>NC_079198.1:122105649-122460649 GCF_029499605.1 Hyla sarda | reverse complement strand
CCTTCACTTTGCTGCTATTCCTGTGAAACACCTAAAGGGTTAAAACACTTACTGAATGTCATTTTGAATACTTTGGGGGGTGCAGTTTTTATAATGGGGTCATTTATGGGGTATTTCTAATATGAAGATCCTTAAAATCCACTTCCAACCTGAACTGGGCCCTGAAAAATTACGATTTTGAAAATCTTGAGAAAAATTGGAAAGTTGCTGCGGAACTTTGAAGCCCTCTGGTGTCTTCCAAAAGTAAAAACTTGTCAATTTTTTAATGCAAACACAAAGTAGACATATTGTATATGTGAATCAATATGTAATTTATTTGGAATATCCATTTTCCTTTCAAGCAGAGACTTTCAAAGTTAGAAAAATGCAAAATTTTCAAAATTTTCATGAAATTTTTAGATTTTTTACCAAGAAAGGATACAAATATCAGTGAAATTTTACCGATAACATAAAGTAGAATATGTCACGAAAAAACAATCTCGGAATCAGAATGATAAGCAAAAGCATTCCAAAGTTATTAATGTTTAAAGTGACAGTGGTCAGATTTTCAAAAAATGCCCAGGTCATGAAGGTGAAAATGGGCTGGGTCATGAAGGGGTTAAGTGATTATAGATTCTGTGAAATTCTCTTTGCTCTACACTAAATTCGAAGGATTTTTGTCACTAATTCCTAATCTTTTCCTGACGTCTTTCTTTCAGAATACGTGTGTCCTATTGGCCACCACTGCCCTCCTGGAAGCTCCGAGCCTCTATCCTGTCCTATGGGCCAATTCCAGGATAAGATCGGTCAAAGCCAATGTGAGGTCTGCCCGGCAGGAAAGTAAGTCCATGTATGGTTTGGTTTCTGCTGGATGAGACAATGGCAGATATTCATCTTGGTCTGAATGACTGGTAGAGTCACCCACTGGCCATGCCCCCCTGTTGCCTCGGCGCATCAAAAACCTAGAGGGGCTATAAAGTTAGTGTAGTTCCTAATATAGTGTCTGTACCAGTGTTTGATGGATGGTCTTGCAATTCTAAAGGGGTACTCCGCTGGAAAAAATAAAAATTTAAATCAACTGGTGCCAGAAAGTTAAACAGATTTGTAAATTACTTCTATAAAAAAAAAAAGGAAGAGTATGTGCAGCTCACAATTATAAAACCTACCGAGGACAAATGGGTAATGCACCTATACCTATGGTGCCAATGTTAAAGACAAAAATACCCAAACCTCAAGGAAGGTATAGTACATGTAATAATTTAAACTATAATTAAAGGACCAAGAATCGTGCTTCAATTATAATAAGGTATATAATTTTATTAAAAATAGTAATATAATAGGCTGATAAATATTCCACCTCACAAGGGGCCCCTTGCGAGAGGGAGATAAATTTACCTAAAATATAAATGGACTGACACTGGTAAATGAAGACTGTTTTCTATCACAGAATGCACTAAATATATACTGATATGTACTGAAACAGTTAAAGACACTTAGTTGCTGGATGGTATCCTTAAAATCAGTCTTTTTCACTGCAAAAGGGGGTTGGATGCAAAAATATATGCAGTATGCAACAATGTAACAAGTTCCTCTTAGTAGATGAAAGTGTAACAATATTTAGTGTGTTACAATTAGTGTTCGCCGTTGCTAGTTTCTCAGTGTCTTTATATCAGGACAGATAGCTGGCAGTTTTGCAGTACATTGCCGGTCCTTAGAGCGTGGATCTGCCGTGGAGCTGGATGAATAAAGCACTGAGATGGTCACTGCAGGTGGACTACCTCCGGGTGGCAGGCATCGGGGATGGATAATTGTAGAGGTGTCACTGACTGATGGAATGTCCCGCCGTAGAGGTCAGGTCTGCAACAGACCGGGAATGGATGTCTCTACCTCGTGAGAGTGGCGTGTGACGTCAGTGCCGGCACCTGCAGGATGTGCTTGGATTGCCCCGGCTCGTTGCAAGTACACTCTGGACTGGAAGTCCGCTATGGACTGGGGCGGCAGGATCGTCTCCGGACCGGACCAGTAGGATCACAATAGAGAATCCAGGTAGATTTACAGCATAGAAATTAAAATTTGTAATGCCGAGTGCAGTCTTAGTGATAGTCTACAACTGACTAGACGCGTTTCAGGGTGTATAGGTAGACCCTTTCTTCAGTAGTCATAATTTCAACTGGACATGGCCGCCATTTTATAGAAGCATTGATCCAATCAAATAATTACAGATATAAAATATAGAACAAGGTCTGGATCACACATTTACATATATAAAACAAGGTCTGGATCACACATTTACATATATAAAACAAGGTCTGGATTGGAAAAATAGGTCGCAGGGAAAGCAAGAAGCAAAAACTAATGTGAACAAGGAACAAAACCTTGCGTTAAGGTCTCGCAATTTAAATCGCAATATAGCATCTCCAAATGTGAACCATAACGTAAATATACATGTTCTTAGTAGTAAGCCTAAAATTGTGACAGGTGTATCTAGAAATCAATCTAGGTAGAATGGTATTCACACCACCTATGGTTGTAATTTCCATTTTATGAATATACCAACGGTATTTTGAAATATCTGAACTCAATAAAATGAATAGGATTTTTGACTTGGATATATGAAAAAAAAAAAAACAGTAGAATACTAATTATAAAAAATATTTAGAATATCTAAAATAATTAGGATTAAAATATAGATTTGTAAATTACTTCTATTAAAAACTCTTAATCCTTCCAGTACTTATCAGCTGCTGTATGATTCACAGGAAGTTCTTTTCTTTTTGAATTTTCTTTCTGCCTGACCACAGTGCTCTCTGCTGACACCTCTGTCCATTTCAGAAACTGTCCAGAGGAGGATAGGTTTTCTATTGGGATTTGCTCCTACTCTGAGTAGTTCCTAAAATGGACAGAGGTGTCAGCAGAGAGTATTGTGGTCAGGCAGAAAGGAAATTCAAACAGAAAAGAACTGGAAGGATTAAGATTTTTTAATAGAAGTAATTTACAAATCTGTTTAACTCTTTGGCACCAGTTGATAAAAAAAAATTTTTCCAGTGGAGTTCCCCTTTACATTCCATTTTCCAGTGGAGTACCCCTTTAAGTGATCTTTGCCCCAATGTTTATTTTTGGCCCCATACAAAATGAGTGTTGTCTCTGGCTTTTCCCAGGTTGCATTGCAGCCTGAGACATCATATTACTAGTCAAGTGTTGAAAGGAAGCATGTCTGTGCTTCAATGGGTGGAGCGACCACTGAGGTGGGGGGAAAGATCATTCTCCACAGGGCTGCAGGGAATTGTAGTTTCAAGCACAGCATGCATAGAAGGGAGCCTAGCTGTGCTGCAGTGGGTGGGGTGGCTGATGGGTGGAAGGGACATAAGTCAACTACCACCTAGAAACAAGGGATCCTGGGAATTGTAGTTAAAGGGAGGGCACAGAAGCAGGAAATAGCCATTTCACACAAACAAGCAAGCAGAATGATGGGGGACACAGTAAATGGCTTTTAACCACAAACACAAGCACAGATCCTTGGTAAGCATGTATATTACTGGCTGACAGGTAATAAGCAAAGTCACCTTATATTGGGTAACTCCTTTAATAATAATCCCCTCAGCCATTATTTCCATTATAATAGAATCCTTAAAGACATTGCTGGACAACAACTGAGCCCACTGATTTATAGTGGTGTCTGTTGTTTATAGTGATGCATGTTGCACTATTCTTCCCATCAAATCTGACTGAACTATTGACTGAGACCCTGGAGCCGGTGACAATAGTGTGAACTCGTACCCAACCATCATATGTGCAAAAATGTTTAAAGTGGTAAAGATTAAAATCAACATGTAGGTCAAAAGTTGAGTTTAGAAGCTCCATTCCAACTAGAGGAAGTGTTCCAACAAATACATAAATTAAAACTAGCTAAATCTCCAGGGCCGGATGGTTTAATAGGCGAAATTTACAAAACACAAGCAATAAGGCTAGCACCAGTGGTTACAGAGCTTTGCAATGAAATTTTTAATAAAGGTATAGTGCTGAAAGAGATGCTGGAGGCCCAGATTATATTAATCCCAAAGGAGGGGAAAGATCCCACGATCACATCCAATTTTAGACCCATATCGCTGCTGAATGAAGATATAAAAATATACGCTAAATTATTAGCAGCGAGATTGAGTCCACTATTACCAGAACTGATTCATGTAGATCAAGTGGGTTTTGTTAAAGGCAGACAATCATCAGATGGGACCCGTCGCATGCTGGACCTCATGGACTGGGTGGGTCGCGGTCGGATGCCTTCTCTCCTGCTGGGTCTGGACGCAGAGAAGGCATTCGACCGCATTCATTGGGGCTATCTGTGTTCGGTAATGGAGAGGTTTGGATTGTCACCAGCGGTTATTGGGGCAATCATGGCCTTGTACACTGTTCCCAGTGCAAGGGTGTGAACAGAGGGGGCAACCTCTAGAACCTTCTTTATTTCTAATGGTACAAGGCAGGGTTGCCCCCTGTCTCCCCTGCTTTTTGTTCTAGCAATAGAACCACTGGCGGAGCAAATGAGAAGGTCGGGTGACATACGAGGTATCCCAGTAGGTACAGGCACTGGAGACTATCGAATAAGTCTTTTTGCAGATGATATACTGATTTCATGTGTTGACCCACTGAAATCTTTAAAATCAATAGTAAGGATATTAGAGGAGTTCAGCAAAGTAAGTTTTTATAAACTTAATATAACAAAATCTGTGGCCCTTATGCTTAATATTGATAAAGTAACTAAAAGGTGCTTGGGGGAAAAATATTCATTCATGTGGACAGAGGAAAACATAACTTACTTAGGCATAAAATTAGGGACTACGCTACAGTATACGGGGAAACTAAATGTGGATTCACTGATACTTCAAATGAAGCTGGATGTGGCAACTTATTCCAGACTGCCGATTTCATGGCTGGGGAGGGTGTCAATAGTTAAAATGATGCTGCTGCCTAAGATTTTATACATCTTTCGCAATATGCCAATCAAAATACCAAATAAGTCAATTAAAATCCTTCAGCAAATAATATTAAACTATATTTGGAAAAACAAGAAACCAAGAACCTCTGCTCAAATACTATATCGTCCAATTAAAGAAGGGGGACTAGGCTGCCCAAACCTTTTAAAATATTATTACGCTTCCCTCTTAACCCAGGTTCAGAGATTATGGCATAATTAAGTGGGGATGCACTGGGTAGTCTTGGAAACTGAGCTGATGGGGGGGAGTGCCCCCTGGGTTAGTATTGTGGGTATCAGCTTTATTAAATAAGAAAATGGGAAGGGATGTTGCGACGGTTGTCGCGGGTTTGGAAGCATGGCGGTACGCGTTGCAACATCAAATCCTAAACCCATGCATATTGGAGAATGTTCCACTGGCGGTAGTCCAGTTCCTTATACCAACAACAGATTTTGCTGCCTGGATGAAAAAGGGTATTTTAACACTAGGAGATATTGTGGGGGATACAGGACTGCTGCCATTTGAACATATCACTAAAAAATTTGAAATCCCTCCAAAAGACTTTTTTAAGTATTTGCAGCTGCGACATTGTGTCTCCTCTTTTGATTGGAGAATTGAAGTAAAGTCAAGATACAATGAGTATTTCTTTAATAATAAGGGGGGTAGAGGTGGGATATCTAGATCATATAAAGCTTTACAACAAACAGAGCCCAAAATAATGAATTTTCAGGTCAAATGGGAAATTGACCTAGGGTTTTCTATCTCTGAAGAAACATGGTCGGGTATCTTTACTATCCCAGTCAAGTTTTCACATTGTCTCTCCCATTTGGATTCATCACGCAAGTTACTATATAGGTGGTACCTGACCCCGGTTAAAATGGCTAAATTCAATATAAAGAACTCTTCGGTTTGTTGGCGGTGTAAGCTGGGGGTGGGTACATTAAAACATATTTGGTGGGATTGCCCACATATAAAAAGGTTTTGGGATGAGATATATGAATTACTGAAGCTATTGTGGGGTGAAACTATGGATATTATCTGGGGGCCAGGAATGGCGTTATTATCATTGGGTTTGAATCACCTTCAACCGAAATATTCAGTGATAGCCTTCCATGTACTGGTTACAACAAGGGAGGCAATAGCCAGTTGTTGGAATAGCCAAACTCTTCCAAATATAATTTCCATTGTTAGAACATTGAAACAAATATGTATTATGGAGAAATTAAGATTAAATAGGATTGTAAAGGATAAGTCAAAAGACAAATGGCAGGAGATCTGGGGAATTTTTGAAACCCAATTAAATAAGTTGGTGTGAACCTCCCTAAATATTAGGGGTGAACTCTGGGTGTGAGTGGAAAAGGGAGGCGGAAGGATGGTTAGGTGAGAGGGGTTAGAAATATTACAACTACACCGTTCATAGCCAAACAACACACTCATAAGAAACATAAAAATAACACTATTTCGTTTTAACTCAAAAACACCCAAACTCTGGAAAAATCATACATTACAAATAGAAAACACAACAAGCACTCACACTGCACACCATGATTTTTTTTTAATAAATAATAATAATAATAATAACACTATACCACACACATGCACACACATATATATCAATATATTAACTACATTTTACCAAGAAACCAAAAAAGAAAATTAAAACTACAACTCAAAAAAAAAAAAACTCGGGAAAATATCACAGAAAACACAACACACATGCTTACACACATCTTTACTACATACTACATATAACCTAAACCAAAGAAAATAAACCCACAACGGGATACTAAAGAAACATTACTACAAAAACAAAAACTGGTTCGACTGCCATATTTATCTACTATAAATACTATATACAAAAAATAAATAAATAATAAAATATAACATGTTATACATACTATATACATAACTATATACACTACTATATACAATACTATACACAAACTATATACACCTATAAATATACAAAAACACTCCTACAAATATACAGTAATAGAACATTCTACACTAAACTGTCCCTTCACCCACACCACCCGCCCTCCTGTACATGGGTCAGAGTCCATACAGTTTATTGTCCTCAATGTTCAGTCCACAACTGACCCATGCCAGGTCCACCAAAAGGAAACGACCACCACCACCCACAAATATATCCTCCCAACCTAGAACTCCTCCCAACCAACTTAACCATAACCAGCTTTAACATACATAAACAAACAATACAACCCACTTTAGGCCCAAGTTCGGTGCCTGTAAGCCCTTCATATCCTTAACATCTGAAGACAAAACAAAAATCTATGGTGCACATGCATCAGGAAGAAGGATGGCAATCCTGATACATACAAAATTTACATTCTTTCCCTAACTCCACCCTACCTCTCTCCCTACCATTATCCCTAAGAATAAACTGACCCTACCATCACCCTAACCCTGTCCCTACATCACTGTCCCTAACCAAAACAAGGGTACTCTACCCAAAAGGTCTAGTACCTAGGGCACATCAAAACAAAACCCTCTCCATAGGAGAGAAGCCCTACTGGTACAAAGACTGCCATACTCCAAAGACCTGATCTTCCCGAGGTCACCGGTGATGTTCCTACAGACCTCCACCTCTGAGAGGACTTTCCGCTGTGTAGACACTAAACACCGTGCATGCCACGTGTGGTACCTAACCACTATATAAAAAGGTTTTGGGATGAGATATATGAATTACTGAAGCTATTGTGGGGTGAAACTATGGATATTATCTGGGGGCCAGGAATGGCGTTATCATTGGGTTTGAATCACCTTCAACCGAAATATTCAGTGATAGCCTTCCATGTACTGGTTACAACAAGGGAGGCAATAGCCAGTTGTTGGAATAGCCAAACTCTTCCAAATATAATTTCCATTGTTAGAACATTGAAACAAATATGTATTATGGAGAAATTAAGATTAAATAGGATTGTAAAGGATAAGTCAAAAGACAAATGGCAGGAGATCTGGGAAATTTTTGAAACCCAATTAAATAAGTTGGTGTGAACCTCCCTAAATATTAGGGGTGAACTCTGGGTGTGAGTGGAAAAGGGAGGCGGAAGGATGGTTAGGTGAGAGGGGTGAGAGAGAGGGAGAGATTGTAGGATGTTGTTAAGTAGAGGTTTGGTTGTTTTGAGTTTTATTTATGTATATGTGCGATAATTGTATCTTGAAAATAACAATAATAAAATATTATAAACAAAATCAACATGTAGGGATGTAAGTGCCTCCGGCCTTTACCCCATATAGCTGCACTCATGGGTGACTCTCACTGTTTGCAGGTATTGTGGCCCAATGACACCAGCAGAAGAAACACAGGAAAGTATTTCCAGAAACTATTATGCGCCTGTGGAGTGTCCTGAAGGTTTCTTTTGTGTTGAGGGAACAAAATATGGGCGACAGCACCCTTGTCCGACCGGCACATTCAACAATCAAACAGGACTGATGTCCAGAGAGGAATGCTCCCCCTGTCCTGGAGGCTGGTTCTGTGCACGGCCAGGTATATTCTATACTGGGGCTTTACATTTGGCTTTGACACTAAGTGTAATTAATTGGGAACCAAAATTGAGTCCCAGCTATAAATTTCACATGTCTACTTTATCCAGAGCTGTACTCACTATTCTGCTGGTGAGGTCACTGTGTATATACATTACATTACTTACCCTGTACTGATCCTGAGTTATATCCTGTATTATACTCCAGAGCTGTACTCACTATTCTGCTGGTGAGGTCACTGTGTACATACATTACATTACTTACCCTGTACTGATCCTGAGTTATATCCTGTATTATTCTCCAGAGTTGTACTCACTATTCTGCTGGTGAGGTCACTGTGTACATACATTACTTATCCTGTACTGATCCTGAGTTATATCCTGTATTATACTCCAGAGCTGTACTCACTATTCTGCTGGTGAGGTTACTGTGTACATACATTACTTATCCTGTACTGATCCTGAGTTATATCCTGTATTATAATCTAGAGCTGTACTCACTATTCTGCTGGTGCAGTCACTGTGTACATTCATTACATTACTTATCCTGTACTGATCCTGAGTTATATCCTGTATTATACTCCAGAGCTGCACTCACTATTCTGCTGGTGAGGTCACTGTGTACATACATTACATTACTTATCCTGTACTGATCCTGAGTTATATCCTGTAAATCTTTTATTAGAAAAATATAAATCATAACAAAACAAAACCAGCACAACTTTGCAATAACGGAAAACAACAACATGAAATAACATAAACCTAAACTTTACATTTAAATAAAAGAACAAAAATCCTGCCTAACCGGCCAGCCCAGCTTTCCTACTAGAGCTAGAAATATTACAACTACACCGTTCATAGCCAAACAACACACTCATAAGAAACATAAAAATAACACTATTTCGTTTTAACTCAAAAACACCCAATCTCTGGAAAAATCATACATTACAAATAGAAAACACAACAAGCACTCACACTGCACACCATGATTTTTTTTTAATAAATAATAATAATAATAATAATAACACTATACCACACACATGCACACACATATATATCAATATATTAACTACATTTTACCAAGAAACCAAAAAAGAAAATTAAAACTACAACTCAAAAAAAAAAAAAACTCGGGAAAATATCACAGAAAACACAACACACATGCTTACACACATCTTTACTACATACTACATATAACCTAAACCAAAGAAAATAAACCCACAACGGGATACTAAAGAAACATTACTACAAAAACAAAAACTGGTTCGACTGCCATATTTATCTACTATAAATACTATATACAAAAAATAAATAAATAATAAAATATAACATGTTATACATACTATATACATAACTATATACACTACTATATACAATACTATACACAAACTATATACACCTATAAATATACAAAAACACTCCTACAAATATACAGTAATAGAACATTCTACACTAAACTGTCCCTTCACCCACACCACCCGCCCTCCTGTACATGGGTCAGAGTCCATACAGTTTATTGTCCTCAATGTTCAGTCCACAACTGACCCATGCCAGGTCCACCAAAAGGAAACGACCACCACCACCCACAAATATACCCTCCCAACCTAGAACTCCTCCCAACCAACTTAACCATAACCAGCTTTAACATACATAAACAAACAATACAACCCACTTTAGGCCCAAGTTCGGTGCCTGTAAGCCCTTCATATCCTTAACATCTGAAGACAAAACAAAAATCTATGGTGCACATGCATTAGCCCACCATCAGGAAGAAGGATGGCAATCCTGATACATACAAAATTTACATTCTTTCCCTAACTCCACCCTACCTCTCTCCCTACCATTATCCCTAAGAATAAACTGACCCTACTATCACCCTAACCCTGTCCCTACATCACTGTCCCTAACCAAAACAAGGGTACTCTACCCAAAAGGTCTAGTACCTAGGGCACATCAAAACAAAACCCTCTCCATAGGAGAGAAGCCCTACTGGTACCAAGACTGCCATACTCCAAAGACCTGATCTTCCCGAGGTCACCGGTGATGTTCCTACAGACCTCCACCTCTGAGAGGACTTTCCGCTGTGTAGACACTAAACACCGTGCATGCCACGTGTGGTACCTAACCACTAAGCTGACTAAAAACAAAGTGCGCCGGTCTTGGCCACCTAGGTTCCTGAATGCCCCATAAGCCCTCTCCGGATAGGTAAGGCCGGCAAGTTGACTCCAGCCGATGGAAGCGCCCACCCGGTTGTAAACCCCTTTATTAAAGGGACAATGAAGCAGGAAATGGTCCATGCTTTCCAGCATGTCCCCACACTCTTCTCGGGGACATCCCCGGTCATCAGATCTCCTACACTTCAAATTGTCCCTCACATATAGCTTCCCCTGAAAGCAGCGCCAAGCCAAGTCCCAAAATTTCTGGGGGATCCTTTTCATGATTAAAAGGTACAACCCCACCTTCAGATCCCGACCTGGGCAGTCCCTGAGCGCCAGAGGCTTCTGGAAGTGGGTCAACAGAACACATTTGTCAAGGAACTGCCTTGACTGGGTCCTGATCTCCTACACTCCCAGACCCTACCGACGTATCTCCTTCAGAGTCATGGTAGCGTAAGCCGGAAGATGCCCATGGGGCGTACGGAGGTCCTTCACTTGCCCTCCTGTCTCCCATTCCTGGAAGAAAGGCCGAAACCATTCCCTGCAGGAGAGTACCCACGGAGAAGCCCTCTCTGACCAGAGGTTTGAGATGTTGGCCTTCAAGAAGGTGTTCGTTAAGAACACCACAGGGTTTACCATAGATAAACCCCCTAGTCTCCTTGTGCGGTACGTAACCTCCCTCTTGACTAGGTTCATCCTGTTCCCCCATAACAGTTGGAAAAACAGGCTGTAGATCCTAGTGTAGTAAGCTTCTGGCAAGATACATACGCTGCCCAGATAGATAAACAAGGGGAGCAGGTAAGATTTGATCAGGTGTACTCTTTCCCTGAGGGTCATAGACCAACCCTTCCACTGGTTCACCTTCTGAGCGGCATCCTGGAACTTACTGTCCCAGTTTTTGGTGGGATAATCATCCTGGCCGAATTTGATGCCTAACACCTTTGCTGATTCTTGGGGCCCTGGAAGGGTGTCCGGGAGATCAAACGTGGGATGTCCCCCTCCCAGCCAGAGACTTTCACACTTATCCTGGTTGATCTTAGACCCGGATGCCTCCGAATTTTTTTTTTCACTTGTCCCTCAGTTTTCTTTCTTTTGTTGCCCTTCGCTTTTTTATTCCTCCTCTTCTCTTCTGGGCCCAAGTCTTCGCCAAAAGAAAAATTTTCTAGACGGGTGGGGGACTCATCCTCACTGGAGGGAGGTAAGGCCACCTGAGCTGGATTTATGTAGTCCTCAGGGGTCAGGGGTAACATTGGTGGTACAAGCAGAACCTGTGTCCATATCCCCCTCACTAACATTGCCCTCCTCACCTCCATCACCTTCCTCCATCTCCTCCTCCTCACTGCGGCAATCCTCATGCTGGAGAACCTCTCTTTATTCACAAGCTTCTCACTGAAGATTCCAGCTCCCTTTACAATGTCCGATCTCCTCCTTACAATCTCCTCCACCTCTTTCCTCAGAGACCTCACCTTGGTGTTGCAAGCTGATCTCTTTGCCTTAGGTGCCTGGTCTGCTTGGTGAATGGCAAATTTCAGATCTTCTCTAAGGCCACGAAGCTGCTTTCCAAGTTGTTCGTATTCAGCCATCTTCGCATGGATTCTCAATCAAAAAGTTTCCAGTGATTCTCTGTTCCCCTTTACCCCCCATTGCTGGGGTTCTGAGGATCCAGAGACAGCTGCCTTTCCTCCACTCCTCTGCCTGGATGTGCTTCTTTTCCTTGCAGGGCTTTTGCTGGAAGCTTTGCAGCTCCCAGCTGAGGACGGGGGAGGGGGCATCACATAACTGTGAGCCCTGGTCATTCTCCTGACCCTGTCCTGACTGCTGGCCGTGGCATTTTCCTTTACACTCCCCGCCGGCCGGGTACGGGGAGTGCAAGATGAAGCCCCAGATTCCCGGGGCTCCATAGCAGGAGAACCTACCCAGGTGTCTGCCACACACCTGGGGAGGGGCGTATGAAAATCACTGCTTCACTGGAAGACTCAGGAGCTCAGCAGAACACAACCTCTCTCCATTATACAGTATTATACAGGATATAACTCAGGATCAGTACAGGATAATACTCCAGAGCTGTACTCACTATTCTGCTGGTGAGTTCACTGTGTACATACATTACATTACTTACCCTGAGTTATATCCTGTATTATACTGCAGAGCTGTACTCACTATTCTGTTGGTGGGGTCACTGTGTACATACATTACATTTCTTATTCTGTACTGATCCTGAGTTATATCCTGTATTATACTCCAGAGCTGTATTTACTATTCTGCTGGTGAGGTCACTGTGTACATACATTACATTACTTATCCTGTACTGATCCTGAATTATATCCTGCATTATAATCTAGAGCTGTATTCACTATTCTGCTGGATGGGTCACTATGTATAAACATTCCATGACTTATTTTTTTACTGATCCTGAGTTACATAATTATAATCCTGTATTTCTGCTTTTTTTCTGTGATTTTTTTTCTGAAAATTGAGTTGTTTTACCGTGATTGGACAAATCGAAGAAAAATGCATACATCTCAATACATTGTGATTATGTAAAAAAATAAATAAATAAAGAAAAGACATTAAAACTGCACACACTGTGAACTGATTTCAGCCCACTTATGACTAATAAGTTCACCTAGGTAAACTCCAGCACCAGCAGCCTAACTAAACAGCAGTAATGAGACTTCACCTCCTCTCTCTGCAAAGCCAGAGGCATCATGGAAAATGTAGGTAGCATCTGTCAGTTCGTCATGTTGCGAGTGCCATGATTGCTGAGTATCAAGACTTAGACACTGACCCAGTGTTTCCCAACCAGGGTGCCTCCAGCTGTTGCAAAACTACAACTCCCAGCATGCTCAGACAGCCAAATGCTGTCCGAGCATGCTGGGAGTTGTAGTTTTGCAACAGCTTGAGGCACCCTGCTTGGGAAACACTGCACTGACTGATCAAAATTTTTGACATGTCAAAAGTTTATTTGAGCTTCCTCTCTGTATTGTAAGAGCTTAGCTAAATTGTTGGGGCTTATTCACATTTGTCACATGTACAGCGTCCATTTTAGGACATTATCAGTCGTCAGCCTTAACTCCGCCCCGCCTCCTCCCTTGGACCAGTCGCTGTCAGTCGTCAGCCGCAACTCCGTCCCCCATCAGGCAAAATCGTATCCCGCCTCCTCCATCAGACCAATCCTCCAACATCCTTCCGCCACAACTCCCTCCTGCCTCATCCGAAAATTCCCTCGTCCAAAGCACCTTCATCCCTCAGACGATTCTCCCTCAGGCGCAACTTCCTGCCGCATGGCAGAGCCGACGCTGTGCAGCATGTATAGCAGAGTCAAAACTGTGAAACGTGCACATGTACTATAGACACTACATGTGCTACAGAGTCTGTATAGCAGAGCCGACATTGAATATGTGGTGGATTGACTCAGTGTTCATGTAGCTATTTTACTCCCGGCCAAATCCGTATGCAGAATGTATATACCGAAGCATAGAGAAATGAATCAGACAGAGCTATCGTCATATGCTTCTGCGTTCTCTGTGTGCTTTTCCACTGAGACTTTATTTCAAATCGTTCAAGTTTATATCACCTTTGTCATTAACATAAGTTCCCACCCCCTGCTAGGGGGAAAGGCATGCCACTCCTGAGTCTTTCCCGGGCTCTCTTTGTTCAAAGTCTTCAGACGATGGGAGGGGTGATATGAGAGAGAGCAGATAGGGGAGGAGTGGACAAGTAACAGGAATGTGGAGTCTTCATCCTAAATGGGCATTTTACATATACAGTATATAAAATTTATATATACACACATATAAATCTATCACAGTCCCCCCTAAAATGACCAATTTTCCCTTTCCCTAATTTTCATCATCCTAACTCATCTGCCCCAATGTGTTTTCTTGAACGTTTCACTGTACTTTAGACGACCCATGGCTTATTCATGGACCCCCTTAGCCTCAGTCTTTACACATATGGAGTCAGATGCTGTCCCTATGGGTCACTGGTGTTATAGATGGCATTGAAGCTCTGTAATGGGGTATAGGCTTCATCTGTAATCTCAAAGTCCACATTTGTCATCCATGGCGTGGCATTCTTGAAGGTCGTCTCACACTTCTTCTTTAGGCAAGGCAAAACACAACACACAACAAAGCAAGATTATTAGAATTATGAGTATGGTTATTTTACTGGTCCTATATTGGCTGAGATATACGCGCAACAAGTCTCCCAAACATCTTATATACCCACTTTTTTCCTTTTACACCATACATCATATCTAATGCCTTACCATTTTGGAATATTATAGCGGATGTGACTCTTAGTTGTTCGGCCTGACCTTAAAGAGCATTTATATAGAAATGTATTAATCTTTGTTGGGTATAATAGATATAATTAATTTTACTCATGGGAATCTGGGATATTATTGACTCAACTCTGGCTTTTTACTTGACCTATAGCTATAAAACTCATCTGGGGCCCCCCTTGGGACTCCTTTAACATCAATATACACAAACGTGCAGGGGCTGCACGTTTTCCTCTAAAGTGTGGTTTGGATTCCTTTGTTGGTTCGGTAATGGAAGTGTGTATGGGCAGACGTGTCTTGACTAATGTGCATTCTCCAGTTTAATTCCCTTCTAATTTGACTCTAAGCTTCATATCCACAAGTATCCCTTACTTTACGATAGTTACCATTTACTCATCCCGCTAGCTAGGTCTATCCTTTCTATAATCTTACACCAAGTATTCTTTTCCTTTATAACAACCATGATTATGCACAGACATAGATTTAACAGTTATCAGAGATACATGGGATCATCATATGCAATCTTCTCTTTCCTCACTTATTTCCTGCATAGGTTTTGAAGAAATGGGTGACAATTACAGAATCTGAACTAGATACAATTTTACAAAAGGTTCTTAATTGTATACTTTACTGTATCTATGGTTAGGGATCAGTACAATTAGACAAGGAGATACTGATATTTACCTAACCCAGGCAGTTAGATGAAGTCTACTCATATTCTCTGAAACAGGTAAGATGTTTATGGAGTGTGTTGGTCAGGTACCTTTATTGTTTTTACCTAGGTCATATGTCAGATGTAAATGATGACGTCTGTACAAACCTTCTTTCTGCATTGTTGAATGCTGAGGCGACCCAATGTACTGACATTACTATGCACATAGCTCCCCATTGCTTAGTGTATGGGTTCATATATGTTACCATGGGGTACAAGACTTTTGGCACATACATTTTCTTACCAACTCTTTCCGGATGCCATCTTTACCCTGTACAACCTCTTTCTTCTTCCATTGGTTTCTCTCAGCATGCATAGATGGTTCCTGCAAGAGACCTAACCAGAAAATTCCACATTGCCCATCCACCTGTACACTTTGTACCATCATTGTGGGGGAACAGGAGCACTGCAGCCTTGGCAGCTTCCTTCACCATTCAGTCACCTTGGCTTCTGGGGCTGTTTCCTTCATGTGTCTCTGATCTTTACGATGGCCAGTTTCCCTGGCTGCTCTCGGACTTTGAACACTTGCATTACAAATTTACAGATTGGTTTGCTCAAGGATTTGAGAACACTTTTACTTCAATAGGCCCATACAAGTGGGCGGCAATTAAAGTGTACCCGTACTAATTGTGTCATACCTTTAGATATCTTACACATCTCAGTGAATACCTTCAACTCTACTTCTCTGAACCACCAGCTCTGATTGAGTGGTTTATTGCAGTAAACTTCATTCTGCATGTGGTCACCATATATCCTGTCTTATGTATTACATCTTTACATTACTTGGAACAAACTTACATTTATAACTCACCTATCATGGCTCTTGAAATATTTTTTATTTTTTTTTACCTTATAAGTTCAAGACAATCAGCATCTTCGTATTACACTAAATGTCATTATAAAGTTATCCACTTAAAATTGATGTTATTCAAATAAATACAATGTAGAATGTATAGGTATATCACATTGTGTATGCAGGTACTGTAACACATTCAAGTTTCAAGTTTAAACAGTAGATTTGTAGTTCCTTCAATTTAATGTGACTGTGTTTCATTAGACCAAGGCTGTTCTGTCAATCTTCCTATAAGCCCCGCCTTTCTCCTCCCACTCCTGTATGTCACTGGTCACCACCCCCTTTGAGTCTGGCTTTTTGTCTTCCTTTCAGTTTGGTCATTCCTCAAAAATTCTTGAGCAATCAGTGTCTACTTGGAGACATACCATACACATGTAACAATACCAACATTTAAAAATACTCAACATACAACACACACAAGGCCCACATTCTCACCAAAAACAAAATATAAAAGAATAAAAATATACAGAGCTCTTTCAAAAATTGGGAACAATCATCTTCAATGCGCATTATTTATAATCAATAAACCATTAGCTGATTTTAAATGCTTAAAGTAATATTCATTAATTAAACAGTGATCACTTTTTAATTTATTTTTCGTTTTATTTTATACTTCTTGGCCACACTTCTCTTGTTACTCCTATAATATAATCAGACAGTTAATTGCATTTCCTTATAAATTTCCTTTTTTTTTAAATCCATCTTGCACTCCTGCGAAAACCAACTTATTAAGAGATTAATAAAATATCAAGTAGGTTCATTATGACATAAACATGTACATACACAGTTTTACCTAAATCCATTCACTGGTCATAATCCGTGTATTCCTAATTTATCATATATGCTTCACTTGACTAGGTGTGTTAAAATGGCTTCCGGGGAGTGGAGGTGGGAACTAATTGCATGAGCTAAAAGTGCTGCTGGGGGAGGAACTTCACTTCTGAGGGTGGTAACATGGCTGCCCCCCATAGGAGTAAGCATGTGGCAGAGACTAGCAGCCTCATGGCTATCCATAAAGAGAGAGAGAAAAAGAGAGAAAAAGAAAAGAAAGGTAAAATCTGGGTTATAATTTTAGGGATTAGTATTAGGGTGTCACTCCATAAGGGATTCTTAGCTCCATAATAATAATATTATACAGACAGTTCAATTTTCTCACTCCCTCCCTTCTTAATACAAAGGCTCTCTTAATTGAAGATATGATAATTCTCACTATCCTATCGCCAGTTTATAAACAAATGTATGTCTGTACATTGGTGTTAACTTCAATACCTAAATAAACAAATGTATGTCTGTACATTGGTGTTAACTTCAATACCTAAATATTTGCATCATACTTTCAGCCAACCTAAATATTTGCATCATACTTTCAGCCAACACTTTGTGCCTATCTATTCGCCTCACATTCTTTTGCCTATCTATATCTATGTATATTACACTGCTATATATATAAACCTTCTTATCCTATCAGCCATCAATATATTTCAAACTTGCAACTGCCTTAATATCTATAATTTATCAATTCCATTTTGAACTCACCACATGCTTTCCATCAAACTGCATTTTCCTTCTATACAACTCCGTGCAATTCCCTTCCCCCACTTCCTCTCCATATGCAATTCTATCAGTGAGGTCAGGTTACTTCTGCACATTCCAAAGCCCCCTCCTTGCAGCTATAGCCCCCTCTATCTCGTACCCAACAGAAACCAAGAAGCGCTGGGGTGCCCCCAGCTGTTGCCAACTTAAGCCCTCTCAAAAACTTCTGTACTTTTAGGAGATATCTTTAAAACACTAATACATCAGATCTAGTATTAGAAGGGAAGTTATTTCCCCCTCTTTGTCTGAATTAGCAAATTTAACAATAATCCATGGACACATAAAAAAAAAACAAAAAAAAAAAAACAGAGCACATATTCAATCAGTTATAATGGGACTGGTCCCAGGAATATTGCAGAAAGTCCCCCTATCCTAGGCTCCCATCCAGCATCTATTTACAACAGAATCTGGCGTCCCGCACCATTCTGTTCTAGACTGCTATCGCCTACTTATGATAGCCTTTGTCCTAGCAATGCATGTCTACTCATCCCAGACACGCAACTGGCTATTTACGACAATTTACTTTGCAATTCATTCCCCGATTATGTCCCATTCCCTCCCACCAGAATCCTGCGTACTCACTCACATTTCATACACACTCGGGCAGTAAGATAGCTACATTATGATAACAGGCACATGGGTAATTGGCTCTGGGTGAGAATTATTATTACCTGTCTCTTCTTCATCACAAACCAGTCATCTTAAGGCATCAAGATAAACCAAAGGAGGGGCAGGGCAGGAGTACTGTGACTAGGTGCAAGAAGATGTTCTTACCATACTTCCGGAGATGATCCACTGCCTTCCTCTGTGCCATCTCCTTTGGTTCAAAATGATTCCCCAATTCTGTGCAACTAGATTATGTACGAAATAGCCCAGGCCCCCGTTGGGCGACATCTGTGGTGGATTAACTCAGTGTTTATGTAGCTATCTTACTCCCAGCCAAATCCGTATACAGAATGTATATACCGAAGCATAGAGAAATAAATCAGACAGAGCCATCGTCATATGCTTCTGCGTTCTCTGTGTGCTTTTCCACTGAGACTTTATTTCAAATCCTTCAAGTTTATATCACCTTTGTCATTAACATAAGTTCCCACCCCCTGCTAGGGGGAAAGGCATGCCACTCCTGAGTCTTTCCCGGGCTCTCTTTGTTCAAAGTCTTCAGACGATGGGAGGGGTGATATGAGAGAGACAGATAGGGGAGGAGTGGACAAGTAACAGGAATGTGGAGTCTTCATCCTAAATGGGCATTTTACATATACAGTATATAAAATTTATATATACACACATATAAATCTATCACAAATAGTGTGTACAGCAGAACCTGTACAGCAGAGAGCCGACACTGACTCTGCTCTACTACACGGCAGGAAGGTTTTTCGTCTGAGGGATGACAGAGTTTTGGATGAGGGAGTTTAGGATGAAGGAGGAGGGAGTTGCAGCTGATCCCTGATGGAGATTGCTCCGAGGGAGGAGGCGGGACACTGTTTTGCCTGACGCGGGATGGAGTTATGCCTGACGACTGACACCAGATGGACACCGTTCACATGCAACCAGCAAAAATGGGAATGCAACTTGGATGTTCGGCCGTAGATAGGTTGATGTAAAGTGCAAGGAAATGAACAAGAGACACAGTACGGGGGTGATCTGTTGATAATCCAGCACTTTCTGCTGTATGCTGGATTATCAGGATTTCTGGCACGTTCCTTATTATACGTATCTCACCCTGGTTTATATTTTTAGGTCTCTCATCCCCTACAGAAAAGTGCTCACCTGGATATTACTGCACATTGAATGCTCAGCTTCCAAACCCTGCAGATGGTGGCAGCGGGGGTCTGTGTCCTGCGGGTTTCTTCTGTCCTCTCGGGAGCCGATACCCCCTGCCCTGTCCTCCGGGCACCTTCCAGCCATACCCAGGGATGTCTTCACTGGAGTCCTGTTTGCCTTGTCCTGCTGGGAAATTCTGTAGCGGAGAAGCTTTATCACATATCTCAGGTTGGCAAATGTTCCTGAAGCATTATCCCCTCTATATAATGTTGCAGTAATTTATATTTTAGTAATCTGACTAGTTTACTTTGTAGGGAATTGCTCTGCAGGATTTTACTGTGTATTAGGAGCCGCCTCCGCGTCGCCCTTTGATGGCATCACAGGGTCACACTGTCCGAAGGGTTACGCCTGTCACTCTGGAGCATCGGTTCCTCTTCCTTGTATCAATGGTAAATCCCTATTAGATTGTTAATTATGGATAAAGGGATTACATTCTGATCTGTGTGTTTCACTTTTTTGTGCATTTTATTCTTTTTTATGTATAAAGGATTTTATCAAGACCTGGAGAGAGAATCCAGCTGTAAAGTCTGCCCTGCAGGCTACTATTGTGACACATCAGGTGTTGGTGGAGTTGTCTTCCCCCAGTCGTGTCCTGCTGGTTACGTCTGCCCACGAGGGAGTCAGTCTTGGACAGAACAGAGATGCCCACGTGGCACCTACAGCTCAAGTGGGCAGCTATCCGCAGAAGGTTTGTACTGTTATTACACTGTATAGAAATGCATCGACAGATGTAGGAAAATTACATTATCTAAACCACTTAACTCAGACATTATCATTTACGTAGTTCTGTATTATTCTGCAGAAGAGTGCCGGTCCTGTCCTTTTGGTCATTACTGTGCAGACGAGGGTCTAACTGAACCGTCAGGTCGCTGTCTGCAGGGTTACTGGTGCATCAGGAGAGCAGAGACTGCAAACCCGACAGATAGTGTGACTGGGGATGTATGTCCAGCTGGCAAGTTCTGTGAGAATGGAGAAATCTCAGGTATACTATTATCTATTAGTGTTGCTCGCGAATATTCGCAATTCGAATATTATTCGCGAATATCGCATATTCGCGAATTCGCGAATTTCGCGAATATAGCGCTATATATTCGTAATTACGAATATTCTTTTTTTTTTTTTTTTTTTTCTTCACAGTACACATCACAGTGATCATCCCTCTCTGCTTCCAGCTTGTGTGGTGTAAAGAAGGCTGTAATACTACTGTGTGAGACTGGTGTGCGAAAATTCGCATATACGAAAATTCGCATATGCTAATTTTCGCATATGCGAATGTTCGCATATGCTAATTTTGTATATGCTAATATTCACATATGTTAATTGTCGCATATGCGAATATTCGCATATGCGAAAATAAAACGAGAATATAACGAATATGCGAATATTAGCGAATATATGACGAATATTCGTCCATATATTCGCGAATATTCGCGAATTCGAATATGGCCTATGCCGCTCAACACTATTATCTATCTATCTATCTCATATCTATCTATCTCATATCTATCTATCTATCTCATATCTATCTATCTATCTATCTCATATCTATCTATCTCATATCTATCTATCTCATATCTATCTACCTCATATCTATCTATCTATCTCATATCTATCTATCAATCTACAAAGAAAGGATAGGTTGGCCAGCACATACTGATACACAACTATTGCATGGACCTGGCATACAGGTGCACACTGCTAGCTGTATTCTCCTTCTTGTGTATATTTAGCCTAGCAGCGTGCACCTGTATGGCGGGTCCATGCAATAGTTGTGTATCAGTATGTGCTGGCCAACTTATACTTTCTTTGTATAGTACATATGGGGGGGGGGTGGCTACCTCCATGTTGGTTGGTGCACCCCACACATTTTATAAGGTATTAACACCAAAAAATAATGTCAACACTAGGAGAGGAAAAACAAGGGTTGCTGAGTATCACTAAGATTATTCACCAAAAACCATGACAACAACACAGAAGTCATGAAAATGTATATAAGCTTTATTGACAACATTCTATTTAAAAACATTAAAGCAACAATCGAGGATAGGCACAATGCACAGGACTGGATAGATAGCAAGTGGTACAGGCAAAGTATAAAAAGTAAATTAGCAGCATCTACAAATGAATAACATCACATGAGGGAAAGAACGTGGAATGCAGGTATACAAAGGATAATACCCATAATAAACAGATGCAAGATGGAAAATACCATTATCAATGCAGAGCCATAGACCACGAGCACTCACCCCAACGTTCGTTTCGCGCTCATGCGCTTTGTCAGGGGCCCCCTGACAAATTTACACTTTCAAAATAACAGAAAACAAAAAAATGGCGTATGCAAAAGTTTGGGCACCCTGCAGCGTTAATGGGGTTTATTTACTAACGTGATCCCAACTCTTTTTTGTCGGGTTTTGCGCCCAAATTGTGTTGCACGTCCCATGCGACACAATTTGCGACCAAAAAAACCAAAACCCTCCATTTTACAAGAAAACACTGAAAAGGGGGCGTGGTCATGGGATAAAGTGGGCGTGGCCCCGACTGTTTTGAAAAATCCCAACATATTTACTATGGTTTCCACAGAAAATGTGATGGATTTGAGGTGAGGAAAACCCGACAGATCAGAACAGTTGTAAAAAAAAAAAGCAAAACGTAGGGAAAAGTGCAAAATGTAGGGAAATCTTAGTAAATACCTTGGGAAAATACCAGTCTGAAATCAAAACCCACAAAGAAACCTACACTCCACTCTTAGTAAATAAACACCAATATCTTGTACTGCCCCCTTTGGCAAGTATCACAGCTTGTAAACGTTTTTTGTAGCCAGCCAAGAGTCTTTCAGTTCTTGTTTGAGGTATCTTTGCCCATTCTTCCTTACAAAAGTCTTCCAGTTCTTTAAGATTTCTGGGCTGTCTGTCACGCACTGCTCTTTTAAGGTCTATCCTTATATTTTCAATTATGTTGAGGTCAGGAGATTGTGAAGGCCATGGCAAAACCTTCAGTTTACGTCTCTTGATGTAATCCCCCGTGGATTTTGAGGTGTGTTTAGAATCATTATCCATTTCTAGAAGCCATCCTCTCTTTATCTTCAGCTTTTTCACAGATGGCATCAAGTTAGCATCCAAAATTTGCTGACATTTTATAGAATCCATTTTTCCTTCTACTCGTGAAATGTTCCCTGTGCCACTGGCTGCAATACAACCCCAAAGCATGATTGATCCACCCCTCCACCCCCATGCTTAACAGTTGGACAGAGGTTCTTTTCATTAAATTCTGTTCCCCTTCTTCTCCAAACGTACCTTTGCTCATTCCGGCCAAAAAGTAAAATGTTAACCTCATCGGTCCACAGAAATTGTTACCAAAATGCATCAGACTTGTCTATATGTTCATTTGCACAGTTCAAATACTGATTTTTGTGGTGAGGAAGTAGAAGAGGTTTTCTTCTGATGACTCCTCCATGAAGACCATATTTGTACAAGTATCTCTTTATAGTGGAATAGTGTACCACAACTCCAGTGTCTGCCAGATCTTTCTGGAGGGATTGTGCAGTCAAACGTGGGTTTTGAATTGTTTTTCTCACAATCCTGCAAGCTGTCCTGTCTGATATTTTTCTTGGTCTTCCAGATCTTGCTTTAACTTCCACTGTTCCTGATGACTGCCATTTCTTAATTACATTCTGAACAGAGGATATTGACATCTGAAAACGTTTTGCTATCTTCTTATAGCCTTCTCCAGCTTTGTGAGCGTCAACTATTTTCAGTTTCAGATTTCTAGACAACTGCTTAGAAGAACCCATGGTGCTGATTGTTGGGACAACGTCAGATGAGTCTGGGCATTTAAAACCTTTGAGATTGACATCACCTGGTCTTCCCAGATGATGATCGAGAGCAATCCATGACGCTGGCAGGTCTCAGCTTTGCAAAGGGGGCAGTGCATCCTATAAATTCTGCAGGGTGCCCAAACTTTTGCACACGCCATTTTTTTAGTTTTCTGTTATTTTGAAAGTGTAAATGATGGAAATAAAATCTAACTTTTGTTGACATATTATAAGAATGTCTAATCTGTAATTTGATGCCTTTTGGAGATTTTTCCATCTTTCCTTGGCTTCTTTATGCACATTAATAATTTTTTTTACCTGGGGTGCCCAAACTTTTGATCCCCACTTTATCTATCTATTAAGCTATCATCTGTCTGTCTCACTATATTTCTTTCCCTGTCTGCAGTAATCTTCATGAAATCTGGGAAAAATCATGACAAACCTGACCTGTGTGATTAAGGCTTTAGATCAGTGGTCTCCAAGCTGTGGCCCTCCAGATATTGCAAAACTAAAAGGCCCAGCAGAGTTTTGCAACAGCTGGAGGGCCACTGTTTTGAGATCACTGCTTTAGATGATCAGTGGATCTTAACTGTCTCTATTTCTGCTGATAGGAGACTGCAAGGCTGGATACTTCTGTGATGTTGGGTCTTCCCGCTCCGACCAGACAATTTGTCCACCTGGATACTACTGCCCAGAAGGTGCCCGGTCTCCTATGCCATGTGACAGTGGCACCTACGCTCCAATCAGTGGCAACAATGCACCTTCTGACTGCCAGCCATGTCCACCCGGACACTACTGCAATGGCAAGTTACTCCCTGTAATTTTATTGCATGCAGTCAGTACAGCAGTGTTTCTCAACCAGGGTGGCCCCAGCTGTTGCAAAACTGCAACTCCCAGCATGCCCAAAGGCTGTCTGGACATGTTGCGAGTTGTAGTTTTGCTACAGCTGGAGGCACCCTGGTTGGAAAACGATGCTACGGTACAGTCTAGAAAAGAGAAAGCTTTGGAAAATTGGGAGGCCTCCATACACATATGATGCTCAGGTGGTCTCACTGAAACTGTTGGGTTTGACTGACTTTTATCTAGTTTGTATGGTATGGAAACTGACGTGGCCCAGTACGGGATGGTGTTTCCGCATACCTCTCCTGCCCTGTCAGGCAGTGTCCCTTCATGTCCCCTGGGCCCCCCTGCAGTGTTACCCACAGTGTACATGTGTTATACATTAAAAGTGTAATGTTTCTTTAATTGCGGTGACCATGTGATTGTTACCCAGGAGGCACTAGTGACCAGGTGACCCCCCAAGTGACCTATGGACTCCTTGCACAGCCCCCCTATATAACCAGGGGAGGGGCTGCAGTCTCTCTCTTCCAGCTTTCTTGCTCCTGATGAGGTCCAGAGCATTGTTTGCAGCCACAAAGTCATCTCAAGTAAGCTAAAGTCATCGTCTTGTCAGTCACAAGTCGTCATCAGTCAAGTCAATTGTCTAGTCACCGTGGCCTGCACTAAAGTGTCTCTACCTACTGCAAGTCCCAGCAAGCCAAGGCCCCCCTGTGTCACTGGTCCCCTCCTTGGGATATTGGCTGTACTGCATAGACTGTGTCATCGGTCTACCCCCAGTAAAGCTACCATTGCCCGTAACTTGGCGTCAGTGTCTTCATTGCCCCCGTTCCTAGCCCAGGACCAACGGTATTATCTTCGGGTGGTTAAGGCTAAACCACGCCCTGGTGTCACGACAAAAAGGGGTTAATAACATCTGCCCTGCATTGCACCCCACTGACACCGCAGAAACCAAAGCTCTATAGTAGTGTTTTCCACTAGCTGCTATGATGTCTTCTGTATAGTGCAAACACACAAAGCAGAGTGGATCCTGCTCCTATATGTAGCACACTTTCAGAAGCAGCAGCAGCAGCATGGAGGACATGATAAAGCAATACTGTGCAGTGTAAGTGGTGAATCCAGCACTGGGAGGAAATATAACAGCTACTAGAGCAGTGTTTCCTAACTAGTGTGCCCCCAGCTGTTGCAAAACTACAATTCCTTGCAGGCCAGGGAAGCCAAAGGTTATCTACCAGAGAACAAAAAGATTAGGCAGATTTAATCTAACGTGCCCGATCTTTTCTCCATAGACATCTGTGGAAAATCAGAAGAATTCCATACACATAAGATGGTCAGTCAGTCCCACTGAAATCGTTGTGTTTGACTGACATTTATCTATGTATAGTAACCTTAAAGGGGTATTCTGGCTTTATACATCTTATCCCCTATCCAAAGAATAGGGGATAAGATGTATGATCGCAGGGGTCCTGCCGCTGGGGACCCCCTCGATCTCTGTGCAGCCCCCGGCATTCTGTGCCGGGCGCTGCCTCCGAGAACAAGTTGAGATGTCACAGCAACGCCCCCTCGTGAGGTCAATGCCACGCCCCCTCCATTTCTGTCCATGACAGTTCCCAGTACAGAATGCTGGGGGCTGCTCCGAGATCACGGGGGGTCTCAGCAGCTGGACCCCTGCGATCATACATCTTATCCCCTATCCTTTGGATAGGGGATAAGATTTATAAAGCCAGAATACCCCTTTAAGACTCAGTGGAGAACTGACTGTAAAACTAGTGGAACTGTTTACTATAGGAAAATGACTGATATATATGCATGCACTGGTATGTTGTGCATTCATCTCACAATTCATTGAAAATGTATCCATGTATTTAACCCTGTTTCTAGGCACAGGGAAAGCAATGTGGCAGGGTCTTTGCTTTCCAGGATTTTATTGCCCCCCTGGTCAGATCTCCCCCCGGCCATCTTCTCATCGCTGCCCAAGTGGGTTTTACTGTCCAGCAGGGTCAGCAGCTCCAGCTCCATGTGAAAGTGGAAGTTACCAGTCTCTGGAGGGAAGGGAGGCCTGTAACGCCTGTCCTACAGGATTCTACTGCGGATCTGGCAATGATAGTGAGTTGCATGTTTTTTTTTTCTTTTTGTGATGTTTTATATAGTTTGTATCCTTTACAACTAACATCAATATAACTGATAGAACCATCAAAAACACCAAAGTGAAGCAAAAATAGGATTCTAGCAGGATTGAGAAAAGGACCCCAGAGTAGGATATTATGGTGGCAGAGCTGCTGATGGTAGGCAAAGAATAATAGCGGGGTAGGGTTTACCAGGGCTAACTAGTTTTTAATACTTGCACCAATCATATTTTGCTTCACTTTGGTGTTTTTGGTTGATAATTAATTAAAAAAATAATGTCCAGCAAAAGAAACAACCTGTGTATGGTGTCAAAAAGTATAATAAAGCAACTTACTTATATAATGTTGTTAGCCATTCTGCACAGATCTCTCCATATTAGCTGAGCTGTCTGGCTTGTAACCATGACATAATCTCTGAAAGCAAAGTTTGGATCCTGCTTCCCCTCCTTTCTGGACAAAACCATTGATTTGAATAGAGGAGCTCATATTACTGCTCATTAAATTTTAAGGTGCAAGAAACTTTTCTCAGTCACAGTAGTGTTCCTCAAAACAGGTTCACTGCAGTCTTATCTAAAAAGGCTTCCTGCTGCCTTACCTGGGAAAGGCTTCCTGCTGCCCAGGCTGCAAAAAGCAACAAAACTGTGTCCCTATCCTCTGGTGCCGGTCTTCTTCCTGCTTCCTGGGGAAGATGAGTCATAGTGCGTTCAGCCTATTGCCGGGCGCATCGATGTCCCACCTTGGCCACTGACAGGTTTAACGCACTGTCATGTGATAAGCCTGAGCTCCGCCTTCTCCCTGCTGCCTGGGCTCGTTATATAACAGTGCGCTCAGCCTATCACCAGCCGAGGTGGAACATCGCTGCGCCCGGCGATACGCTGAGCGCAGTATGACTCATCGTCCCCAGGAAGCAGGAAGAAGACCTGCACTGGAGGACTGGGACATTGATACACAACGAGGGAACGTCGGAAGATGCATTCAAGTTTGTTTTGTTATTTTATGCAGCCAGGGCACAGGGGATTCTAAAAATTACTTCTACAGATCTCCTTTAAAATCGAATGAGGAGTAATATGACCTCTCCTTCTTCACATCAATGATCTCATCCTGAGAAGACAGGAGAGAAGGGACAGAGAGGACACAGCTGATATGGAAGATCTGTGCTGTATGGGTTATAATATTATATTAGTAAGTTGCTTTATTATACTTTTTGAAACCATACATAGGTTGCTCATCATAACCAACAACCCCGAAGTGGTACTCCAGGGAAATTAAACTTATCCCCTATCAACAAGAGAGGAGATACGTTTCAGCCCACTGGGACGTGCCACTGAGGGTGGAGCTGAGGATGGGCGAGTAGCCGGCCAACATACAGAAGATCACTAAGCCCCTCTCCTGTGGAAAGGGTATAGGTTTTATTTTCCCGAAGTTCACCTTTTATTGGTGATTTTTTTCTAAAGTTGCTTGTTTTTCACAGAGTTTTTCAGAATTCCTTGTTTTTTTCTGTTTATCAGTGTTTGATACTGAATTGTACATGGGCGGGATGAACCTTAAACTACATCCATTATTACTTATTTTGGATACTAAAGATTGGTTACTGGCCCTTTAAAGAAGTAGTCCAGTATTGTAAAACATATTCCCTATCCTAAGGATAGGGGCTAAGTTTCAGATCGCGGGGGGTCCTGGGACCCCAGTGATCTCCCGTACAGGGCCCCAGCTCTCTGGCCAGATAGCGTGTGTCGACCACCGCATGAAGCGGCGGCAAACACGCCCCCCAGTACATCACTATGGCAGAGCCAGAGATTGCCGAAGGCAGCACTGCGGCTCTCCCATAGAGTTGTATTGAGGGGGTGTGTCAGCGGCCACTTCATGCAGTGGTTGACACGCCCCTTTCCCTCAGACTACCGGGGCCCCGTACGGGAGAACACGGAGGGTCCTAGCGGTTGGACCCCCTGCCATCTGAAACTTATCCTCTATCCTTAGGATAGGGGGTAAGTTTTCCAGTCCTGGAGTACTCCTTTAATGAGTTGTCTCATAATGGACATTTACCAATCATCTACGGAATAGGTAACATATGTCTGATCGATGAGCCCCCCCGTTATTCCTCACAGCACAAGAGCTTTAAAGAGGCTTGTGCACTGCCTCTCCATTCAAAGTCTATTGGACAAATGGAAATAGTGTAGAACAGTAATGAGGAACTCGGGACTCAAAATCCCCATTCTAGTGATCGGGGTGCCCCCAGCAATCATAGAATGTAACAGAGAAAAATGTCCATAATGAGAAGATCCACTTTAACATGCCTGCAGCAAATGACTGATAAGTTATGTCAAGTAAAGTTTGCTTTTTAGGCTCAGGAATATCAATGCCCACTCTCTGCCCATCCGGACATTACTGCCCCCCAGGGGCCAGTTTTGTCACTGTGTATCCATGTCCAGCCGGGACGTACGGACCCAAGATAGGAGCATCAAGTATATTGGACTGTGAGGCCTGCCCAGCAGGTGAGCATGATAGATGAATGTGGCTGGTGTTGTGAGGGTCTACGCTGGCCACAGTCTGGATGAGGGGCATTGGGTACAGAAGTCCTTAAAATGCACATGTGCCAGGTGCTGCAATGGCTACACTTTGTTCTAGATTCGTGATCTTCAACCTGTGACTCTTCAGCTGTTGCCCAACTTCAACTCCCATCATTCCCAGACAGCTGAAGACTGTCAAGCTATGAAGAGAGTTGTAGTTTTGCAGCAATAGATCAAAGTTCCTGAATCGGACAGCCTTTGGCTGTCCGATTCAGGTACTTTGTTCTATTGCTGTGTGATAGCCCGGGGGAGTTGGGTGTAGGGAGTTTAGCTGTGTGGTTACTAAAGGGTGTCTGGTTAACCCTTTCTATTTGTGACGCCAGGGTGAGGGCTCCTCTGTAATGCTTGTCCTACCGCCACCCTTCCCAAGAGCGATAGGGAGGTATAAAATAATTGAATGTCCACAACCGGAGAGTTAGTTAAAAACAGTTGGAACTTTTACTGAAGATTTTATGCAAGCTTCATAACCGGTACAGTCTCTATACATGCAAAGTCTCTTAGAGATTGACAGTGGTTGGGACCTTAAGCGTTTTAGAGTCCGTAGACTGATAGGCGCTGTTCCACTGGATTTAGGGGTTTTAGTTGCAGTCCAGTAGTCACGCTAGCTTTAGCGGGGATTAGTTTAGAACTCACGGTTTAGTTTAGGCTGAGGCCGGCAGGTTTCTGGCCTAGCTTGTCATTAAAAGTTGTGCAGATCCGTCCTGCTAGTCCGGCATCCACGAGAGCAGCAACCCAAGAGAGCGATCATTGGCTACAGCTCCCTTATATGGGCAGGGGCTGGAATAGAGCTAATTGGTCCAATACTTCTGTCAATCACCTTTATATAGGTTATGGGTAAACATGTGACCCATATACATAATAGCATTATAGAATTAGAGTAGAGGAGGTGACTAGGGGCTGTCCCACCTGGGGAACCCTACCTGAACGTAGTAACTCTGACTTTGGGGACCACCATACTAGGTACAGTATGCAATACGGTACCGGGACACCACAGCTGGAAAACTACAACTCTCTTCATCGTTTGACAGTCTTCAACTGTCTGGGAATGATGGGAGTTGTAGTTTGGCAATAGCTGGGTAGCCACAGGTTCGAGAACTTTTATCTATTGCTGTAATACTACAACTTCCATCATGGATTGACAGTTTTCAGCTGTCTGGGAATGATAGGAGATGTAGTTTGGCAACAGCTGGAGAGCCACAGGTTCTGGAACTTTCATCTGTTGCTGCAATTCTACAACTCCCATCATAGCTTGACAGTCTTCAGCTGTCTAGGAACTATGGGAGTTGTAGTTTTACAGCAGCTGGAGAGCAATAGGTTGGGGAACACTACAACTCCCATCATGCCCTGACAGTCTTGTATTCCCAAATGCTTACAGTGATCCTCAACTTGCGGCTTTCTAGCTGTTGCAAAACTTCAACTCCCATCGTTCCCAGACAGCTGAAGACTGTCAAGCTATGATGGGAGTTGTAGTTTTACAGCAATAGATCAAAGTTCCTGAACCTGTGACTATACAGTTGTTGCCAAACTACAACTCCCAGCATACTCAGACAGTTGTAGTTTGGCAACAGCTGAAGAGTCTGAATCGGACTGGGGTGCCCAGGGCCCACTAGTAAAACTGACTCTAGGGGCTGTCCTAAATTTACATGCACATAGGGGGAGATTTATCAAAACCTTTGTAGATGAAGAGTGGTGTAGTTGCCCATAGCAACCAATCAGATCGCTTTTTTCATTTCTAACAAGGCCTCTGCAAAATAAAAGAAGCGATCTGATTGGTTGCTATGGGCAACTGGGCAAATTTTCATCTGCACAGGTTTTGATAAATCTCCCCCATAGTACCTGATTTACTCTTTGTAGACATTGATAATGCAGCCAATAAATAGAAACACCTCTAATTAATAGTGATTTGTGCAAAACCAGTGCAAGTTTTTGACACCATTTTGTGCAAATGCCAACAGAATCCGCGGCGGATCCAGAGTCTAGTCTCGGGAGGGGCACTATCAGAGTATCGTGCAGTGGTCGACATGCCCCCTCCCATAGACTTACATTGAGGAAGTGTGGTATGATGTCACAAGGGACGTGGCTGTGGCATCACCACCCCCGCAGCCCGCACCCAGAGTTCGAAACAAAATGTTCCAAATGCTGAGGCAGTGGAGTACCCCTTTAAGTACGCCCCCACACTAGGTAGGCAGCATAGTTCCCCCACACTAGGTAGGCAGCATAGTTCCCCCATACTAGGTAGGCAGCATAGTTCCCCCACACTAGGTAGGCAGCATAGATCCCCCACACTAGGTAGGTAGCATAGTTCCCCCACACTAGGTAGGCAGCATAGTTCCCCCACATTAGGTTGTCAGCATAGTTCCCCCCGACATTAGACTTTCAACATAGTTCCCTCCACATTAGGTTGGCAGTATAGTCCCCCCACATTAGGTTGGCAGCATAGTTCCCCCCACATTAGGATGGTAGTATAGTCCCCCCACATTAGGTTGGCAGTATAGTTCCCCCCCACATTAGGTTGACAGTATAGTTCCCCCACATTAGGTCAGCAGTATAATTCCCTCCACATTAGGTTGGCAGTATAGTTCCCCCCACATTAGGTTTGCATTGTAGTTCCCCCCACATTAGGTTGGCAGTATAGTTCCCCCCCACATTAGGTTGACAGTATAGTTCCCCCACATTAGGTCAGCAGTATAATTCCCTCCACATTAGGTTGGCAGTATAGTTCCCCCCACATTAGGTTTGCATTGTAGTTCCCCCCACATTAGGTTGGCAGTATAGTTCCCCCCCCCACATTAGGTTGACAGTATAGTTCCCCCACATTAGGTCAGCAGTATAATTCCCTCCACATTAGGTTGGCAGTATAGTTCCCCCACATTAGGTTGGCAGTATAGTTCCCCCACATTAGGTTGGCAGTATAGTTCCCCCCCACATTAGGTTGGCAGTATAGTTCCCCCCCCCCCACATTAGGTTGGCAGTATAGTTCCCCCACATTAGTTTGGCAGTATAGTTCCCCCACATTAGGTTGGCAGTATAGTTCCCCCCACATTAGATTGGCAGTATAGTTCCCCCACATTAGGTTGGCAGTATAGTTCCCCCACAGACATAACGCCATGGGGCCATACAGCCATGGGGTCATGATCTACTGCTATGGCCTATAGGCCATAGCAGTAGGTCCTGGGATCGGAGGAGCGGTGGTCGAAGCACCAAATATGACGTGCCACTGGTAACTTATCATGCGCGCGTCCTCACTGCTCTGCTCTGTTCCTATGGGCGCACACACACGGGATGTCAGTAACGTCCCTGCATGCACTACCTCCCGGCGGCCCCTCATTTTTAAAGTTAACGCGGGGCCGCAGAAAGGTAACCGGGACATCCTTGTGTCCCGAAAAGATCACAGGGAGGTCCTGAATGTGACAAGGGAAATTAACTGGGGGGGGGGGGGGCGTGGTTGGGCAATTGCCCCATTGCCCCCCCCCCCCCCCCTCCCTGGATCCGCCACTGAGCAGAATGCAGATATATGTCTCAGCAATATTCATGAGCCCACTGGGTGGTCAACCTGTTCCCGTATGGGGTGGTCCGAGCCTGGCTTGAGAGCTGCAGGTTGAGGAACACTGCTACAGATAAAAGATGGCCGCCTGTACCACGTTACGTGATTTCGTCTTTTCTTATTCGCAGGAATGTATTGTTCATCTGAGGGTCTAAACAAGCCAACCGGTTACTGTTATGCTGGGTACTACTGCTCCCAGGGGGCCATTAACCCGACACCTATAACACCAAGGGTAAGATATCTCTGCTATGATATTGCAGCAGAGCTGTAACGCAAATTTGCCCTTGACCCATCACTAAATCTGCCTCTTGTTTTCAGGTGCCCTTTGATTTGCATTACCCCCAGAATGATATCTGCCCCACCGGTCACTTTTGCCCTAATGGTACCCGTTCTCCAGTTCCTTGTCCTCCAGGGTCATTCTCAATGGCTGCTGGTCTCAGTACAATAGAGGAGTGCCAGCCCTGCCCAGCAGGACACTACTGTGCTCAGGCCGGCCTGTCTGATGCTTCCTTGGCACTGCCATGCTCTCCTGGGTAAGTGATCTTTTCTATTTTATTAATACGGAGAACTGCAGCATAATACAACTTATCCCCTATCTTCAGGATAGGGGATTAGTGTCTGATTGCTGGGGTCTGAACGCTGGGACACCCACGATCTCTGGCTCTGCCCCCAGCTCTGTTGTTGCTCTTCCCATGCAGGAGGCGTCGGGCGCAGCATTACGCCGCGACCAGCAGGCATCCTCCATGTATCTCCATGGATGAGGTGGAGAAGCAGCATTCATGCATCCCTGCCTCTCCCATAGACCTGCATGTAGGGGGCGTGTTTGTCGACCTCTTAGTGAGGTCCCCATACGCGAGATCGCGGGGGTCTCAGCGGTCGGACCCCCTGCGATCAGATGCTTATTCCCTATCCTGCAGATAAGGGATAAGTTGTCTATAGCTGCAGTGCTCCTTTAATATATGTCCCTTGGTTTTATCAGGTATCGGCATATTGTGATGTCCCAGTACAGGACATGGTCCTGCACTACACTTAGGCCCTGTCAGGTTGAGTCCCTCAGGGACCTGGGGTTCTCCTGCAGTGTCTCCCCTGCTGTTACTATACTGTCATTTATTGTCATAGGATTATAGTCAGTATGTCAATGTATAGTCAGTATAAAGGTCCTTTGGAGGACTCCAGTAAATGTCTAAAGGACCTATGAGATGTCACATATTATGTTTATGTTATCACATGTTACCCAGTGATGTCACGCCCGCCCCCTCATGACATCACGCCCGCCCCCTCAACGAAAGTCTATGGGAAGGGGGCGAGGGGGCGGGTGTGACGTCAAAAGGGGCGGGCCTGAACACGGAAGCCTGCACGCAGCGTTCGGAACAAAAAACTTCCGGACGCTGGGAAGCGGAGCTCCGGAAGCACATGACCCGCAGCTTGACCAATGGGCTTTGGCTCAGCCCCCCTCTTTATAAGGGGGCGGCCATTACAATTTGCTCTCTTCCATCACTTTACTGAGACCAGCAAACACCAGAGATCTCAGTGCTAGTGTCCAGCACCCGGAAGGCCACAAAGCTACAGTCATTCCAGTAAGTCAAGTCTATGTCTGCTGTCACTATCTACAGTCCAGTCAAGCCTCAAGTCCATTATCTAAAGTCTTTTACAAGTATAATTGGCCCCAGCAAGCTATGAGGTCCTTCTTTGTTCCTGGCAACCTCTCTGGAATTCTGGCCTAGGTGTGAAGATAATAACACCTGTCTTAAAGGTGTTATCCCCTGGAACACTTTTTTTTTTTTTTCTTAATCAACTGGTGCAAGAAAGTTAAACAGATTTGTAAATTACTTCTATTTAAAATTCTTAATCCTTCCAGTACTTATGAGCTGCTGAATACTACAGAGAAAATGGTTTTGGTTTTGGAACACAGAGCTCTCTGCTGACATCATGACCACAGTGCTCTCTGCTGACATCTCTGTCCATTTTAGGAACTCTCCAGAGCAGCATATGTTTGCTGTGGGGATTTTCTCCTGCTCTGGACAGTTCTTAAAATGGACAGAGATGTCAGCAGAGAGCTCTGTGTTCCAAAAATAAAACCATTTCCTAATAAGTACTGGAAGGATTAAGATTTTTTTTAATAGAAGTAATTTACAAATCTGTTTAACTTTCTGGCACCAGTTGATTTAAAAAAAAAGTTTTCCACAGGAGTACCCCTTTAACTCAGTATGGTTTAACCTCCGTTAAACCATAACCTGATTGTGGACTCTCATTTTCACTGCCTAGCCATTGGAATAGCGGAGATACCGTTTGGGTGGTTCCGGTACCCAAAAACCACTCTGGCGTCACAAACAATAGGGGTTACTAACACCTTGCCCCTGGGGTTAATACCATCTTCTCCCTCCATTTACACTGCTACACCCTGTGGTCTCGCCATCACCGTGGGTCACCACAATCTGTAATGACCAAAGGTCCTTTAAAGCCATTTGGTGTATAAATTCTTCATTGTAGTCCCTATCTCTACTTGCTGTCAGTGAATGGACTTCTGTTTATATCCTAATCATTGTGCAATGATTGAAATCTGTTCCATAAATCTACAGTGGGGATCAAAAGTTTGGGCACCCCAGGTAAAAATTTGTATTATTGTGCATAAAGAAGCCAAGGAAAGATGGAAAAATCTCCAAAAGGCATCAAATTACAGATTAGACATTCTTATAATATGTCAACAAAAATTAGATTTTATTTCCATCATTTACACTTTCAAATTAACAGAAAACAAAAAAAAATGTCATCTGCAAAAGTTTAGGCACCCTGTAGAATTAATAGCATGCACTGCCCCCTTTGCAAAGCTGAGACCTGCCAGTGTCATGGATTGAGACCTGCCAGTGTCATGGATTGTTCTCAATCATCATCTGGGAAGATCAGGTGATGTCAATCTTAAAGGTTTTAAATGCCCAGACTCATCTGACCTTGCCCCAACAATCAGCACCATGGGTTCTTCTAAGCAGTCGTCTAGAAATCTGAAACTGAAAATAGTTGACGCTCACAAAGCTGGAGAAGGCTATAAGAAGATAGCAAAACGTTTTCAGATGTCAATATCCTCTGTTCGGAATGTAATTAAGAAATGGCAGTCATCAGGAACAGTGGAAGTTAAAGCAAGATCTGGAAGACCAAGAAAAATATCAGACAGAACAGCTCGCAGGATTGTGAGAAAAACAATTCAAAACCCACGTTTGACAGCACAATCCCTCCAGAAAGATCCGGCAGACACTGGAGTTGTGGTAGACTATTCCACTATAAAGAGATACTTGTACAAATATAGTCTTCATGGAAGAGTCATCAGAAGAAAACCTCTTCTATGTCCTCGCAACCTGTCCTGATGAAGGGCCCACTCTGGGCCAGAAACGCGTAGATGTGCTTCCAATAAACGCTATCCGATTATATTTCTAAGAGCTTGGTCTCTTTTAATTCCTCTTGGTCCAGCGCTGCAGAAAAATCCGTTTTTTATTTATTTGCAAAGATGTCTATAGGATTTTGATCAGGGAACTGGGAAAGTCAGGGTACAACCATCATACAGCCGATCCACGACTGTATGACCCTTGAGGATGTTGTGCCGCTGACAGTCTCCTTCTGTCCTTCTGCCATAAGGCAAACAATGAGCAAAGAGGGATGACCTGGTTGTCATGTTTAAATAATCCCTACTGTCCAAACGTCCATCCACAGGTATCAGAGGAGCCAAGGTGCAACCTCCCCCCCCCCAACCCCACCATTACAATTTCCATTCAGGGAAGATCCAGTTGTGAGGGGGGCTTCAAGCTCCCCTCATCCTAATTTTTTTTAACCATTGTGAAATATAAAGTAGTTTCCCATTGTGGTGCGGATTATGAGTTGGATTAGGGCAGGCAACGTAAATCCCAAATCTAGGAGAGCTGTAGTTCATAGTCTGAGCACTAGGTGTCACTGTGACACATGATTTTTATTATTCTGCTGTAATCACAGTATATACATAGAAGGAAGGGAACGGTACAGACTCATAATATATTGGGGTAATGTTATCCGGTACAGCAAATAAACTCTATATCAGTGTTTCCCAACCAGGGTGCCTCCGGCTGTTGCAAAACTACAACTCCCAGCATGCCCGGACAGCCAACGGCTGTCCGGGCATGCTGGGAGTTGTAGTTTTGCAACAGCTGGAGGCACCCTGGTTGGGAAACACTGCTCTATCCCACCATAGTTACCATACCTCCCAACTATCCCAGATCAGGCAGGACATTCCCTATTTTGTGAACAAAGGCCAAAGGCTGTTCGGGCATGCTGGGAGTTGTAGTTTTGCAACAGCTGGAGGCACACTGGTTGGGAAACACTGCTCTATCCCTCAATAATTACCATACCTCCCAACAATCCCAGATCAAGCAGGACATTGCCTGTTTTGGAACAAAGGCCAAGGGATGTCTGCACATGCTGGGAGTTGTAGTTTTGCAACAGCTGGAGGCACCCCGGTTGGGAAACACTGCTGTATTCCACCATAGTTACCATACCTCCCAACCATCCAGAATCCTGTAGGACATTCCCGATTTTGGGATCAAAGGCCAACGGCTGTCCGGGCATGCTGGGAGTTGTAGTTTTGCAACAGCTGGAGGCACCCTGGTTGGGAAACATTGCTCTATCCCTCAATAGTTACCATACCTCCCAACCATCCCAGATCAGACAGTACATTCCCTGTTTTGGAACAAAGGCTGTCCATGCATGCTGGGAGTTGTAGTTTTGCAACAGCTGGAGGCACCCCAGTTGGGAAACACTGCTATATCCCACCATATTTACCATACCTCCCAACCATTCAGAATCCTGTAGGACATTTCCAATTTGGGGATCAAAGGCCAACAGCTGTCCAGGCATGCTGGGAGTTGTAGTTTTTCAACAGCTGGAGGCACCTTGATTGGGGAACGCTGCTCTATCCCAATGTAATAAAATGGGTGATATGTGTTATATGTCATATTAAGGCTGCTATAACATTTGGATGGAATTTGTTCTATGCAGTAAATCAGGCACTGAGTTTCCCCGATGCTGACGGTGGTGAAGCCGATCCATTATCTTTTATGTGAAATATTAGTCATTACATTGTAATTATCCGTCAGGAGACAGAAAGCGATGATGCCTGTAATGAAGTCTAATGGACTCCTGTAATGATGATACAATCCTGCGGCTGCAATGTTGTTTGTACCCGAAAAGCTTCTAGGTGCGGTTTTAGCATCGGAACAAACAGCGGCCGCTGTCATGTATTTCTTAAAGTGTAGGAACAGAATGTGCCACCCTCCCCTCTGTCAGATCCTACTTGTTGTCTTAAAGGGGTACTCCGGTAGAAAACTTTTTTTTTTTTTTTAAATCAACTGGTGCCAGAAAGTTAAATCAGATTTGTAAATGACTTCTATAAAAAAAAAAAAAAAAAAATCTTAATCCTTCCAGTACTTATTAGCTGCTGAATACTACAGAGGAAATTCTTCTCTTTTTGGAACACAGAGCTCTCTGCTGACATCACGAGCACAGTGCTCTCTGCTGACATCTCTGTTCATTTTAGGAACTGTCCAGAGTAGGAGAAAATCCCCATAGAAAACATATGCTGCTCTGGACAGTTCCTAAAATGGACAGAGATGTCAGCAGAGAGCACTGTGCTTGTGATGTCAGCAGAGAGCACTGTGCTTGTGATGTCAGCAGAGAGCACTGTGTTCCAAAAAGAAAAGAATTTCCTCTGTAGTATTCAGCAGCTAATAAGTACTGGAAGGATTAAGATTTTTCAATAGAAGTCATTTACAAATCTAAAGGAAAGGAAATAGTAGAGTGCAGCTCACAAAAAATTAGTTGAGGTATGAATGGATAGTACTTACACCACAAAGTACGATTAAAAAAAAACTTTCAGTAAAAACAAATAGGGACCATTCACCTCTAGACTAATACCAGGAAAACCTGATACATGATGGTTATAAATTTAGATAAATGATTAGAACTTTGCTTCAAATTTATCATGTAAACAAAATTATAATTATTCATATAAAAAGATAACCGCTAATATCATATACAATATATAAAAAAAAATATATAAAAAAAATGCCTCCTTACACAGGGCCCTTGTGGGGAGGAAAATTGTTATAAAGCTTCAATAAAAAAATTTGAGAATATTGCAATATCGCAGAGAGTCTCTGATCTGATTATTTGCTAACGGACTACACATTTGTTGGATTATCAGATCAGAGACTCTCTGCGGTATTGCAATATTCTCAAAAAATTTTTATTGAAGCTTTATAACAATTTTCCTCCCCACAAGGGCCCTGTGTAAGGAGGCATTTTTTTTTTAAAGGGTACCTCTCATCAAAAAAAAACTTTTGATATATTATAGATGAATGTATGCAGAATAACTTCACAATTGCATGTTATTAAAAAATATGCTTCTTTCTATTTAATTTTCCACTTTGAAGAAATGACCACTAGGGGTCTCCCTACCAGTCCTGGCAGCAAGCATTTCAGACTCATGCTGGAGTCCTAAACACTGCGAGCTGCCAGTCTGCTTTGTTCACAAAGGAGAACACTCAGAGCTGACAGCCTGCTTTGTTCACAGCCTGTTTGGCTGTGAACAAAGCAGGCTGGCAGCTCTGAGTGTTTAGGACTCCAGCATGAGTCAGAAATGCTTGCTGACAGGACTGATCGGGAAAAATACAATAGAAAGAAGCATATTTTTCATTAACATGCTATTGGAAAGTTATTCAACATTCATTCATCTAAAATATATCAAAAGTTTATTTGATGAGAGGTACCCTTTAATATATTTTTGGGATATATTGTATATGATATTAGTTCATTTTATTAGCGGTTATCTTTTTATATGAATAAATATAATTTTCTTTACATGATAAATTTGAAGCAAAGTTCTAATCATTTATCTAAATTTATAACCATCATGTATCAGGTTTTCCTGGTATTAGTCTAGAGGTGAATGGTCCCTAATTTACAAATCTGTTTTAACTTTCTGGCACCACTTGATTTAAAAAAAAAAAAATGTATTTAAAGAGTACCCCTTTAAATAGGTTATCCAGGATTAGAAAAACGGATCTAATTCCTTCCAAAAACAGCGCCACACCTGTCCTCAGGTTGTGAATGGTATTACAACTTGACTCCATTCAGTTCAATGGAGCTGAGATGCAATACGACCCGAGGACAAGGGTGGTGCCGTTTTCTGAAGAAATCAGTTCTGTTTTTCGAATCCCTGTAGCCCCTAGAGGACACAGGTAGGGTTGCCACCTGGCCGGTATTTTTATATTAAAAGCACCGGCAATGTAATGGATGGTATTTATCCAACCAATCCTCCAACTCCCAGAATGTTGCACCAAATACTATTCCAGTGTTTCCCAACCAGAGCGCCTCCAGCTGTTGCAAAACTACAACTCCCAGCATGCCCGGACAGCCAACGGCTGTCCGGGCATGCTGGGAGTTGTAGTTTTGCAACAGCTGGAGGCACACTGTTTGGGAAACACTGATATTGAGTTTATATGATGTACCAGACAAAATCACCCCCATACATTTATAGGATGTATTATTTCCTCCAAATATTTAACAAAAATTATTCTGTCGGGCAGTGTTTTCCATCCAGGTTGCCTCCAGCTGTTGCAAAACTACAACTCCCAGCATGCCCGGACAGCCTTTGGCCTTTGTTCCCAAAACAGGGGATGTCCTGCCTGATCTGGAATGGTTGGGAAGTATGTTAACTATGGAGGGACAGAGCAGTGTTTCCCAACCAGGGTGGCTGTCTGGGCATGCTGGGAGTTGTAGTTTTGCAACAGCTGGAGACACCCCTGGCTGGGAAACACTGACCTATAATATGTACTACTATACTGTATAGTCCAACATGCTGGTAGTTGTAGTTTTGCAACAGCTGGAGGCACCCCTGGTTGGCAAACACTTACCTATTCTATATACTACTATATAGTCCAACATGCTGGGAGTTGTAGTTTTGCAATAACTGGAGGCACCCCTGGTTGGCAAACACTGACCTATTCTATATACTACTATATAGTCCAACATTCTGGGAGTTGTAGTTTTCGTTTGGGGCAGCTGCTGAGCCACAGGCTGTATCAGGGCATGCTGGGAGTTGTAGTTAGTAACTAACTGCAACTCCCGAATTTAATTTAAAAAAAAAGCGATCAAAAAGTCACATCGAAACAAAAATGGTCTTGTTAAAAACTACAGATCGGGGCGCAAGAATGAGCCCTCATACAGGCCCGTATAAGGAGAAATAAAAAAGTTATAGGGGTCAGAATAGGACAAAATTTCCTCCGAATATGTGTATCTGGTGATGTTACATATATATATATAATTAAATATGCAAATTAGCATGGCCTATATTTTTTGGCAAGAAAGGTGGCAACCCTAGACACAGGGAAAGGCTCAAGTCCTGAAGGAATGCATGGGAATGGAGTTCCTGCACTTTTTCCACAGCAGGAACACCATTCCTATTAGCAGGAGTCCTGCAGGACCAATCCTTTTAGTGGAAATCTTTGGTGATTTCCTTCGGTGAGTTTCCTTTTGGACTTGACACCTGACACAGGGGATACATGTACGCCCTGTGCCCGCTATGGAGCTGAGCTCGCTTCAAAGCCAGTGAGAAATGGCTGCTTATAGCAGCCAGGACTCACCGCTAATGTCGAGCGATCAAAGATTCTATAATCGTAGTTGATCGAATCAAAGCAGGATCCAAAATCAGTCATGTCTATGTGCTGGTGGGTTAGGGAAGCTGATTGGGACCCCCGAGGTGAATGCAGAAATGTAGTTTATAATATAGTGTCTGTACCTGTGTTTGATGGCTGATCTCACAATTCTCATAGGATCTTTGCCCCGTTGTTAGTTTTTAGCAGCATACAAAATAAGTGTCGTCTCAGTTTCTCCCAGGTTGCAGTATGGCCCAGGACATTACATCACTGGTCAAGTGTTGAGAGTGAGCCTGTCTGTGCTTCAATGGATGGAGTGATCATTTTCCATAGGGCTAAAGCTGTACTGCAATGGGTGGGGTGGCTGATGTGTGGGAGGGAAAAAAGTGACCTCACACTTACAAACAAGGGATCCTGGGACTTGTAGTTGGAGGAAAGGAACTCCAACAGGAAGTAGACTCACAACACAGCCATATAGCACCAAGGCAATCACAGATCCTTGCTAAGCATGTCCATTACTGTCTGGCAGGTGGGTACTAAAGTCACCTTATGGCGGCTAACCCCTTTAAGTTGCTGTTTGGTCTTTTTCCCATACTTTACCCTTTACTTTGCTTTGTATAGGGAAAAAAGTAGAATCAGGATGCCGTAACAAATAAAGTGAGGCAAAGGAGGATCTTAAATATCTACTGTAACCTTCAGGTTTTTTTTTTTTGTTAACTCTTTATGCACAAGTTCTGAAATCCATTAATATCTGCTGTGACTCTCTGAAGGTTGTGGAGATGTAATGTTCCCAAAGTTTGGAAAGGAATAAATCAGTCTCAGCACCGTGTAAAAACATTCAGATCTGCAGAGACGTGCGCTTAGTTAAGCAGAACACCCCCCCCCCCCCCCCCCCCATGTCCTTGTCCGCCAATAAATATTGATGGAAAAATATAATTTATCTTCGCTTTTACGTTGCGTTTCTCTGTGCCATTTAGATATGCGACCAGCGACCAATAATGGTTTTGTGGCTTATGAAGTCATCAGCAGAAAGCAGATCCCTGAGAAGTCACTGATATATACTGTAGCACATTATATATATATAGGGGAATATGCAAAGCAGCTCATTACACCACCTTATTCAGGTAGTGTTCCCTGGTATCAGCTTAGCTCCTGTTAAGCTGTTATGTATACTGTGTGTGTGTGTGTATATATATATATATATATATATATATATATATATATATGCAGGATCTAATTGATTGGTTCTAATTAGCTGAACAATAATCTTAATTGGTCCATATCATGATCTATAAGTAAAGTGTGTAGTTATATCGTGGCCAGTGCTAGACCCATCCAACTAGTACATAAATTGTAGAAGCTTATACAAAGTCCATTAGAACATCTTGTGCATTTGTACATAGTTATAAAAAAAATGTATATACATAATGTATATAAGAGGGGCGGAGCCTACATACATGTACCCAAACATTTATACATATATTTATTATTTATACATTTACATATATATATGTATTTATACAGAAATATAAATATTTATGCACAACTGGATTTTTTCTGTGTGTAAATATATTTATATGTATATATATATATATATATATATATATATATATATATATATATATATATATAATGGTTGACTGCCAAGAAATGTAATCGATATGTATTGAAAAGAATTCTGTAGGGCAGTGTTTCCCAATCAGCGTGCCTCCAGCTGTTGCAAAACTACAACTCCCAGCAAGCCCGGACGGCCTTTGCTCTTTTATCCCCAAATCGAGAATTTCCCGCCGGATCCTGGATGGTTGGGAGGTATGGAAACTATAGTGGGATAGAGTGGTGTTTTCCAACCAGGGTCCCTCCAACTGTTGCAAAACTACAACTCCCAGCATGCCCGGACAGCCAAAGGTTGTCCGGGCATACTGGGAGTTGTAGTTTTGCAACAGCCGGAGACACCCTGGTTGGGAAAAACTGGTATAGGGGAGGGTGTCAGGTGATCCATCAGCAAGGACAAGATCAACAATATTTCCATTTTTTTTACTGATATTGGCAAAAAAAATCTTGAAAACAAGGAGGAATATAACGAACATTTGTCAGAGGGTTACAGAATATTTCGTGATTAAGCTTTATTGGCCACAAAACCCGTTTAATGCATCTTGCCCACCAAAGAGAGACATTGTAAGTAGAAGCCTCTGTTTAATAAATGGAACTTGGTTCATTTTCAGATATGTCTGCAAGGAAGGCAGCTCCGTTTCGTGCCCGTCAGATGACCATCATGGCTATCGTTGCCCTGCTGGATTCTATTGCCCCAGTGGGACAAGTATTGAGATACCGTGTGAGCCTGGAACGTTCAGCCCTATGTCTGGGTCTAGCATATGCCTGCCGTGTCCTGCTGGGAGTAGCTGTATGCATGTGTCTACAGTGGAGCCGCTGAGCTGTCCCAGAGGTAAGTGTTCTTATAGGTCACTGGTCTTCAACCTGCGGACCTCCAGATGTTGCAAAACTACAACTCCCAGCATGCCCGGACAGCCAACGGCTGTCCGGGCATGCTGGGAGTTGTAGTTTTGCAACATCTGGAGGTCCGCAGGTTGAAGACCACTGTTATAGGTGATACAACCTGTACTCACAGACCATAGCTTGAAGCAAGAGATGTACTGCACTACCTCATACGGAACTACCCCATCTACCCCATATTGTACTACACTATACTGCACTACCCCATTCATGACTACCCCAAGCATCATATCATGTAATGTGGAATGGCTATGTATATATATTATGCATATATTGATATATTATACATCTCTAGTCTTCCCTGTATACAGAGGTATAGCTAAGAGCTCATTGCTTTTAAAGCAAGTACAGCAGAGATGGTTGTAGGGAGGGAATACAGAGGACTGTGCAGCTGTAACTGTATGGCCAGAGAGTTCGATCTATCATCATAGAGATGAGTGCAGAGAGGGGATGGAGAGGACTGTGCAGCTGTAACTGTATGGCCACAGAGTTCGATCTATAATCATAGAGATGAGTGCAGAGAGGGGATAGAGAGGACTGTGTAGCCGTAACTGTATGGCCACAGAGTTCTCTCTATGATCATAGAGATGAGTGCAGAGAGGGGATAGAGAGGACTGTGCAGCTATAACTGTATGGCCACAGACTTCTCTCTATGATCATAGAGATGAGTGCAGAGAGGGGATAGAGAGGACTGTGTAGCCGTAACTGTATGGCCACAGAGTTCTCTCTATGATCATAGAGATGAGTGCAGAGAGGGGATAGAGAGGACTGTGTAGCCGTAACTGTATGGCCACAGAGTTCGATCTATGATCATAGAGATGAGTGCAGAGAGGGGATAGAGCGGGCTGTGCAGCTGTAACTGTATGGCCACAGAGTTCTCTCTATGATCATAGAGATGAGTGCAGAGAGGGGATAGAGAGGACTGTGTAGCCGTAACTGTATGGCCACAGAGTTCGATCTATGATCATAGAGATGAGTGCAGAGAGGGGATAGAGAGGACTGTGCAGCTGTAACTATATGGCCACACAGTTCGATCTATTATCATAGAGATGAGTGCAGAGAGGGGATAGAGAGGATTGTGTAGCCGTAACTGTATGGCCACAGAGTTTGATATATGATCATAGAGATGAGTGCAGAGAGGGGATAGAGAGGACTGTGTAGCCATAACTGTATGGCCACAGAGTACGATCTATGATCATAGAGATGAGTGCAGAGAGGGGATAGAGAGGACTGTGTAGCCATAACTGTATGGCCACAGAGTACGATCTATGATCATAGAGATGAGTGCAGAGAGGGGATAGAGAGGACTGTGCAGCTGTAACTGTATGGCCACACAGTTCGATCTATGATCATAGAGATGAGTGCAGAGAGGGGATAGAGAGGACTGTGAAGCTGTAACTATATGGCCACACAGTTCGATCTATTATCATAGAGATGAGTGCAGAGAGGGGATAGAGAGGATTGTGTAGCCGTAACTGTATGGCCACAGAGTTTGATATATGATCATAGAGATGAGTGCAGAGAGGGGATAGAGAGGACTGTGCAGCTGTAACTGTATGGCCACACAGTTCGATCTATGATCATAGAGATGAGTGCAGAGAGGGGATAGAGAGGACTGTGAAGCTGTAACTATATGGCCACACAGTTCGATCTATGATCATAGAGATGAGTGCAGAGAGGGGATAGAGAGGACTGTGCAGCTGTAACTATATGGCCACACAGTTCGATTTATGATCATAGAGATGAGTGCAGAGAGGGGATAGAGAGGACTGTGCAGCTGTAATTATATGACCACACAGTTCGATCTATGATCATAGAGATGAGTGCAGAGAGGGGATAGAGAGGACTGTGCAGCTGTAATTATATGACCACACAGTTCGATCTATGATCATAGAGATGAGTGCAGAGAGGGGATAGAGAGGACTGTGCAGCTGTAACTATATGGCCACACAGTTCGATCTATGATCATAGAGATGAGTGCAGAGAGGGGATAGAGAGGACTGTGCAGCTGTAACTATATGGCCACACAGTTCGATCTATGATCATAGAGATGAGTGCAGAGAGGGGATAGAGAGGACTGTGCAGCTGTAACTATATGGCCACACAGTTCGATCTATGATCATAGAGATGAGTGCAGAGAGGGGATAGAGAGGACTGTGCAGCTGTAACTATATGGCCACACAGTTCGATCTATGATCATAGAGATGAGTGCAGAGAGGGGATAGAGAGGACTGTGAAGCTGTAACTATATGGCCACACAGTTCGATCTATGATCATAGAGAGGAGTGCAGAGAGGGGATAGAGAGGACTGTGCAGCTGTAACTATATGGCCACACAGTTCGATCTATGATCATAGAGATGAGTGCAGAGAGGGGATAGAGAGGACTGTGAAGCTGTAACTATATGGCCACACAGTTCGATCTATGATCATAGAGATGAGTGCAGAGAGGGGATAGAGAGGACTGTGCAGCTGTAACTATATGGCCACACAGTTCGATCTATGATCATAGAGATGAGTGCAGAGAGGGGATAGAGAGGACTGTGCAGCTGTAATTATATGGCCACACAGTTCGATCTATGATCATAGAGATGAGTATACCTATTACACAGATATTAATACCCAATTAACGGAGAGGTAAATCTTGCAAACATAAATACTCCTGGGATGATGCGTAATGGATAGTACAAAACCTGCTAAAGCAGCAATAAACTACAACACCTATATACAACAGGCTGCAGCACCCATATAGAACAGGCTACATGTCTTAGGGCCGGAGTACCCCTTTAAATGGGAAAGTGCTGCTCTGTGACCTGGGAAGTTGTTACTCTGCAAGGAGGGGGAGGAGGTGAACTGAAAAAAAATTAAAAATAAATAAATATATATGTATAGTTGGTACCTATCATTTTAACCTTATGGTAATCAATGTTGCCTGTTTCTTTAGGTCACTACTGCCCGGCTATGACTGCGGTACCAGTCCCATGCCCAGCTGGCACATTTAATCCTATAGAAGGGGCACTGACGCCTGCTTCATGTAAGAGGTGCCCAGCGGGGAGATACTGCCGTGGAGAGGCAAACGCCGAGCCTGATGGTAAAGTGTTCAACCCAGGGACACCTATCTAAAGGAATTGTAGAGGACAGTGTTTCCCAACCAGTGTGCCTCCAGCTGTAGATAAACTACAACTCCCAACATGCTTTTCTATTACTGGATAAACGCTTTTAGGCCATGTTCACTAGGCATACAATGTGTGGAATGTCCTTCCGGAAAACGCGGTTGGACATTCCGCATATTTGTGTGATCCGGCGGCACGCTAGGACCACTCAGAAATGCGCTGTCTCCATAGATGGAAATGCATTTACGAGTGGAATCCACAGAGACAATGAACTAGTTAGCCATTTCTGTTAATGCTGTAATCAGGATTTCTGCGGCAGAAACATCTGGATTCCGCTGTGTGCATGGTGCAGCAGAATCCCATTGAAATCAATGGTACTCTGCTGCGGTGGAATTTCTGAGCAGAATATTTCTGTGGAATTCCAATTCTGATAAATTCTGCCATGTGAACATGGCCTTATAGGTCATTGGAGTGAAGGTTCCCTTTCCCCTGCCACTTCTTAGGCTATGTTCACATGGTGGAATTTCCATGCGGAAATCCAGCTGCAGCAGAGTCTTGTTGATTTCAATGGGATTCTGCTGCACTGTGCACACGCCAGAATTTTCCATTTGTGATGTCCGCAGAAACAATAAACAGGTTTATTGTTTTTGCAGATATTACACCAAAGTGCTTGCCGTCTATGAAGACAGCATATTTCCGAGTGGTCCTAGTGCCGGTGGAACGAGAAAACGTGAGAAATGTCCACCCATATTTTCCGGGTGGACATTCCACACATTTTTCGCCATGTATACATAGCCCTACTGGAAGTTAAAGGGATACTCTGGTGCTCTGGCGCTTGGAGCTGGTGGCCGTGATCGTGATGTCACAGCCATGCCCCTCGTGCTGTCACGCCACGCCCCCTCCATTCATGTCTATGGGAGGGGGCATGGTGTTACAGCATGACGGGCGTGGCCGTGACGTTACAACCACTGCCACAGGAATCCGGCTTTTGCTTAGAAAGCCCAGTGCTGCGGGAGATCGCAGAGGTCCCCAGCAGCCAGACCACCGTGACCAGACATCTTATCCCCTATTCTTTGGATAGGGGATAAAATGCCTAGCAGCGGAGTACCCCTTTAAGTCGAGCTCCGTCAGATGAATGCAGGGCTGGCTTCCTCCCTGCACTTTGCCACCTGAGTCACATTATTCTCTAGTTGTATTGTCTTATAGAGCAGCATTAGTTTAGTATAACTCACTCGTCTGTCAGCATTACTCCTTACGTATCAGCCTCCCCCTCCTCTATACACAGGCTTGTGTTCTGCTGGATATTACTGTGAAGGAGAAGCAGCTGACAATATTCCTCAGAGGACTGGCCGCTTTCCACTCAATGGTCCTTGTCCTGTCGGCCATTACTGCCCAGAAGGAACCCTTTCTCCCAAACCCTGTCCCGTTGGAACATTGAAAAATACAACAGGTGTGTGCTCCTTACCAGATTGGCTCCAAGAATTTCATCATATTCATACTCAATGGCAACCCAAAATCATGGAGAAGACTGTGGTTCATGTGTACAACGCTGAAGGATTGTTTCCAGTTAAAGGGGTATTTTTTTTTTTTTTTATGAACTGGCTCCAGAAAGTTAAACAGATTTGTAAATTACTTCTATTAAATTTTTTTAATCCTTCCAGTACTTGTCAGCTGCTGAAGTTGAGTTGTTCTTTTCTGTCTGACCACAGTGCTCTCTGAGGACATCTCTGTCTGTCTCAGGAACTGTCCAGAGTAGCAGCAAATCCCCATAGCAAACCTATCCTGTTCTGGACAGTTCCTGAGACAGACAGAGGTGTCAGCGGAGAGCACTGTTGTCAGACAGAAAAGAACAACTCAACTTCAGCAGCTGATAAGTACTGGAAGGATTAAGATTTTTTTAATAGAAGTCATTTACAAATCTGTACCCGGTTGATATGAAAAAGGAAAAAAAAATGTTTTTTTCATGAAATACCCCTTTAAGCTTTGCATAATCTCAGTGGCTCTCTTTTCCAGGTGGCTCTTCCATGGACAGCTGTGTGCCATGCTATGCTGGGTATTTTTGTGCCAGCGTGGGTCAGAGTTCACCCACTGGCTTGTGTTCAGCTGGATTCTTCTGCCCTGGAAACTTCACCTCTACCAGCCCTACTGCTTTCCTGTGCCCAAAGGTAATGAAGCTTCTCCTAAAAGCCATTGTACAACATTTCCCCCTCTAAGTAACCCTTTATACATTGTGTATTTGTGGTGCGCCAGGGTGAGTTGCTGGGTACTGCTAGGGTCGCCACCTTTCTTGCAAAAAAATACCGGCCATTCTAATTTGCATAATTAATTATATATGCGTGACATCACAGGATACACATATGCGGGGCAAATTGTTTCCTATTCTGACCCCTATAACTTTTTTATTTCCCCTTATACCGACCTATATGAAGGCTTAAATTTTGCGCCCGATCTGTAATTTTTAATGGTACCATTTTCGTTTTGATGTGACTTTTTGATCGCTTTTTTTTTAATTAAAATTCAGGAGTTGCAGTTACTAACTACAACTCCCAGCATGCCCTGATACAGCCTGTGGCTCAGCAGCTGCCCCAAACGAAAACTACAACTCCCAGAATGTGTGATTATATAGTATAGGTCAGTGTTTCCCAACCAGGGGGGCCTCCAGCTGTAGCAAAACTACAACTCCCAGCATGCCCGGACAGCCGTTGGCTGTCCGGGCATGCTGAGAGTTGTAGTTTTGCAACAGCTGGAGATGCTATGGTTGGGAAAATCTGGTATAGGTTATGGAGAAACATTCCGGGAGTTGGAGGATTGGTTTGATAAATACCGGCCATTGCATGACTGGTATTTTTCATATAAAAATACCGTCAGGATGGCCAAAATACCAGCTGTGCCGGTAAAATACCAGCCAGGTGGCAACCCTAGGTACTGCCCAGTGATGTCACTGGTGGTTATGTCACTGGTGGTGCAAATGTTGATTAGTCCCATGTAAAACCCCAAACACATTCACAACCTTAGTCATTGGACAGCGGCACTTGATGGTAATACAGTGGTCTCTCAAGTTACAATATTAATTGGTTCCAGGACGACCATTGTATGTTGAGACCATTGTATGTTGAGACCATAACTCTATGGAAACCTGGTAATTAGTTCTGAAGCCACCAAAATGTCATCCAATAATAGGAAAAGGGGAGGATTAAAGAAAAATAAGTAGATAAGTAATATAGATAAATTAAGTCCTTACATATAAAAGTAATAAATATCTGCTGGGAGCTGTAATCACTGTCTATGTAGAGGACAGGAGCTTCTTCAGGGTCCTGTACAGTACACAGTGTCCTTAAAAAGTAATGGAGCTGCCCTCACCTGGTGTCCAAAGGAGCAGCTAACCCTGGTACAGGTAAAGAGTACAGAACATGTAATACCTCCCTGTACTGTAGGGGGCGCTACCAGACACCAGTCAGTGCATACACTTCAGTGATACAGGTAAAGAGTACAGAACATGTAATACCTCCCTGTACTGTAGGGGGCGCTACCAGACACCAGTCAGTGCATACGCTTCAGTAATACAGGTAAAGAGTAGTACAGAACATGTAATACCTCCCTGTACTGTAGGGGGCGCTACCAGGCACCAGTCAGTGCATACACTTCAGTAATACAGGTGTTTAACCAGTAAAATGCCCATTCTTATTGGTCAGTTCTTCCAGCCATTGACATGTTTCACAGATCTGGACTGTCCGTAACATTGTATGTTGAGTCTGGTTTCAAGTTACAATGGTCCAGAAAAGACCATTGTATGTTGAAACTATTGTATGTTGAGGCCGTTGTAAGTTGAGGGATCACTGTACTGTATGACGGAATCCTCAGGGTACATCCCAGTGTTCTGTATGCCGGTGATGGAGGTTGGGTTGCCCTTGGGGTTTGTGGGTGCAGTTAACCAGGTACAGGGAAGTGAGAAGATGGTGCAACACAAATTTACTTGTAGTAGCTTTAGATGGTACAAAGTAGTAGACAGTTCATTTCACAACTCCCAGGCCGTACTACTGCAAGGGTTACTAGGAGAGGTTGCTGTTTCAATGTATCACTGACTGAATAAACAGTACAGTGGTCCCTCAAGTTACAATATTAATTGGTTCCAGAATGACCATTGTATGGTGAAACTACTGTATGTTGAGGCCATTGTAAGTTGAGGGATCACTGTTCTTTTCATGGTTTTTTGTTTTGGTTTGGTCTATCCTAGGACTTATGTTAGGTATCAAATGGTGATATCCTATCTTGTTTCTTAAAGGGGTTATCCAGGAAAAAACTTTTAAAAATCGTAATCCTTTCCGTACTTATGAGCTGCTGAAGTTGAGTTGTTCTTTTCTGTATAAGTGCTCTCTGATGACACGTGTCTCGGGAACCGCCCAGTTTAGAAGCAAATCCCCATAGCAAAGCTCTTCTACTCTGTGCAGTTCCCGAGACAAGCAGAGATGTCAGCAGAGAGCACAGTTGCCAGACAGAAAACAACAACTCAACTTCAGCAGCTGATAATTATTGAAAGGATTAAGATTTTTTAATAGAAGTAATTTAGAAATCTGTTTAACTTTCTGGAGCCAGTTGACTTGTGAGGGCTCTCTGACACATCTCCAATATTGTACTCACCGAATCAGGGTCTTCTCAGGGGTGTAGCTGAGGTAACTTTGAACACTGTAGCTTAGGATCCCACACCAACACTGGCCCTGATGAGACGTCTTCCTGCTGGCCCATCTAGGTGGGTATCCCCTGGCTTGTAAACGGTCTGCTCAACCAGACCAGGACCTAAAGGCAAGCGACATCTGGTTTTCTGTGTGTGCAATCAGGCTCTTTATATACTGTTCTTCTCCTGAATGCTCCCTTGTAGGGGACATCCTGTCAGAGTGGAATAGGCTAGGTGAACACGCTGCTTGGTCTCTCTAGGGTCTAAACTCGAGCTCCCCTCAGAACAGGTGACCAGGATTTTTATAGACCCTGCCTTACATGTACCTGACATGTGTTTTGGCCCTTAAAGGAAAATTTGTCTTTTTTCACAGGAAATAGAGAAAGTGTAAATGACCTTTGTATAAGCTCTGCAGCACATGTATTTACTGCGGACGGTATAGTAACCCCTGGTTCGCTGCAACAGTTATACTGAGGAACAGATACACAAAATGGGATATACAATAGTAACATATTTTAAAAGTATTAAAGACATCAGTGTCCAATTACTACCCAAGGTTTTATCTATTGTAGGGCATTACACATGTATGGTTATTCTCTCTGTTTTGGACTATCCCTACTTGTTTTCCTTGATGATAACCGAACCACATAGTGTCCCCATTGCTGGGATCCCCTGCGATCAGCTGTAGGGTAGCTTGGCAGTAAGTGTTTAGTTTCCCTGCAGAGCCTCCACAGGAAATACTGAGCATTACACAATTTATATCGATAAGTAAAGCAAGGTCCTCCAGAGCATGAGACGCTCTTTGTAACCGCTCTCCACCTAGAATGAGGATCCTGAAGAGAGGACCCTCTATTACCCCAAAATTTCTAATCAGGGGGCATGACACATGAGTTCATTGATTGGTGGGGTCCAACTGCTATCACTTGGCCCTAACAGAGCACAGATCAGGTCAGTCCATTCACCATTACAGTCCAGTCTGATCTCTCCTGAGTTTCTTGTTGCAGTTTTTGGATTATTCAATCATCTATGACAGATCCTATTAAAATTCCATAAGTGACTGGGGCGGTGACCTCCCTTATGTGTGTATGTGATCGGGACATGGTCAGGTCCAGCTCGTGGTGTCCTTTACCTTTCAGGAAAGAGCTGGTTATAATAGTTGGTTGCGTAATGCATGCTTCCTTATTACTTGCCCTATAATTTCCAGTGTGTTGTGTTTGTTCCTGATATTATTTCCCATTCAGATACTTATGTTCCAGCTATAATTGCAAGGTTTATGTTTATCCAAGTCCCTCCCTGATACACTACAGTAGTTGGTTTTGGAAAACTTTGCATACTGAGTTACTATACTACCTCAACACAATATGGAATAATACCAAGGTGCTCAGTCATTTGTCATTTAAAGGGGGACTCCGGTTTTGGCAAATAAAGATTATTCCATGTGTAATGCATAGTTATTATGTTTCGTAAAAGTAATAACATACTTACTGTAGTATTATCTTACTACAGTGCTTCCCAACCAGGGTGCCTCCAGCTGTTGCAAAACTACAACTCCCAGCATGCCCGGACAGCCGAAGGCTGGAAGAATGGGATATGTGGTCGCGATATGGGGATGGGATATGTGGTCGGGGTATGTGGTTGGGATATGAGGGCAGGATATGAGATTGAAATGTGGGAACAGCAGATGAGGACAGGATATGAGGTCAAGATATAAGGGCGGGATATGAGGACAGGAAACATAGAGAGTGTGATGTCCCAGTACAGGTACACGTTCCTGTACTACCCTAAGGCCCTGTTAGGTTGAGTCCCTCAGTGACCTGGGGGCTCCCCTGCAGGGACTTCCCTTGTTCTTCTGTTAATTTAGTAAATGTGGTGCATATGCCTTTAAGAGCATAGACAGGATCCTTATGTGTAGATAGTATACAGGACCTGGGGGGGGGGGGTGGTGTCAAGAATCTGTGTGTGTAAGTTGGTCACATGTTATGTTTGCAGTTATATGATTTGTTGTAACATGTTCTCCCAGAGAGCACCAGCTTTAACCTATGACCCACAGCTTGAGCAATTGGCTTTAGTCTAGCCCCCACTGTATAAAGGGGTGGCCATCTTTAATTCACTCTGTTTGAGTTATGTGCTCATAGCTGTAACATCTAAGTCTTTGCTGAAGCAGCTACCAAAGATCTTAGGACAAGTGATCAGCATCTGGAGTACCACAAAGCTACAGTATCCAGTAAGTCTACAAGTCTATGTCTGCTGTCACTGAAGTTAGTCAAGTCCTGCACATAGTACAAGTCAAGTCCTGCACATAGTACAAGTCAAGTCCTGCACATAGTACAAGTCAAGTCCTGCACATAGTACAAGTCAAGTCCTGCACATAGTACAAGTCAAGTCCTGCACATAGTACAAGTCAAGTCCTGCACATAGTACAAGTCAAGTCCTGCACATAGTACAAGTCAAGTCCTGCACATAGTACAAGTCAAGTCCTGCACATAGTACAAGTCAAGTCTAATTACAAGTCAAGTTAATTACAAGTATTGGTCCAGCAAGCTGCCAGGTCCTCTGGGTCCTGGCCACCTCTCTGGGAATTCTGTCCTTAGCTGTGAAGATAATTCCATCTGTCTTCTACTCAGTAAAGCCTCCGTTTACCCATAACTGGTTGTGGACTCTTTATTCACTACTAGCCTGTGGGATAGAGTCTGGTGTTCCAGAACCTGAAAACCATACTGGCGTCACGAACACTTAGGGGTTAATACCATCCAAACCCCGGGGTTAATAACATCTGATCCCACCACTCTCACCGCAACACCCGTGGACCCGCCATTCAACCGGTGGTCACCACATATAGCATTTATATATAAGCGCAAAATGTCACCATAAAATATATTGAGATCAATATATTGGTAAAAATGGCAAACTGCAATGGGAGAGACCTGAAAAAGAAACAATACAAAATGCAGCTAGATAGAAGCATGGGTTACCCAAGATACCAGAGGGGAGTTTTTCCTACACGTTCCACTGGTAAAACATAAGACTTCATCAGGAGTGATGATAGTTTTGCCATTGACTCATTGGACTTTATGATTTAAATGTTCAGTTTTCTGCCAGAATTAAAATCCTCTTTGAAAGTTCCGTTGCAGAATTTCAATTGTTTGTGTTTTTGTATAAAGCCAGAAAATAACTTCTTGTAGTCAATGGGACTGTGCTGCAAGGCGAAATCCACACTTTGTGCCCCAATATAGTAGCAGGGCCCTATGTGCCCCCATATTGTAGTTAGGCCACCTCTGTGCCCCCATATAATATTAGGCCCCTTTGTGTCCCATGGAAAAAAAATTCACTAGTCCCCACTTGCTGTCCGAGTTTCTGTCTTAAGGACACAAGCAGTTAAAAGCTTCACTCCCCCAGGAACGTGTCCTGAAATCCTGGGAGATATGGAGAAAACTGAAACAAGACCCATGTTGCACAGCGCTGCAGACTCCCAAGGAAGGATCAGAGATGACCAAGATGAATGGTACAAAGGTTCTCAGCAGAACCATTTATTGATAAAAAAAATATATAAAAAACAGGTGATGAAGCGTTTCGGGAGGAGTCCTCCCTTCCTCAGATCAGAATACAGTAATAAACAGTAGCCCACATATATAGTGTGAATGGGCACTAAAACAGCAAACGGGGGCGTGGCTAATATAACTTTATAACTAACTAATTACTCTTATTTCGGTACGAACCTTTTGAATGTTATGACGTAATATTAGCCACGCCCCTTTTGTTGTTTTGGGGCCCATTCACACTGTACATGTGGGCTACTGTTTATTTTGCTGTACAGTATTCTGATCTGAGGAAGGGAGGGTTCCTCCCAAAACGCGTCATCACCTGTATTTTTTATCAATAAACGGTTCTGCTGAGAACCTTTGTACCATTCATCTTGGTCATCTCTGATCCTTCCTTGGGAGTCTGCAGCGCCGTGCAACATGGGTCTTGTTCCAGTTTTCTTGCTGGCTTGCTCCTGTGACCCATAGGCTGAACGGCGACTCCACCCGTCCAGTACTTCATTACCAATGGGGTGATAGGCTTACATTATTCTACATTGAGGTGAGCGGCCATCCATATGTTCCGTGGGTCGCTCACTCGACCTTTTGTCCAATCTTTTTAAGGGTAATACACAAGGTGCCGGTACCGGTCTTCCTTTTTCTTATTCCAACATTGAAATCCTGGGAGGGCTTTTTTGTGTGCAGCCAGGAAATAACCAATTGTAGTCTATGGGACTTTGCTGCAAGGCAGAATCCACACCAGTGCTGTGGAGTCGGAGTCAGGCAAAATTTTGGGTACCTGGAGTCGGAGTCGGCAAACAATGCACCGACTCCTACTAAATTTAGATTGGAATGAAAAAAAAGCAAGTTTAAATGTCCCAATTCACAAAAAGTTATAATTAATGACTTCTCTACTTTAAGAATAAAGACCAATGCATGCAGTGCCTCACGTAACCGCAAAACAAACATATTAAGTGACCGTGAAGAAGCTTTTCATGTGCTTCACTATATGGCATGCAACGCACAATTAGGAGCGGCAATACTTATACTTTCCATAGTGTTGTGTTCTGCTGTTACAGGGAACCCATGGGTAACCTAGCCTCTCACTGATAAGGGGTTAAGTAAATATGTTTTTTGCAAGACTAGAGACACTTGTACAAGTGAAGGGAATGGAGGGTCAAAAGTTCAAGACTGAAGCTGTAAACCATTGGAAAAACTGCTGTCATTCAGCTAAAGCTATAAAAACTTGTAAACTCTGATTGTTAGCTTAAACTTTAATACATTCGCATATAAATACAGAGGAGTCAGGGAGTCGGTGTCGGAATTACAAAAAATTGCGGAGTCTGAACATTTTTCTACCGACTCCATAGCTCTGATCCACACGGGACATTCCTTATGTATTCCACCTTCAATTCCGTGGTGGAAACGAGCCCTAAAAGTTCCTTCTGAATGACAGCAAATAGAGATCTTGACAATTGTGAGGAACCGATACAGCAAATGTATTAGAAAATTGTTTAACCCATCATGCAAAAAACTAAACATATTTTCTGTAACTATAATATTTCCTATAACAATTTACAGAGATATTAGACAAAGCACTTGGTTATTTGTATTTGTTATGGACTGCTGATATCAGTTTCCAGCCAATTGTGATGTAACATAGATAAGGATTAGATATTACTCCAGAACACGGTGTCTGTGGCCAACACTTAAAGAGGTACTTCGGTGGAAAACATTTTTTTTTTTCTTAAACAGATTTGTAAATTACTTCTATTTAAAAATATGAATCCTTCCAGTACTTATCAGCTGCTGTTTGCTCCAGAGAAAGTTGTGTAGTTCTTTCCAGTCTGACCACAGTGCTCTCTGCTGACACCTCTGTCTGTTAGGAACTGTCCAGAGCAGTAGAGGTTTGCTATGGGGATTTGCTGCTACTCTGGACAGTTCCTGACATGGACAAAGGTGGCAGCTAAGAGCACTGTGGTCAGACTGGAAAGAACTATACAACTTCCTCTGGAGCATTTAGCAGCTGATAAGTACTGGAAGGGTTAAGATTTTTAAATAGAAGTAATTTACAAATCTGTTTAACATTTTGGCACCAGAAAATGTTTTCCACCGGAGTACCCCTTTAGGTCTCCATTGTCGGTGTACACGTGAGAGACAGATCAGCTGTCTGCGACCACTCTTTACAGGCTCTTGCAACATTTTTATTGGATTATAAAAAAAAAATTTTTTATTGGAATATTATGAGGCAATGGCGGGTTGTGTGGTGCAGGGCAGATGTTGTTGCCCTGGGGCAGATGGTATTAACTCCTTGTGTTTGTGACGCCCGGGCGTGGTTTAGCCTTAACCACCTGAAGGTATACCGCTGGATCCTGGGCTAGGCACGGGGGCATGAAGACACCGACGCCAAATTACGGACAATGTTAGCTTTACTGAGGGTAGACAGTTGTTACAGTCTATGCAGTACAGCCAGGGCCCAAGGAGGTGACCAGTGACACAGAGACCTCGCAGGTTTGCTGGGACTTGTAGTAGACAGGAGAATTTAGCGCAGGCCATGCTGGATAGACAGGAGACTTGGCTGACAGGACTGTGACTTTAGCTTACTTTGCACTTGACTTGAGGCTGCAGGACTGGACTTGAGGCTGCAGGATTTGACTTGAGGCTGCAGGACTTGACTTGTGGCTGCAGGACTTGACTTGTGGCTGCAGGACTTGACTTGTGGCTGCATGACTTGACTTGTGGCTGCAGGACTAGACTTGTGGATGCAGGACTGTACTTGAGGCTGCAGGACTGTACTTGAGGCTGCAGGACTGGACTTGAGGCTGCAGGACTTGACTTGAGGCTGCAGGACTTGACTTGAGGCTGCAGGACTGGACCTGAGGCTGCAGGACTGGACTTGGGGCTGCAGGACTGGACCTGAGGCTGCAGGACTTGACTTGGGGCTGCAGGACTGGACTTGAGGCTGCAGGACTGGACCTGAGGCTGCAGGACTGGACTTGAGGCTGCAGGACTGGACTTGGGGCTGCAGGACTGGACCTGAGGCTGCAGGACTTGACTTGGGGCTGCAGGACTGGACTTGAGGCTGCAGGACTTGACTTGAGGCTGCAGGACTGGACCTGAGGCTGCAGGACTGGACTTGGGGCTGCAGGACTGGACTTGAGGCTGCAGGACTGGACCTGAGGCTGCAGGACTGGACTTGAGGCTGCAGGACTGGACCTGAGGCTGCAGGACTGGACTTGAGGCTGCAGGACTGGACCTGAGGCTGCAGGACTTGACTTGAGGCTGCAGGACTTGACTTGAGGCTGCAGGACTGGACTTAAGGCCTCCAATGTTCTGGACACACATACTAAGACGACTTGACTGCACTGGACCTCAGGAACAGGAGCAGAGCTCAAAGAGAGAGCAGAGATCACAGAGAGTGCAGAGCACAAAGAGAAAAAAAGACTGAGGCTAGCTCCACCCAGGGTTTATAAGGGGGAGACTAGCAGGGAGCCCATAGGTCACCTTTGGGGTCAGCTGGTCCCTAGTACCTCCTGGGTAACAATCATATGGTACCTATTATTAAAGTCACAACACACAATAAAATACACAACATATTTACAGGGGGGGGCAACTGCAGGGGGCCCTGGGGACACTGAGGGACATTGCCTCACAGGGCAGGAGGGTACGGGGAAACACCATCCGTACTGGGCCACCACAATTATTTTACTATTTTCCCTGATGTCTTCGAGTACATCAAGTCCATCACAGAAGGAATACGGATGGGTGTCTCAGTGTGCGTCACTATTTGGGATGGTCAGATGTGATCACAAAAACCATCTATAGAAATCACTGCAAAAATCAGATTCTGTTTATAAGGAAATAGTCTACTAAAAAAACATAAGGGGAGATTTATCAAAACCTGTCCAGAGGAAAAGTTACCCATAGATCGCTTCTTTCATTTTTAACAAGGCCTCTGCAAAATGAAAGAAGCGATCTGATTGGTTGCTATGGGCAACTCAGCAACTTTTCCTCTGGACAGGTTTTGATAAATCTCTCCCAGCGTGTCTCCAGCTGTTGCAAAACTAAAACTCCCAGCATGCCCGGACAGCCGAAGGCTGTCCGGGCATGCTGGGAGTTGTAGTTTTGCAACAGCTGGAGACACACTGTTTGGAAAACACTGCGCTTATATACACTATGGGGACGATTTATCAAAACCTGTCCAGAGGAAAAGCTGCCCTTAGCAACCAATCAGATCGCTACTTTCATTTTTAACAAGGCCTCTGCAAAATGAAAGAAGCGATCTGATTGGTTGCTATGGGCAACTCAGCAACATATTACAGTGGTCCCTCAACATATGATATTCATTGGTTCCAGGAGGTTTTGGTTTTACATATGTCTATGTAAAAATGGTAATTGGTTCTGGGGCCTCGGAACCATTGTATGTTGAATACATATCTCTATGGGAAACTGCTAATTGGTTCTGGGATGACCATTGTATGTGGAGTGTATGGGGAGTGTTTAACAAACCAGGGTGCCTCCAGCTGTTGCACAACTACAACTTCCAGCATGCATGTACAGCCATTGACTGTCTGGGCATGCTAAGAGTTGTAGTTTTGCAACAGCTGGAGGCACACTGATAGGAAAACATTGATGTATGGGGTGTATAGTGTGTATATGTATTGTATGTGATGTGTGACATCGCATACAGTACTGTACAGTTCTTTAAATACCTTCAGGGGGGACAGAATGTCCTTCATTACCATCCTGCCGACTACAGCTCTATAGGAAAGGAAGGGGAGGGCAGCCAGCAGCTCATTGGATGCCTGCAGCAAGATGCTGCAGGCTATTGGCTATGGCTGCACTGGGGGGGGCGGGGCTTACACGGAGCTCACAGTGGGAGCCTGTATGAGTTAGCAGGACAGCATGTGAGTAACAGGAGGCAGAACGGGGCGCACGGGGCACATTAGACAACTATCTGTCAGTTACTGAAGTTGTCAGCGCTGTCAGATAGCTGTTTGTATGATGGCCCCGACACACAGCAGCATCATATGTCGAGGCTGCCTTCAACATACGATGGGCTCTGAGAGGCCATCATATGTTGAAATGATCATATGTCGAGGCCATCATAAGTCGAGGGGTCACTGTATTTATATGGGACTGATCGAGTAAATATCATTGAAATGTCTTCAGTTACGTTGTCTTATCACGCGTTTAGCCTGGATTTTCAAGGAAAATGTGGGTGCACACCCATTTACATTGTCCTCTGGTTGAATTGTCTAGTGGACAAAGTGGAGTTTTTCTGTAGGTTAGAGTTACACTGCGATTAGGGCCACAACACAAGTTGCGCAGCCAAAAATCACCATATTTAGCAGCCAATAAAAATGACCTAAAAGTCATAAGAAATTTACGATGCATATCTGATTGTGACAACTAGAGATGAGCGAACTTCCAGTGATTCGATTCGTCACAAACTTCTCGGCTCAGCGGTTGCTGACTTTAGCCTGCATAAATTAGTTCAGCTTTCAGGTGCTCCGGTGGCTGGAAAAGGTGGATACAGTCCTAGGAGAGAGTCTCCAGCTCACCGGATGCACCTGAAAGCTGAACTCATTCATGCAGGCTAAAGTCAACAACCGCCGAGCCGAGAAGTTCGTGACGAATCGAATTACTGGAAGTTCGCTCATCTCTAGTGACAACTTGAGAGTTGGAACACATTTACTTTAGATGCGAGGCAACACGATATGGCGATCTTTTATCACATGACCTGTGTCGCAGCCAAAGTCAACAGAGATGCCAGCACACAATGGACTCTTTAACATTTTCAATATCTCTGCCAGTTCACTGCCCCCATCATGATAAACCACTCCCTGCCTTTATTTTTATTATTATTTTTATTTATTTATTTATTTATTTTTATTATTTTTTTTATATTATTTTCTGCTCAGTCTCACTCAGATTCACGTACTGGAAATGACATTCCCCAGCAAGCGTGACATATTTTGAAGCTGTACAGGGGAGAATTTCCTCCCTCACACTGCTACACACAGCCCAGAGCAGTTCAGTGTGAGATGAGCTATGATTGGCTAAGGCTGCACACACACACCCTCAGCACTCCAGACTGCATTTCCTGATTTTGGACTTCTGCCAGGACAGCAGGAGTCCAAAGTCTGTGCGAGGGATGGGGGGGAATGTACTCTGGACAAGTAGGGAGACACCTAGTGGCAGTTTTTTTTTTTTACACAAATAAAACATAGAAAACTTAATTTTTTTTAAACAAAGTACATTAGAAAGATTTTTTATTTACCATAAGGAGTGCAATAGCAAACATTTGTTTTAATGACAGTGCCCATTTAAAGGATTTAACAGTGGTCTCAAACTGTGGCCCTCCAGACATTGCAAAACTTCAACTCCCAGCATGCCCGGACAGCCGTTGGCTGTCCGGACATGCTGGGAATTGAAGTTTTGCACCATCTGGAGGGCCACAGTTTGAGACCACTGATTTAACACAAATAGATTGGAAAGAACCTTTTCTGTTTATTGACATACATCCAGAAAAATCATCTGTTGTTGTTGTTCAGGGTCATTTCTGTACTGCCGGATCTTCCCATCCTAGCCCCTGCCCTACTGGACAGTACCAGCCAAATACCGGGTCTCAGTCCTGCACCCCTTGCCAGCCAGGATTCTACTGCCAGGAAGCTGTGGCCGGTCACCCACATCCCTGCCCCCCGCATTCCTATTGCCCTGCAGGTATGTGTTGCCATGTTGTTTTTCTGAGTGTAATATATTGTACATGTTACCCCCTTAACCAGTAATACATTTACAGGGACACTTTTTCCTTTACCTTGCCCTAATGGGACCTATACACCTCTGAACAGCAGTGGTCTGAGAGAGAAGGGTGAATGTCTGCCGTGCCCCCCAGGACATTACTGCAGGTATGGTTACAGATCTGTATAATGCACAGGGTAAGACTGGAATATCTAGGCCCACCAGAGGATATCACCTCCTCACCCCCGCTACCTCCTCACCTCTATACAAACTTTCCATCTGTGTTGCCCACTTTGTGTCCTTATTTAGTGGTTAACTCTCTCTGTACCCCCATATAGTATTAAGCCCCCTCTGTGCTCTATGTAATATTAGAGCCCCTATGTTCCCCCATATAGTAGTTAGGTCCCCTCTGTGGTCCTTAATAGTATAAGGCCCCTCTCTGTGCCCCCCATATAGTATTAGTTCCACCCCCCTCTGTACCCCCTATGTAGTATGAGCCTCACCTCTGTGGCCTCAAAAAATATTGGGCTGTGCCTTCTCATAATATAAGGCCCAACTCTGTGCCCCCATATAGTATTAGGCCCCTCTATGCCCCCATAGTCTAGTTTGGCCTCCTGTGTTCTCTCATATAGTATTAGGCCCTCCTCTGTGCCCCCCATATAGTATGAGCCCCACCTCTGTGGCCTCATATAATATTAGGCTGTGCCTTCATATATTATAAGGGCCCAACTCTGTGCCCCATATAGTATTAGACCCCTCCGTGCCCCATATTGTAGTTTGGCCTCCTGTGCTCTCTCATATAGTATTAGGCCCTCCTCTGTTCCCCCTCTATTGTATTAGCCCCTTTGCGCCCTCTTGTAGAAAATAAACCCACCTGTCCCGACGTGCTATCTGAACTTTCGGCTTAAGGAAGCAAAACTACGCTCGCCCAGGAATGTTTCCTGTATTCCCAGAAGGGCTCTGCAGCAGAGGATACAGCACAGCCATCGGACCCCAGTGGGCAAGTCTGACACTGATAATGCCCTTCATTTTTTAGGAGATGTGGAAATTTCTGCCACTTCCTATTGAACTACATGGGGTTTACAGAAATGTACAAATATCTGCTGCAGAAAAACATTTTTAATTGCAGATGTTTCTTTAATAAATTTGCTGCATGTTCACCCCTTTTCTGACACACAGGGGAGGTAAGCTGCAGGGCCCTTGTGCAGCTGGTCATTTCTGCCTATCAGGCAGTTCAGAATACACCCCGTATGTCCAGAACTTCAGCAGAAGCTCACTGACTGAATGTAGCTGGGGGCAGATGTGTGCAGGGATCTGTCCGCCAGGTAAGTAATGTAAAAAAGGAAAATTTACAATCCCTAATGCCTAGTCCAGACTTGGCGGATCTGATGCAGTTTCTGCAGCCAATGTCCACACTGATTTACAATATTTAAAAAGTTCCAAACCTCGTCCTTGTTTACACAAAAAAAATTTGTGAAAAAATTCAGCTTGGAAATTCTGTTGTAGAATTCCAATGGGATTGTTTTCAATGGGATTCTGCTGCACTTTATACACAGTAGAATTTTCACACTGGAAACATCTGGCATGGAAAGTCAAAGTCTGGCGTCTGCAGAAAGATTGAAGGCATTGTCATGTATGGACGTCGCATTTCCAAGTGGTCTTTGTGCCGACTGTGCACAATTTACGCCGTGTGAACATAGCCTTATTCTGTTGTGGGAATGCCTAGCATTTTACCTTTAGCAATGAATAGTGATGAGCAGCAGGGGCCATATTCAAATTTTCGATAGGACGAATAATCGTCAATATATTCGCAAAATATGTTTGCGAAATTCGCATATTCGCTAAGTTCATTCACTTTTTTTCCATGCGAAAATTTGCATGAAAAATTTGCATAAAAATTAGCATGTGAAAAAATTACAAATTTGCATGGAAATTCGCATAAAAATTTGCATGTGAAAAAAGATCAATAAACAAAATAATATTCCTCATTACGAATATATAGCACTATATTCTAAATATTCAAGAATTCGCAAAGTGCCGATATTTGCGATAAAAAATTGCATTACAAATATTCGTGCTCAACACTAGTAATGAATAGGGTGAAAATTGTTAAAAAATCTGGCACAAAATTCACAAATTAACACAAACTAGATCTCAAAAGTACAAAAGAGGAACAGTCCTCTAGGGTCTTTTTATACAGAGAAGGAATAGAAAAGTAAATGTAAAAAAAAAAAAATTATATATATATATACAAACACAGTGGGGCAAAGAAGTATTTAGTCAGCCACCAATTGTGCAAGTTCTCCCCCTTAAAAAGATGAGAGGCTGTAATTTTCATCATAGGTATATCTCAACTAAAACCATAAAATCACATTGTCTGTTTTTTTAAGAATTCATTTACAAATTATGGTGGAAAATACATATTTTGTCAGTAACAAAAGTTCATCTCAATACTTTGTTATATACCCTTTGTTGGCAATGACGGAGGGCAAACGTTTTCTGTAAGTCTTCACAAGGTTTTCACATACTGTTGCTGGTATTTTGGCCCATTCTTCCATGCAGATCTCCTCTAGAGCAGTGATGTTTTGGGGCTGTCGCAGTGCAACACGGACGTTCAACTCCCTCCAAAGGTTTTCTATGGGGTTGAGATCTGGAGACTGGCTAGGCCACTCCAGGACCTTGAAATGCTTCTTATGAAGCCCCTCCTTCGTTGCCCAGGCGGTGTGTTTGGGATCATTGTCATGCTAAAAGACCCAACCATGTTTCATCTTCAATGTCCATGCTTCACAGTAGGTATGGTGTTCTTTGGATGCAATTCAGCATTCTTTCTCCTTCAAACATGACGAGTTGAGTTTTTCCCAAAATGTTTTACTTTGGTTTCATCTGACCATATGACATTCTCCCAATCTTCTTCTGTAGCATCCAAATGCTCTCAAGCAAACTTCAGATGGGCCCGAACATGTACTGGCATAAGCAGATGGACACATCTGGCACTGCATGATTTGAGTCCCTGGCAGTGTAGTGTGTTACTGATGGTAGCCTTTGTTACCTTTGGTCCCAGCTCTCTGCAGGTCATTCACTAGGTCCCCGTGTGGTTCTGGGATTTTTGCTCACCGTTAGGGCTGGGCAGTATGACCAAATATGTGTATCACGGTATTTTTGTAACTTATGGCAGTTTCACGGTATATAACGGTATTTCTCCCTACCCCCCCCCCCCCAATTAATTATTGGGGTAAATACTCACATATCACCCGCAAGCGCTGCCGTCCTCGTCCTCCTATTTGTTCCGGCCGCCGGCGCTGATTATTTACACCAATGGGGATAGCGCAGTGCTGGGATGATAATTAATTGGGGGGGAAGCAGAACAGCGCTCGCGGGTCACATAAGATTAGTTCCCCCAGGTCGGGACAGTGCAGCGCTGGGTTGATAACTCATTCATTCCCGAGGGGGAGGGGCCAAACCGGTATTGCGCTATGGGGAAAAATTCATATCGTGCAGCATAAGAATGTCAGTATTCGGTATGAACCGGTATACCGCCCATCCCTACTCACCATTCTTGTGATCATTTTGACACCATAAAGTGAGATCTTACGTGGAGCCCCAGATCGAGGGAGATTATCAGTGGTCTTGTATGTCTTCCATTTTCTTATAATTGCTTCCACAGTTGATTTCTTCACACCAAGCTGCTTGCCTATTGCAGATTCAGTCTTCCCAGCCTGGTGTAGGTCTCCAATTTTGTTTCTGGTGTCCTTTGATAGCTCTTTGGTCTTGGCCATAGTGGAGTTTGGAGTGTGACTGTTTGTGGTTGTGGACAGGTGTCTTTTATACTGATAACAAGTTCAGACAGGAGCCATTAATACAGGTAACGAGTGGAGAACAGAGGAGACTCATAAAGAAGAAGTTACAGGTCTGTGAGAGCCAGAAATCTTGCTTGTTTGTAGGTGACCAAATACTTATTAGCCATAAATTGCAAATAAATTCTTTAAAAATCAGATAATGTGATTTGATGGATTTTTACTGTCTCTCATAGTTGAGGTTATAACCTATGATGAAAATTACAGGCCTCTCTTTTTAAGTGGGAGAACTTATATAGTTAGTATGGTTGAAAAAAGACATATGTCCACAATTGGTCGCTGACTAAATACTTTTTTGCCCCACTGTACAAACTAGATCTCCAAATTTTGGAATTTGGCATTTTGGTATGCACTTTTGTTTAGGTGATTGTGGTCCAATACTTATATTTCTTTATGTGTGTGCAGCACTTTAAGCATCTCAGAACATCACGTCATCTTATTCTTTATCTGATATAAAATACGGTACAGGACTGCAGCACGGACTGGAAATTGCTAAAAGCCATGGGTCTAAATGACCTGTAGATCACACGGTGTACTGTACATCACAAGAAGTACTCATAAGTGAGTTGTAGCCAAAGATGATATTCATGAATATTTCATCCCTATGTCTCCGTCTGCTGCACAGGCTTTTGAAAGCAGGAACGTGCCGATAACCTGTATCATCATTGTCCCTATTTACTATAGTCGTATGGTGACCTGTATGAAGAAATTTAGCTCTATATCTATTGATTATATATTCATAGCATAGGGTGATAAATGTAAGATTTTTTGGGGCCACATTATTTACAAGAACAAGGTCCTAAGGTATGCAGAAAAAACTAACAGGGGCCCATTCGCCCCATAGAATTTGAATGGAGAGTTGTCATGCATGCTCAACATCTGCTGTCTTCACTTTCTCCTCCCCATGGTCATACATTGAGAAGAAATGGGGTGATCATACATCAGTCATATACAGCAGTGGTTTGCAAACTGTGAACCTGTAACGTCCGTTTATCTGTATTTTGTGTTTTCTGGTTTAGGTCCTGTTCAGATATTGTTTTTGTCTGAACAGTTTTCTGTTAATTCTCCCTGGGATGGGAAGAGTTAACCTTCTACTTCGGCACTGGGAGGATTTATAAGACCTCTTCAGGTGCTGTTTCTTGCTGGTAATTAGACCTGTATTCTGGCCATGTTGGTATCATGTTAACTTTGTCTCTGTGTACATATCCTGAGTTTTAACCATGGTTATCTGTCCTGTTTGATATATAGATTTTATCCTCCTTTGTTTAAGTACATTTGTTGGGTTTTAGTATTTCTGTATGTTTGTTCTGCATTTGCTTTGTGTTGCCTTGGTCTGTATTCACACTTTGCGTTTTGTCAATCCTGTTTTCACCTTTTCATCCTGTTACTTCGAGGATAGAATCCTGTTCTGAGCCTTGTGCTAATCTGTCTATCTAGGAGTTTGTTTCCTCCTAGGCAGTATTCTGATCACTCAGTGGAGAGTGCCCGCTTGCTAGGAGTCTATTTGGCTTTGGTATTGATATCCTTCCATTTTTGGAGTGGGGTGTCTAGTGTGTTCCTTGTTTTGAGTCCAGTGTGAACAGTGTTCTTGATTTCCTGACCCGTTTGATGTTCTGGCATTAAGTTTGCCTGTTCACCCCCTGTATCTCCTGGTTTTGTCTTCTATAAACATATCTGATCTGTGTCCTCTGAACTTTAATCTGTTTGTTGGTTGTTGTATTCCCATTATGTTCCTGACCTTTCCCCCAACTATGTACAGTTCTGTTTGTTTTGTTGGCTTTGACGCCCATGCACTTTAGCGCTAGGAGGGGACCGACTCCAATTTGTCGATCCGTTATTTAGGGCAGATGGGCAAGTAGGCAGGGAGAGTGGTTTCAGAGACAGCTTAGGGCTCATTTCTCCCTGCCCCCTCCCCCGTTTTATGACAGGACCTTTAGCTGTTGCAAAACTACAACTCCCACCATGCCAACCATACTGGGAGTTGTAGTTTGGCAACAGTTGAAGGCTCCTTGGTTGGGAAACACTGCTCTATGCCACCATAGTTACCATACCTCCCAACCATCCTGCATCCAGCGGGAGTTATTATGAATAAATGGATACAAAAATGTTCCAGCTGGACGTTGGCTGTCCGGGCATGCTGGGAGTTGTAGTTTTGCAACATCTGGAGGTTCACAGTTTGCAGACAACTGAGTTTCAGTATCTTGTGGATAAGTAAGAAACATTTTTGGAGGGATAACTCCATTTATTATTGAATAATGTGAAGTTCTGCAGCTTTGTGTTCTTTACTATATTCCCGATCTGTGTAGGTGCTTAGGTCCGTGTTTCTCTAGCAGTCAGACAGACTCCATAGACTTGTATTTATTGGTAAATCGAAATGAGGGAACTGCAGTGCAAACCGTCCCCTCAAGTCACCATCATATGTGTCGCCATTCTAGGTTTCTACTGCCAGGAAGGTACTGTGTTGCCCATTCCATGCCCTGCTAACACAGTTAGAAGCTCTCCGGGGGGCAGGCACAGGGAGGATTGTGTGTCCTGCCCCCGAGGATACTGGTGTAAAGAAGGTGCTGTTCAGATTTATATTTTATATTTATTTTCATGAATCTTATATGTTGACAACTATGGAGGTTCACAGCTGTAGTGTTGTCTTTATCTAGGAGCCCCAGGACCTGTTCAGTGTCCACCTGGACATTTCTGCAGTGGAGGAAATCGGACCAATTCTGGATACAAAGCTGAACCCCAGGAGTGCCCTGTTCACACTTACCGGGACCTTGCAGGGGCAGAGAGAGCTAGTGACTGTCAACCATGTCCCTCTGGATATTACTGCAAGTTATCAGGTAGAAAATGTACTTGTAAGAGGTTGAGTAGTGGGAGCCAATTGCTCATCGATGCCACTCGAGAGATGCTACCACTAGAGGCTCACAGTGAATAAGTGGTTGGTTGGTGGTTGTTAATACACAATTCTGTACATTCTATCCAGTACACAATGTCCTCCTGACACATCTCTCCCAAAGTGTTTCAGGGAGGTCTCACCTCTCACTCACCTGCTTGCTAACTCCATCTTTATATTGTAGCATTGTTACAACTGAGACATTGAGCAGTTCTTTCTCTCTGCAGGCCTCACCCTGTCACAGAAGTGGCCCTCTGCAGCTACGTCAGTATCTCCCTTCCTTATCTTTCTCCTGCTCCTGATCATCATCCACCTCCTTCTTCTCTTTCCCCTCCTTTTCTTCCTCATCATCCTCTTCTTCCTCCTTCTCTTTCCCCTCTTCCTTTTCTTCTTCCCACTCTTTCTTATTATTCTTCTCTCTCCTTGAACTATTATTGCTCTTCTTCTTTTCTTTCTTTTTTTACCCTACTCTTCTTTCCCTTTTCTTTTTCCTTCTTAATCTTGTTTTTCCTCTCTTCATTTTGCTTTTCTTTCTCCCTTCTTTTCTACATTCTCCTTTTCTTCTTCATCCTCCTCTTCTGTTTTCCCCTATTCTTCTTTTTCATGTTCTTCTTCTCCCTTCTTCTATTCTCTTTGCTCTTCTGTTTTACCTTCTTTTTTCTCTTTTACTCCTCTTCTCCCCTCTTCTCTTCTCTCTACTCCTCTTCCTCTTTTCCCTCTCTTCCACTTCTCTTATTTCTCTTTCTCATCCTGTTTTCCTTGCCTTCTTTTTACTCATCTTTGGGGACACTTTGCTTCTTTCTCCTTTTCTTTTTCTCCCCAATCTTCTTTCTCATCCTCTTTTTTCCCCCATTCTCTTGTCCCCATTCTTCTTACCTTTCCTCATATTTCTCCTCGTCCTCTTCTTCTCCTTTTTTTCTTCATCTTTCTCCTTTTCTTCTTCCTCCTCCTCCTCTTCTTCTTACCCTTCTGTTATTCTTCGCCTCTGTCTTTACTCGCTCTCAGTCAAGGCAGTCTGCTGCAGATCCCTCTCCTTGCCTGACCTGCTCTTTCCATTACACCTGTACAGGGTTCATAACAAGATTCCATTTAATGTGATAAAATTTACAACATGTCCTTGCCAAGTACAATTGCTAAACATACAGTCTGTACAATGTGTTTTTTAATCTTTAGGTACTGTTATGTATGAAGACTACCCATGTCCTCCGGGGTACTGGTGCCCAGGTACAAATGACCCATTGGCCTGCCCTCCTGGCACTTTAAGAACTAAACCTGGAGCTTCCTCCATACAGGACTGTGAGATCTGCCCTGAGGGATATTACTGCCCCAACCCTTCAGTGACTCTGGAAGTTAATATTATAGGAATCCCCTGCAGACCGGGCTATGAGTGCCCACCTGGTATGTAAGCTTGTGTTTCATGAGACTGACGTTACATTTGGCCTGAACAATCTGTTAGTATTATACGGATTCTTAGTGATTGTAGTTTAGTAATGCTTATAATGCTATAAAGGGTCATTTGTCTGAAACCCACCTTAGTAATTGCCCTGTTAAGAGGGGTTGAGCCATCAGGGAGATGTCCACATTGGGTGTTGAGCAATTCTTCATTTCTTACGCAAGTTACCACTTATATATGCCCCCGTATCCCATCATAATGTTACTTTCATTGGACCCTGCATTGGTCTCAGTGTTGGAACCTCCATCTTGTGGTAACAGCACAAGGAGAGATCTGAGGAAACCCTGGAATGTGTTTATAGTAGAATGAGTATTTCAGCCAACCCTTCGCTCCTCTGACCTGGGTTGTCATTCCATGTTTCCAGCTGGTCCGAAGCCTCATTGTGCAATACTCCAGCTTCGTTCTGAACTGCAGGTTCCGTATCTTTTCTATCAGTAATTTTGTGCTTCTTTAAAATTTGTTACAATGACCTATTTTAATGAGAATGTGATACTAAATAGCAAATGCAAAAGGATGTGGCTTACAAGGAAACTAAAAATAGGCATCACAAGAGAGCCAACTCTTCTCCTTCTGGAGGAGAACTACTTTGCATACCTTTTTCCCAGTGAGCATTGCATGGCCTATAAGTCTCCATACACCAGCTTAGCGACCTCCCCAAGGAGACCTATTACTCCCTCTGACCTAAATACAAAACAGAACATTTAACTGGAATGAGATCTTCAAGTATAACATTCATTTTCTTTAATGCTTCTGCAAAGATGTAGAGAAGCCCTTGCCATAAAAGCCCTTGCCATAGAAAGTCTGGAAGCTTTTCCATAATAGAGATTTTCCGGAATACTGGACAGAAGCATGCTGGGAAATTTTAAGTCTCATCGCAAAAGTTAAGCATATTAAATCAATAATCAGTGAACAAGTAGATTTGCCATTCAGAGATCTAGGAAAGATATGTGAGCCGCAATAGTGTAACTGGCAGCCAGTGCTTTAGATCATACAGGAGGTTTCTTAACATGTTAACTTGACACCTAAAGGTAAATAAGAGAAAACGTCACATAATCCAGAATATCATTGTTCCAGGTTCTATTGGCGAATCTCCATGCAGAGCGGGATCATACTGCCCAGCGCACACAGGGGTCCCCCCACTATGTCCCGGAGGATTCTTCTGTCCTGAGGGGTCTTCTACCTATAACACCACTGCCCAGCGGTGAGTATGGCAGAATCAATACGGGCCGCATGTCTCTGCCGACGGATAAAAAACTGGGGGATAAGTGAATGGGAGCGCGAGCACACCGAGCAGTGTGCCGGCTGCCCAACATGCCCGGCACAGCAGACGCAGCACACATTAACCCTGCACCTGCCTATCTCCCTTCCTATCTCCCTTCCTATCCCCTAGCCCTATGCACCCCGGTGACACCCATACAATGCATCCAGAAAGTCTTCAGATGATGTCACGCCTGCTGGGGAACGCCCCTTCTCAGTCTGTAAATCTGACTGAGACTGAGTAGAAAATACAGAGCAATATCAAGGTAGAAAACTAAAAAATAATAATAAAGGCTGGAGGTGGTTTATCATGATGGGGGCAGTGAACTGGGAGGATTATAAAATTTAACATGAGAGGTACTTTTTAATTCTGCCCTCAACATCCCGTAATGAGAAAGTGAAAATAAAATGTTAGAAATGCTGCCCCCACCATGATCACTGTAGGGATGGTATTGGGCAGGTGATGGGCAGTACCTGGTTTCCCCCAGACATGATGCTGCCCCCACCATGATCACTGTAGAGATGGTATTGGGCAGGTAATGGGCAGTGCCTGGTTTCCTCCAGACATGATGCTGCCCCCACCATGATCACTGTAGGGATGGTATTGTGCAGGTGATGGGCAGTGCCTTGTTTCCTCCAGACATGATGCTGCCCCCACCATGATCACTGTAGGGATGGTATTGGGCAGGTGATGGGCAGTGCCTAGTTTCCCCCAGACATGATGCTGCCCCCACCATGATCACTGTAGGGATGGTATTGGGCATGTGATGGGCAGTGCCCGGTTTCCCCCAGACATGATGCTGCCCCCACCATGATCACTGTAGGGATGGTATTGGGCAGGTGATGGGCAGTGCCTGGTTTCCTCCAGACATGATGGTGCCCCCACCATGATCACTGTAGGGATGGTATTGGGCAGGTGATGGGCAGTGCCTGGTTTCCCGCAGACATGATGCTGCCCCCACCATGATCACTGTAGGGATGGTATTGGGCAGGTGATGGGCAGTACCTGGTTTCCTATAGACATGATGCTGCCCCCACCATGATCACTGTAGGGATGGTATTGGGCAGGTAATGGGCAGTGCCTGGTTTCCCCCAGATATGATGCTGCCCCCACCATGATCACTGTAGGGATGGTATTGGGCAGGTGATGGTCAGTGCCTGGTTTCCTCCAGACGTGATGCGGCCCCCACCATGATCACTGTAGGGATGGTATTTGGCGGGTGAGGCCAGAAAGTTCCATCTTGGTTTCATCAGACCAGATAATCTTGTTTCTCAGTCTGAGAGTCCTTTGAGTGCCTTTTTTGTAAACTCGTGAGGCTTTCATGTGTCTTTTACTCAGAAGAGGCTTCTTTCTGGCCAGTCTGCCATAAAGCCCAGATTGATGGTGTGCTGCAGTGATGGTTAACCTTCTTCAATTTAACAATTATGGAGGCCACTGAGCTCTTGGGAACGTTCATTGCACCAGAAATATATATATACATATATATATATATATATATATATATATATATATATATATATATATATATCCTCTTCTCCAGATCTGTGCCTCCACAAAATCCTGTCTCTGAGCGCTACAGGCATTTTTAAACCCCACATTGTTTGGTTTTGCTCTGTCATACCTTATATGAAACACATATGCAACACAGTCCATTCCAGCATATACAACATAATCCCCCAGTGACTAGCTATAATCTGAGAAGAAACTTGTCAGTAAGTGCTAAATTTCTGTGCAGCACCACCACAGGGGAAATAAAGCATTACACAATCCTCATTCACATCGTTGGTTTGTCTGTGCATTGCAAGATAGGACAGGTTCTCCAGACAGCAGCTCTTTGTATCATCTCTCCGCTTTAGCCAAGAAATAGGGGTTCTAAAGAAGTTCCATATTACAGTGTATGACAATGGATTTTCTTAAAGGAGTACTCCGCTGCTCAGCGTTTGGAACAAACTGTTCTGAAGGCTGGAGCCGGGAGCTTGTGGGTCATAGCCCCGCCCCCTCATAACATCACATCCCGCCCCCTCAATGCACGTCTACGTGAGGGGGCGTGACGTCACGAGCTCCCGGCTCCAGCCTTCAGAACAGTTTGTTCCAAACGCTGAGCAGCGGAGTACCCCTTTAAGTAGACAACTCCTTTTACTAAATGTTCCGTCCTGATTTCCAGCCACTAATGTAATAACTTGTATTGGTGTCATTCTTGCTTTGTAGCTGCACTTTCCCCTATTACTGCCCCCCTGGTGGTGTACACATGATGCCCTGTCCAGGAGGGAGTACGGCTGTTCATGGGATCACTCTGCGGGACTCAGCAGAGACATCATGTAGTAAATGTGGACCAGGGACTTTTCGTAGTGCCAGTGCCCCAGATACCACATGTCGGCCATGCCCAGCGGGATATAGCTGTCCACAAGGTAATTCTTGAAACCAAAAACCATCGCTCGATATCATCACATAATGTCTGTGCTGCAGCAGGGATGGTGCTGGTTGGGCTGCAGATTACAGAACCCATCATGTTTATTATTCATTCATTCTTAAATCAATTGGTGCCAGAAAGTTATACAGTTGTGTAGTTCTTTCCAGTCTGACCACAGTGCTCTCTGCTGACACCTCTGTCCATGTCAGGAACTGTCCAGAGAAGGAGAGGTTTGCTATGGGGATTCGCTCCTGGACATGACTAGGGGAGAGCAGAGATACGCTTCCCTTGCACCCACCCTACCATGTAGCCCCCCAAGGAAACACAAACACCTTATTGTGGTGCAAAGGCCACAGCGGACCAACATTTTATTAACAAACCAGTACCAAAATATAACATCTTTAATTTTTCTTATAAATAATATAACCAAAATATAAATAACAAAATATAACAATTTTACATAATTTAAATGACCCTACTACCTGCTAGTAACAGGCTGGAAGGGGACCTGAAGGCACCTTGTCGTCCCGCCACTCTCTCCTACTTTGCCCTTGGTCAACCAGCACCTGACCCAAGGGCACCACCTTCGGAGACCACTCTGTCCCTTCCGTTAGGGACCCCCATAAATAGCTGGCTGCCAATTCAGCTCCCCCCCGGAAATAATGACCGAGCCTCTACCATCCTTCCACCATCAGCTCTCTCCAAATCCCCCTCCAGTTCCCGCAGCAGTGACAAAAACACTCAACAAGCAACACCCCAAACCCCCCCCCCCAGACCACCCGATTCCCAAGGCGGGCGGGCGGTACATGCTGTTCCATCGACGAATGACTCCTCCTCTTCCTGTACCCTGCTTCCCCTCTCTATCCGGCCTCCACGCTCCTCCCCATCCTTAACCCCTTGTTCTCCTCTGCCTTCCACCTGATCTAAAACCTATTCTGCCCGCTTCCTACACCCCCTGTCATGTGCCCCCTCCCCTCCCATGTTGTCCGCTCCGGGGGCTTCCTGTTCCTGAAATGGACATAGGTGGCAGCAGAGAGCACTGTGGTCAGACTGGAAAGAACTAGACAACTTCCCGTGGAGCATACAGCAGCTGATAAGTACTGGAAGAAAAAAGATTTTTAAATAGATGTAATTTACAAATCTGTATAACTTTCTGGCACGTGTTAATATATAAAAAATATATTTTCCCCTGGGGTACCCCTTTAAGTCTGACAAGAGGACAGAACGTTGTTAGATTTGGTATTGTTACCTGGTAGAATTCTGAAGGCAGCTCATCATGTGACTGGAGTAAAAGACATAATGTAAGTAAGAAATTAATACAAACATATTTTTATATGTAGCTGTGAACTGTAACATGATGTTATATGTAGATATGATCTGTAAAATGATGTTAAGAAACACAGCTACACCCAAAATGTACGGCGCCAGCCCGTTCTGTATATGTAATACTGGAGGGGAGAATGTGTATGATCATGTGCAGATTCCTGGGCTGATCCTTCTCACTTTGGCCCAATCCACTATAGGAGGAGAATATCTCAGCACCTGTATATCAGGTTTCTGCTTTATATCTGTAATATCACTGTAGAATGGTCTACCTCAGGAACTGGTCACAGCAGGAACAATTAACAGCTTTAAAACAGGATTAGATACATTCATGGAACAAAATAACATTAATGCTTATGAAGAAATATAAAATCCCATCCCTTCCCCAATATCGCGCCACACCCCTACCCCTTAATTCCCTGGTTGAACTTGATGGACATGTGTCTTTTTTCGACCGTACTAACTATGTAACTGCAGTTGTTCTGGCCCAGTCATCAGCATATGGCATTAGCTCTGGCACAAGTGGCTGACACAGCAGTTGCTTTATCTATGACCCTGAGATGGTTAAAGGGGTACTCCACCCCTAGACATCTTATCCCCAATCCAAAGGATAGGGGATAAGATGTCTGATCGCGGGGGGTCCCGCCGCTGGGGACCCAGACTTATAGACTTGCATTAAGGGGGTGTGGCCGTTACATCACGAGCCTCTGCCCCGCATGGTCAGTCATCCGGCATGGAGTGAAGTTTGCTCTGTGCACCAGATGTCTGCGGTGCCGCAGCCGTGATTGCGGGGGTTCTGCCGCGATCAGATATCTTATCCCTTATCCTGTGTATAGATGTCTAGGTGCGTAGTACCCCTTTTAAATTGTTTGTTACTGCCTCTTTAAGAGAAATGTGTAGTATGTACTGTACCTTCTGCCCCCTCACGATTGTCTCTCCCCTGTATGGAGATCAGACCTGTGACCCTGCGCTGCAGCATAAAATCTGGGGATCAGTTTAATGTGGATCAGTTTTAAGGTAAATTGACATTAGATGGGAGTGATTAGAGCAGTGTTTCCCAACCAGTGTCCCTCCAGATTTTGCAAAACTACAACTCCCAGCATGCCTGGACAGCCTTTGGAGGGCCACGTCTATGATATAGGGCCCCATAAATAGATAGTGGAGTTCAAAGATGGGACAGTCACCATAGACCCCTTACATTGACAAACAGCCCATCCTCAACTTTGACTCCGTTATCTCACATCCCTATCAGTGTGTGCGTTAAATAGACACTTTATAGGGCTGTGAAAATATACAAACACCATAAAGATTAAAGGGGTACTTCACTGGAAAAAAAAATGTTTTAATCAACTGGTGCCAGAAAGTTAAGCAGATTTGTAAATTACATCTTTAAAAAAAATCTTAATCCTTCCAGTACTTATCAGCTGCTGTATGATCCACAGGAAGTTCTTTTCTTTTTGAATTTCCTTTCTGCCTGACCACAGTGCTCTCTGCTGACACCTCTGTCCAGTTTAGGAGCTGTCCAGAGTAGGAGCAAATCCCCATAGCAAACCTCTCCTGCTCTGGACAGTTTCTGACATAGACAGAGGTGTCAGCAGAGAGCACTGTGGTCAGGTAGAAAGGAAATTCAAAAAGAAAAGAACTTCCTCTGTAGTATACAGAAGCTGATAAGTACTGGAAGGATTAGGATTTTTTTATAGAAGTAATTTACAAATTTGTTTAACTTTCTGGCACCAGTTGATTTAAAAAAAAAAAAAGTTTTCCACCGGAGTACCCCTTTCTGGATAAGAGCACCTCCTCAGCTCCATTTCACTTTATTCACAGGTACACGTGCTGTACGCTACAATATACAGTGGTCCCTCAACATACGATGGTAATTCGTTCCAAACGACCCATCATTTGTCGAATCCATCGTATGTTGAGGGATCCGTGCAATGTAAAGTATAGGAAGCTGTACTCACCTGTCCCCGCCGCTCCGGACCGCGTCCTCACCGCTCCCGATGCTGTCCCAGGGGCTCCCGCTGCTGTCCAGCTGCTCCGGCATCTTCTTCGCGATCCTTCGGTGTCTTCCGCATCTTCTGCAGGGTCCAGGCCTCGCTTTCTGGTGACGTTATTACGTTGCGGCGCCGGGACGGCGTGCGTAGTGACGTAATAACGACGCCAGAAAGCGAGGCCCGCACCCCGGAGAAGATTCAGAAAATGCCGGAGGATCGCGAAGTGGACCCGGAACAGCGGGGATAGGTAAGTGAACCTGTCCGGGATGCTTACACTGCTATCCGACAGCAGCTTAAGCATTTTGTGCTGTCGGATAGCAGGTAATGCGATGGCCCCGACATATAAAAGCATCGTATGTCGATGCTGACATCGACATGCAATGGCCTCTGAGAGGCCATCATATGTCGATTTGATCATATGTCGGGGCCATCGTAGGTCGGGGGGTTACTGTATATAGAAGGGCTTTCTCTATTGTTCATATTAGTGGTGCCAGACTTCTATTTTTTGTGTTTTGGGAACATATACATAGGTAAGAGCTGTGAGGGTGCAGTATATTGTGTTCTATACATAGAGGAGTTGGGTCCATGGTGCCGCCGGAGACCTTCCCACCTCCTCTCTATTAGATTATATCTGTTTGGCTTTATTTTCCCGTTTGCAATGTCTGGTGTGCCCAGCTAAGGAGCCGGACCGAACCAGAACCTGTCCAGCATTTTAACCTGCACTGAGGAATGCAGGAGATCACACATAGATGTCATCTATAAGCATTGTGGATTCACTAATGTCCACACCCTGAATAAATAATTTTGCAATCCACGTGTCTGTGCTCCATTCTTCTGCCACCCCTCCCCCTCAATGTGATCAGTGACTATAGGGGACCTAGTATATACCTCACTTCATGGTTTTTATGTACCCTGGTTCCGTAACCAAACACTTTAGATTCATGAGGTTTTTAGCCATGGCTCCTGGATACAGAGCCATAAGAAGACCTATAGGGGAGAACTCCCTATGAAATGCATGGATGGCACCTAACACTTCTGTATACTTTCTATCTTCTTTATAGGTGTGGAGAACTTCGAGTCCTTTCCCTGCCTGCTTGGCCATTACTGCCCATCTGGGGCCACAGCGCCTATCCCTTGTCCACCTGGCACTTATGGTAACAACACTCACGGGAAAGAATTAGGTGACTGCCACCCTTGCCCAGCGGGCACCTACAACCACCTCTCTGGCCAGGTGTCATGCTTTCTGTGTGGCAGCTCGTCTTATTCCCAGCAAGGTGCGTAGAGTCATATGTATGGCCGGGGGAGAAAGTGTTTGAAACAACCATCAAGTATGACATTACCAATATCGGGCTTCATAAATCCCAGTGATCGGCTGTTGTGTAAAATTACATGGCAGGCAATAAAGGGGTACTCTGGCCCTAAACATCGTATGCTCTATCCATAGGGGATAAGATGTCTGATTGCAGATGGTGTGGCCACTGGGACCCCCCGCAACGTTTTTAACACAGAAGCCTGGAGCTTCCGTGTTTACGACGTCACGCCACGCCCCCTCCATTCATGTCTATGGAAGAGGGAGTGACAGCCATGGTCACGCCTCCTCCCTCAGCCATGAATGGAGGGGACTTGACGGCTGTGGTTGCCCGTCATCCGGCATGAAGCGGAGTTCGCTCAGTGCACCGAAGTACCCCTTTAAAATGAATGGGCATCCCGGTGGCACAAGGACAGGCTCGCTGTTAGCAGTGGCTCTATATGACCATCATAGTGCCCAGGGGGCATTCCCCAGCATGGCAAGAGCCCAAATAAGTCAAACCCATATTCTTTTATTCATCGCCTTGCATATCCCTACACGGTTTGACCACTAGATAAAGAGCACATGGCCTGGACTTCCCTGGACTTTTGCCCCGCTGGAGAACACCTTTTGGGCACTTGAGACTCATTAGCATATGAACAAAAAGGCTTATATAGCACTTATGGAGAGGACTATTGAAATAACAATGGTATGTCCGGAATCGTAGTTAAAGGTGAACTCCAGTGGAAACAAGGGGAAAACCAATGTTTTCAAATCAACTGGTGCCGGAAAGTTAAACAGATTTGTAAATTACTTCCAGAAAAAAATTCTTAATACTTCCAGCACTTATTATCTGCTGTATACTACAATGAAAATGTGCAGTTCTTTCCAGTCTGACCACAGTGCTCTCTGCTGACACCTCTGTCCGTGTCAGGAACTGTCCAGATTAGAAGCAAATCCCCATAGAAAACCTCTCCTGCTCTGGACATTTCTTTACATGGACAGAGGTGTCAGCAGAGAGCACTGTGGTCAGACTGGAAAGAACTTTACAAATTTCTGAAGTATACAGCAGCTGATAAGTACTGGAAGGGTTACGTTTTTTTAAAGGTAAATTATCAACCTTTTTCATCAGGCTGATGAAAAAGGTGGAGAATTTACCTTTGAAACGCGTCGCATTAAAAGAATATAAACCTACCCATGGGACTTCACTGTGACCTGTCTTTGCTGAGGAACATCTATTGAAATTACATTGGACAGGGGAAATTTGGTTTGTGGATGTATATCCCTTTCCAAAAATCCCCAGTGAAGTGAGTGTATAATCTGGATATTTGATCCTATTTTATTAACTCTAAGACTGCACTGTGTCTTCTCTGAGTGCTGGTCTTTTTTATTTTTTATTTTCCTGCAGAAGCAAACGGTAGCGTAACTCGCAGTGGATTTCCCACAGTGGGTAACCCGCTGCGGGAAATCCACTGCGAGTTACGCTAACGTTCGCTTCTACAGGTCCACCGGCAAGGAGCTGCCTTTAACATGCGGTACTGTACAGTACTGACATGTTGAATTAGGAAATCCCAGGCAATCTTTTATTAATGTATGTCGCCGTTTACGGTGGTTCCTATGATGTAATGATCCTGGTGTTGTTTTCATTGTAAATGACCCTAAGGTTCCCGGAGCTGCGTCTGTCGAGGACTGAACCGGTCGTTCCAGGAATCTGATGGTTCCTGCATCTGCCAGGCTGGATATGTGTTTTATGACAACCGCGAGCAAGTGAGATCAGACAGCAACAGCGACTTAGACTGTCAGCCCCAGGTACAGCACAAAGTGTTGTGTGCCTGTCAGGGTGCCACCATCAGTACAGGGCATAGTACAGGAAGATGCATGCCTAGCATGACTGTGAGCTCCAGGTGCAGCACAATGGACAGGTAGATGTGTGCCCAGCATGATGCCACCATGGGTATAGCCCAATGGACAGGCAGATGTGTGCCCAGCATGATGTCACCATAGGTATAGCCCAGTGGACAAGCAGATGTGTGCCCATCATGATGCCACCATAGGTATAGCCCAATGGACAAGCAGATGTTTGCCCAGCATGATGCCACCATGGGTAGAGCCCAATGGACAAGCAGATGTGTGCCCAGCATGATGCCACCATGGGTAGAGCCCAATGGACAAGCAGATGAGTGCCCAGCATGATGCCACCATGGGTAGTGCCCAATGGACAAGCAGATGAGTGCCCAGTATGATGCCACCATGTGTATAGCTCAATGGACAAGCAGATGACTGTGAGCTCCAATGGACAAGCTCAATGGTATAGCCCAATGGAAAAGCCGATGTAAGCCCAGCATGATGCCACTATGGGTATAGCTCAATGGACAAGCAGATGAGTGCCCAGCATGATGCCACCATGGGAATAGCCCAATGGATAGGCAAGTGTGTGCTTCGCATGATGTCACCTTGGGTATAGCCCACATACTGCACTTTTTTAGTGAGACAAAATTATAATGTGCTTCTATTGACATGCTGTACCTCAAGATATTCACAATTCTGTACCTCAAGATATTCACATTTCTGTACCCCAAGATATTCACAATTCTGTTCTCCACCACTGGGCTGGTGTAGTTTTAGAGACTTTTCAGTGGCTCTGCGCCTTTTTTGCGCTTTTTCACAAAAAGGCACAGTTCATAAAACCCTTCCATATCATGTGTATTGCCGAAATCAGTGGATTGCAACTCAAAATCAGCAGAAATGTGTAAACAAAAAGGCGCAAATAAACCCTGCTTGCGCCTTTTTTTGCGCCTTTTCTAGACAAAAAACAGTCTAAAGACAATGATAAATGTCAGCCTATGTTTCCTATATTTCTTTGTCTTAATGTTCTTAATGTTTATGTGCAGGTGGAAGAACGTTGCTCTAGTGCGGAGGTTCGCCTCTCATCAACCAGGAAGTGTGTGTCCCCGCAGCATTATGACTGTACTCCATACTGTGGTCTTCAGGGTGGATCGCTCAGCGCAGAGCTGGGAATGTCAGTCTCATTTAGTTATATGTATTTACCAAGTAATAGATGGGAGGGGTGTAACCTAAAACATAAGTGCATCATTAACCAATGTCTATGTAGTGGCTAATTGGGGTGATGTGTCTGGAATAAAGTTTGTGAAGCCAGGGTAGCGTTAAAGGGGTACTCCACTGGCCAGCATTCGGACAATTAAGTTCCGAACGCTGGCCAGTGGAGTACCCCTTTAACTTCCACATTCTAAGGGTAGTAGCTTCTTGGGTCAAGCGCTGGGGTAATATCGTCCACAGATGCAGGATTACGGAAACTACTAAATTTTACTAAGGAACAGCTCAACAGTTAGTGCAAAGTTCACTGGAATATGCTTCAGGGATCACAGTCGCTTCAGAGCACTATGGGACCGCTCGATGGAACAGGTGGTGTTAGCCGTTCCTAACTTGCAAATGGCACGTTGTGCCCATCCGCTGCGCTGGACCAGATCCACAGGCTCACTTGAGGATGCTGCTCGCTCAGATAAGTTGAGGATTTTTGTTAATGGACCAAGTAAGTCCAATATCCTGTCCTGGATAGTTTTGAATGACCTTTCTATCCCTTATTTGGCAAATATTTCATGAGGACAGGATCCACCTTGGGAATATTGGCCTGGGGCATTCCGCCCTTAATTTGTTTCTGTTAACCTGGTCAAGGGCCCGCCGGGTCCAGAATTAAATATAATTAGCCACTTGAGGGCAAAGGGGCCCCTGAGTGGGGATGCGAGATGGCATCCGGATTGAAAAAGGGTTGTCCCAATGTATCCAGGATAGCCTCACCTGGTACCTCCGGATCAGCATCTGTAAAGTCCGCCAGAAGGCCCACATCATCATGGTTAGACTCAGAGTCTGTGCCGTCCGGCACGTCAGACTCATCCGCAGACTCCGCGTCAGAGGTATCGAAGGAGTCTGGCTAGGCCCGTCTGGCGGACCTATGCCTCTTGGTGTACTCCCCAAGGCCCGGGGGTCGAATAGAGTCCTTCAATGATGCGGGTTGGCAGGCCATGGTGGGCCCTGCCTGGGGCATTAATTGTGCTTCCCCAGCCGGGGAGTCAGAAGTCACCGTAATGTGTTTTCATTTAGAAAGAGCCTTGCCCTTCTTGGCCGTATACCCACTAGGGGTACATTGAGGCACAACAGGAGCAGCTGCAGTGGCCAGGGCTGCTTGCACAGATTCATGGATGAGCTCCTGTATTTGGGAGGCAGATAACGTTTGTGGTGCCTCAGGGAGCACTATCTCCCCCACTATGGCAGATTGAGAAGATTCTCCAGCCATTATTGTAGAGAACAACTAGCAAGAAGTCCAATAGTAATACAAAAGACACTTGTGGCAATCAAAGGTGACTTATGGGCTTATGAGAGCCAAATATAACAGTATATGTAACACAGCAGTTACCCTAAATAGTAGGGTACGCAAGCCTCTGTGATAAGACAGAGAAGGCAATATCCGCAAAATAACCCGGTAAATAGGTATATCAGGAAATATGCAGTTATACCTCTCTATAATATGTTAAACGCTAGCACCTAGCCGTTCCTCTCACCGCTCGCTCACCGAATGGCGAAGATGAAAGGAGGAACAGCAAAGCCCCAGCGTTCAGAACCGAAATTTCACGAGATTACGGCCAAGAACGCTGTAATAGGCTGTCAGTACCAGCCGGATGCACGCGATTGGGTGCCGGCGAGAGGATGGCACACCTCCTCTATTCTCCTCCCCGCGCGTAGGACCTCGCTGCGGGAATGTGAAGTAAAAACGGCGTGAAGCAGAGGAAAATGGTGCCGGTAAGTGATGGGAGGGGAAAGGGAGGGGAAGCTGTGAGGTACTTGCGGCGGTGACAGAAAGACCACCGCTGCAACGGAAACCGCGATCCGAGGTGGATATCGCTGTCCCGAGAACAACTAAGCACGGTATAAAGAAAGAAAAAAACAATATATATAAAGAACAAAGGGGTTAATAGCCCCTGACAATACAGAAATAGAGTGATAATACAGATATAGAATGATAATGAATATGAAAAAATAGAGAGAACAGAAGAAAATATGAAAAATGAAAATAGGAAACAGAAGAATATATATATATATATATATATATATATATATATCTTTCAATATAAAGAATGTACACTCTCACTTAACTGACTGGCTGCTACGAGCAGAAAGAAAGAGGAGGAGGATCTTCTAGCAGTCCCTTTTATAGGAGCCAGTCAGCCTGGGATGGGAGGGGGAGCTCACAGGGGACTGCTGGGAATTGTAGTTTTGAATTTTTTTTATTAAATACGTTATTGAGAATAGGATATTTCTGCTATGGGCATTAATAAAGAAAGATTAATGCAAGATATGAGCCTCCTGTCTGATATATAACTCAGGATCAGTACAGGATAAGTAATGTAATGTATGTACACAGTGACCCTACCAGCAGAATAGTGAGTACAGCTCTGGAGTATAATACAGGATATAACTCAGGATCAGTACAGGATAAGTAATGTAATGTATGTACACAGTGACCCTACCAGCAGAATAGTGAGTACAGCTCTGGAGTATAATACAGGATATAACTCAGGATCAGTACAGGATAAGTAATGTAATGTAATGTACACAGTGACCTCACCAGCAGAATAGTGAGTACAGATCTGGAGTACAATACAGGATATAACTCAGGATCAGTACAGGATAAGTAATGTAATGTATATACACAGTGACCTCACCAGCAGAATAGTGAGTACAGATCTGGAGTACAATACAGGATGTAACACGGGACGAGTGTGTTAATCTGGTTCCCATATTGTCCTCAGGTGTCACTGTCTACATTATGTCTCCGCTGAAGAGCTGTGCAATCGCTTCTGCATCATGAAGGCTCCGCGGATATCAATGAGCTTTGGATCCAACATGCAGTTCCAGATACAAATTGAGGAGACTGAGAAGAGGAGGAGCCGGTATCTGGTAGGTAGAGAATTGATTCCGCTTGGTGATCGGTGAGGGATCTGGGGTTAGTTGGGTTTAGTTAGGTTCTTTATCGGTATCACATGATTCATGTCCTTCCAATAGATGCTGAGGTTTGCCTGAAAACCAATAGCTACAAATACATCATCATACATTAAAGGGGTACACCGCTGGAAAAAAAAAATGTTTTTTTAAATCAACTGGTGCCAGAAAGTTAAACTGATTTGTAAATTACTTCTATTTAAAAATCTTAATCCTTTCAGTACTTATCAGCAGCTGTATGCTCCACAGGAAGTTATTTTCTTTTTGAATTTCCTTTCCAGTCTTACCACAGTGCTTTCTGCTGACAACTCTGTCCGTGTCAGGAACTGTTCAGAGTAGAAGCAAATCCCCATAGCGAACCTATCCTGCTCTGGACAGTTCCTAATATGGACAGAGATGTCAGCAGAGAGCACTGTGGTCAGACTGGAAAGAACTACACAACTTCCTCTCGAGCATACAGCAGCTAATAAGTACTGGAAGGATTAAGATTTTTAAATAAAATACATTTACAGATCTGTTTAACTTTCTGGCACCAGTTGATTTAAAAAAAAAAATGTTTTCCAGCGGAGTACCCTTTTAAGCAAAGTCTTTTTACCTGATCAGATAAGAATTCATATTTTTTAGCCATAAACAAATTTTTGGGTAAAATGACCCGGAAAATACCAAGTTAAATTATTTTACATCAGTGGTCTTCAAACTGTGGCCCTCCAGATGTTCCAAAACTACTACTCCCAGCATGCCCGGACAGCCGACGGCTGTCCGGGCATGCTGGGATTTGTAATTTTGCAACACCTGCAGTTCTATTAGCTGTCTGAGCATTTTGGGAGTTATAGCTATGCAACATCTGGAGGTCTATTGGCAGTCTGGGGTTGTTGGGAGTTGTAGTTATGCAACGTATGGAGGTCCACAGTTTGGGGACCATTGTTTTAAACAATAATTTAACAAAAATCTTTCTGAAAAATGGGATACACAGTGTGGCCACCAGATGGTGCACTTGTTCTGTAAAATGTATAGGCCAGGGGGTATCTTTCTGTAGAAACTTCTATCATTGCAAATGCTGCAGCAGGTACATGGATTTCTACCGGTCCCATTCAGATGTATAGACAGACAAATACAAATATTTGCCTCAAATCTGCCTAGTGGGGGCATACTTTATGGGTAGATACACACATGGAATTTATTTGGGAGCAAAATTGTTGCAGGCAAGTGTTACCTGGGAGTCAATAGGGCAGTGTTTCCCAACCAGGGTGCCTCCAGCTGTTACAAAACTACAACTCCCAGCATGTCCGGACAGCCTTCGGCTGCACAAGGCTTTTTAGGGAAGACTTATCGATATTGGTGTGGCCGAACCCTTTTTTTTTTTTTTTTTTTTTTTTACATCATTATTTTTGGTTGCCTGAAGGTTTGTTGGCACCTTATTTGTCATCTAGTTGCTCTGGTTTGTTAAATTGTGACTTTTCCGATGGCTCAAAACAGTTTTGTTTGATTGCTTTTGCTCTCATGTTTTTTAGGACATTTTTTGCAACTTTTTCCGTTGAAATGACGGAATTATAGCGGAGAAAAATATCCTGCATGTCAGAGATTTTTTCCCCACTAAAATCATGAAAGATAATGAGCATCTAAGGCCTCGTTCACATTGCTGTCGGACTCCGCTATTCAGAGTTCCGCCAGAAAACCGTCAGGAAGGACGGGAGTTTAGCGTAGAAAGAAATAGTGTAAGCACTGTTTTTATCTCCGCTTATTTCCTGTAAAATTACCGGATCACCGACGGACACCATGTAAGTGAATGGGGTACTTCGGGACCCGATAGTAGCTGTTTGCATCCGACCTGTTTTAGGGTCCGATTGGCTAAAAAAAAAAAAAGAAAGGGACAAATGAAAAACATTTATTAATTTTTTTAAATCAACTGGTGCCAGAAAGTTAAACAGATTTGTAAATTACTTCTATAAAAAAAAATCCCCACCCAACACCTCTCCCATTAAAAACGGACAACATTTTCAAAAACTTTTTTTAATTTTTTTTTATAAACATGGACGGAACCTTATGCACTTTTAAAAACCGTATACTGTTTAAAAACGCATACAGTGTACTTTTTCCCATACGGTTCCATCCGTTTTTTTGCCATACGGTTTTCTTTAGAAAAACTGTATGGCAAAAACGTGGTGTGAACACAGCCTTAAAGGGGTACTCCGGTGCCAGATAGTTTAACAGATTTGTAAATTACTTCTATTAAAACATCTTAATACTTCCAGTACTTATTAGCTGCTGAATACTACAGAGGAAATTCGTTTAATTTTGGAACACAGAGCTCTCTGCTGACATCCCGAGCACGGAGTAGGAGAAAATGCCCATAGCAAACATTTGCTGCTCTGGACAGTTCCTAAAATGGACAGAGATGTCAGCAGAGAGCACTGTGCTCATGATGTCAGCAGAGAGCTCGGTGTTCTGAAGAGAAAAGCATTTCCTCTGTAGTATTCAGCTAATAAGTACTGGAAGGATTAAGATTTTTCAATAGAAATAATTTACAAACCTGTTTAACTTTCTGGCACCAGTTGATAAAAAAAAAAAATCGGAGTACCCCTTAATGGGTCAGTTGCGAACGGCAATGTGAACCCAGCCTAACGGAACCCCGGCTGACCTCATTGAAAGTGAATAGGACCTGTCTGGTTCCGCTGTTGTCCCAGCCCCATTATCAGCAGTGGGAAGGGAGCTCCACATCGCTGATGTGAACATAGCCTTAGAGACTTTTCAATGAATGTGTGGTCAGTAGAGGCTTTGACACGGACAGTGATGAGAGTTTTTAGGCGACTTTGTACGGTCTGCGACATTTGTGCGTTAACACCACAGAAAAATCAACTGGAAAGCCAGAAAATACCATTATTAAATGGGTTCATACATTTTTTTTTTTTTATTAACAAAAATTAATTAATAAATAAAATAAAACAATAAAAAAGTCATATCTATTTCAAAAGTAATATTATAATATAAAAAAAATCAAGCAGAAGTCTTGACATCTTTAAAAACTAAATATTTATTTATGTATTGAAATAAATAAATAAAATAAAAAGTCCTACATCTATTATTACAAAACTAATCACGTAAAAAAAAAAAAAAAAAAACAAGCAGAAGTCTTGGCATCTTTAAAAATAAATATAATTTTTTTTATGTACGGTATTTAGATAAATAAATAAAATAAAGTCTTACATATATTACAAAACTAATAATATAATATAAAAAAAAACAAGCAGAAGTCTTGACATCTTTAAAAATAAATATTATTTTTTATGTACGGTATTTAGATAAATAAATAAAATAAAGTCTTACATATATTACAAAACTAATAATATAATATAAAAAAAAACAAGCAGAAGTCTTGACATCTTTTAAAAATTGTATTTATAATACAAATTAAGTCAGAAATCAGCACATGGGGTTATTTTATCATTATATATAAACCAAAACAAGCAATACATTTAAAATATACCAATAGCCCCCATAGTACCTCATAGGCACCAATTCTTCTTTATCTCTTAATTAAGAAAATTCCATTTCTCCTGAGGGGAAAAAATTACTTCTATATAAAAATCTTAACCCTTCCAGTACTTATCAGCTGCTGTATGCTCCAGAGGAAGTTGTATAGTTCTTTCCTGTCTGACCACAGTGCTCTCTGCTTCCACCTCTGTCCGTGTCAGGAACTGTCCAGAGCAGGAGCAAATCCCCATAGCAAACCTCTCCTGCTCTGGACAGTTCCTGACACGGACAGTGGTGGTAGCAGAGAGCACTGTGGTAGGGCTGGAAAGACCTACACAACTTCATCTGGAGCATACAGCAGCTGATAACTAAGTACTGGAAGAATTAAAGGGGTTATCCAGGAAAAAACTATATATATATATATATATCAACTGGCTCCAGACAGCTTTGTAAATTACTTCTATAAAAAAATATTAATCCTTTCAGTACTTATGAGCTGCTGAAGTTGAGTTGTTCTTTTCTGTTTAAGTGCTCTCTGATGACACCTGTCTCGGGAACTGTCCAGAGTAGAAGCAAATCCCCATAGCAAACCTCTTCTACTCTGTGCAGTTCCCGAGACAAGCAGAGATGTTGTCAGACAGAAAAGAACAACTCAACTTCAGCAGCTGATAATTATTGGAAGGATTAAGATTTTTTTTAATGGAAGCAATTTACAAATCTGTTTAACAAAAAAATTTTTTTTCCTGGAATACCCCTTTAAGATTTTTATATAGAAGTAATTTACAAATCTGTTTAACTTTCTGGCACCAGTTGATTTGAATTTCTTTTAAATAAAATAAGACCTTATTTTTTTCTTTTGTACTCCTTATACATGACATCAGTTTTTCCCAACCAGTGTGCCTCCAAGTGTTGCAAAACTACAACTCCCACCATGCCTGGGCATGCTGGGAGTTGTAGTTTTGTAACAACTGGATGCACACTGCATGGTTCTGAAGCCCCCCCCCCGAATTTCTTGGTGCTGAGGAGGATTTTAATAACTGCAATAAAGTTGCCCTTTAAGAAGAACTCATAATACAGATCCATTATATCGAGAGTAAGTTAAAGGGATAATAAAAAAAAACCCAGGCCAGAAGTGTGAAAGTTTCCTGCGATGATTCATGTGGATTTCTTAGAAGTCCCTGCTCCTGTTCTATACAAGCCGCTTGTTCCTACACAAATAGATCTTTTCTGAGAAACGGTTAATGATCCGTGGCGCGGGTTCACCGGCAGGCAAGGAGCTGAACCTTTATGCTGTGTTACTTTACACCTATGACACATCACGGTTTGTTTTCATCATTTTTTTCATTTGGAGAACAAAAAAATGGAGACTGTGTAATTGCTGATACGGACTCTCCAAGGGCTGTAGATAGGGGGTGAAACCTGGTAGGAATGGGATGCATCCAAACCTACAGGTACAGGCACAGCTGATGCACTTTTCTTCTAATCTTTTAGGTAATTTAGACCATAGCCTCTTAGGTGATGACTGGAAAAGGGAAATAGCAGGCAGTACAAGACATCCGGGTATATTTTCTAGAACCTGAAGGGTGCACCAATAAAGAAACAACCTAGTATGAGTGTGTGACTGCACAGATCCATTCTTACAGGGGGTCTACACCGCGTAAACAATTCATTAGGGTCGAAGGAAAGAAGTGTAGAAACTGAGTAAACATCCACAGTGCAGGGAGACAAATAAAATAATAGATAATAAATTTGGTCAAAGGAAAGAAGTGTAGAAACTGAGTAAACATCCACAGTGCAGGGAGACAAATAAAATAATAGATAATAAATTACTAATAAAATGTGATATGATTATTCTCTAAATCTCACGAAAATAGACAAACACAATGTAACTGAAATAGTAACACACAAACAGATGCACTGCTCATGTCTTTTATAGAGCAAGTTGGGTAATGATAAGAGTCGGGGGAAATTTCTGCTCGCCAAACTTTCAGAGAGTATTTGGTTCACCAAAAATCAGCAGTGAAAGGGTTAAGTTTCGTTTGTTCACCTTGCTGGGCTGAGCACTATGCGCTGGCACCTGCAAGTAAGGGGTTAACTAGCACTGCTTAGCAGCGCTTATTGACTCCTTCATTGTTGTGCTGAGCTGTACTCAGGCTGTCAGCTGTAAGCACAGCTCAGCTCCGACAATGTTCAAAAGTTCGATGAACCGCAAAGCCCCCCTCCCCAAGTTTGGATCGAATCCGGCTCGCTCCACTCTAGTAAAGATCCAAAGGGCAGGGAGAAAAGTAAGTGAAACTTTCAGAACCCTTCTAGATTTCTCAATTGATAACTGTTAAAATGTTCTCCGATTTGTTATCAAAGTCACAATTTTAGAAACAATGGGGAAGATTTATTAAAACCTGTGCAAAGGAAAAGTTGACCAGTTGCCCATAGCAACCAAAGCAAAAGAACAGCACACAAACAGCAGTACTATCCATGCCTTGTATTGAGTAAACATACACAGTGTATACAAAAGAAGTAAGTGAACCCCATCGAATTACCTGGATTTCTCAATTGACAACTAATAAAGTGTGGTCTGTAATTGGGACTTAGAAAACAATCAGATCACAGTTTATGTGGAATCAATGCAGAAATCCATGGAATTTTATAGGGTTCACTTACTTATTTTATTATTATTTTTATGTTTAGCCAATTAAGGTCCCATTAATAGACAACACACAATAGGGAGAATTTACTTAGACCGACATTTTATATGCTGGCCATAAAGGGGTACTCCTGTGGAAAACTTTTTTTTTTTTTTTTAATCAACTGGTGCCAGAAAGTTAAACAGATTTGTAAATTACTTCTATAAAAAAATTGTAATCCTTCCAGTACCTATTAGCTGCTGAATACTACAGAGGAAATGGTTTTCCTTTTGGAACACAGAGCTCTCTGCTGACATCATGACCACAGTGCTCTCTGCTGACATATTTGTCTATTTTAAGAACTGTCCAGAGTAGGAGAAAATCCCCATATCAAACATATACTGCTCTGGACAGTTCTTAAAATGGACAGAGATGTCAGCAGAGAGCACTGTGCTCGTGATGTCAGCAGAGAGCTCTGTGTTCCAAAAAGAAAATAATTTCCTCTGTAGTATTCAGGAACTAATAAGTACTGGAAGGATCAAAATTTTTTAATAGAAGTAATTTACAAATCTGTTTAACTTTCTGGCACCAGTTGATTTAAAAGAAAAAGTTTTTTCCACGGGGGTACCCCTTTAAGTAAACCCGACTAGTGTATGATTGGGCCAAATCTATTAAAAGACAAATGGCTCCTGGTAAAGTAAGAAGAATCCTTGGCTTCCCAAACATTCTCCTTAAAGGGGTAAAGGACTATCCAAAGGATAGGAGATAACATGCTTGATCGCAGGGGCTGGCCGTTGGGGCCCCCAGTCTTCCGGTGCACTGATTGAACTCCACTCCGTGCCGGATGACTGGCGAACTAAGCCACCACACCCCCTCCCATAAACACGAGTGTAGGGGTTCCGGATCGCGTGCGGGGTGGAGGTTGATCAGACATGTTATCCCCTATGCTTTGGATAGGGGATAACATGTCTAGACCCCTTTAAGTCACAATTACAGACCACGCTTTATTATTTAACAGTGCAGAAATCAAGGTCATTCTATGGGGTTATTTTTTTTTTTTTTTTTTTTTTTTGAGCCTGTTTACTCAACGTGCTCAATATACACATCATTGAAATCTGCACTAGCTCAGAACTTTCAGCTAAAATCATTTTGTAATTCTGGCAGGTGCACAAGGCCCCACCCACATTTTAAAAGCTTGTGCAGGCTACACGAAAGCCTGAAAAGTTGCACTTTTTTTTTTTTAGCATATCAGGGTTTGCACAAAAATTTGCAACTTTTTAACTCATCAAAGCAGGTATTAATTAATGATAAAATACACCCCCCCCCCCCCATCCCCATGTAACTTAGGCTGGGTTCACACCACATTTTTGCCATGCTGTTTTCAATCAGTTTTTCTAAAGAAAACCGTATGGCAAAAAAACGGATGGAACCGTATGGGAAAAAGTGCACTGTATGCGTTTTAAAACTGTATACTGTTTATAAAAGTGCATACGGTTCCATGTTTGGAGACCTAGGCTATTGTAACTTTAGTAACAATTAGACTCTTCTATTCTCTCTCATACAGGAGGTGATGAATGTCCTGGGTCCTGATCACCATGTGTGGAGCAGTCAGCAAGTCCACCTTGTATTATTTAGTCCTAGCGGTGTGTTCGGTGTTCTCCTTTCCAGCGTTCAGGCCGTCGAGGTGTTTTTGACAGGTCAGAAGAAGATAATCTTTCATAAAGTCTGTTTTTTACATTGCACTGTGTCTAAATTAATTCTAGATAACAACAAATTATTTTAGGAGAATCATGGTCACTGCCAACACCAAGAAAAGCACGAGCTGGAGATCAGGTCCCCACATCAACGGACCCAGCGTCTCTACCCAAGATACCGAATCCAATCCTGTGCCTCAAAGAGGGCGATGTTGTTCTATTTCAGCTTAGCATATCAACAAATGGTAATAAATAGATTATGTGTATGAAACTGCTCTCACTATTCTGCTGGGGAGGTCACTGTGTACACACATTACATTACTTATCCTGTACTGATCCTGAGATATATCCTGTATTATACTCCAGAGCTGCACTCACTATTCTGCTGGTGGGGTCACTGTGTACATACATTACATTACTTATCCTGTACTGATTCTGAGATATATCCTGTATTATACTCCAGAGCTGCACTCACTATTCTGCTGGTGGGGTCACTGTGTACATACATTACATTACTTATCCTGTACTGATCCTGAGTTATATCCTGTATTATACTCCAGAGCTGTACTCGCTATTCTGCTGGTGAGGTCACTGTGTATATATATTACATTACTTATCCTGTACTGATCCTGAGTTATATCCTGTATTATACTCCAGAGCTGCACTCACTATTCTGCTGGTGTGGTCACTGTGTACACACATTACATTACTTATCCTGTACTGATCCTGAGTTATATCCTGTATTATACTCCAGAGCTGTACTCACTATTCTGCTGGTGAGGTCACTGTGTACATACATTACATTACTTATCCTGTACTGATCCTGAGTTATATCCTGTATTATACTCCAGAGCTGTACTCACTATTCTACTTATGGGGTCACTGTGTTCATACATTACATTACTTATCCTGTACTGATCCTGAGTTATATCCTGTAGATCTTTTATTAAAATTTCAAACATAACAATAAATAATTACAAACATAAACATACCATATCTGACAGAACATATCAATATAATGAATCATAAAACCAACACCATAGCATAAAATACAACACCGGTCCACCCCACACTCATTCCTGCACACAAACAAATATATACAATATTTACAAAAGACATATTCCTATAATACCCATACCATACTAATAAACTATATACACTAATATACATTAATACTAAATGTGAATTTCCTGGCACAGTTGCAATACCAAAAACCCAATACCAGTAATATACCAAAAAGAATAAGAACAACAATAATAATAATATTTTACAAATAATAAAAACCAACACAAACAAAATAACACCACTTTTTTTTTTTTTTTTTTTTGGCCCTGAGCTGGTCCCGCATCCCATGCCCCCAGTACATGTTACCAGACGTCCATGAACCAGTCCAGAATTTTCTGTATATATAAAAGTCCCATACAAACCCCCTCCCCCCTTTTAACCCACCACCCAACCTAAACTAAACCCAAACCCCAGGTGACATCACACAATATATACAATATATACATTACATAAAATATACACAGACTAATAATATATACAATACATAAGTATACACATATGGGGAGATTTATCAAAACCTGTGCAGAGGAAGAGTGGTGTAGTTGCCCATAGCAACCAATCAGATTGCTTCTTTCATTTTCCACAGGCCTCTAAAGAGGCCTGTGGAAAATGAAAGAAGCAATCTGATTGGTTGCTATGGGCAACTACACCACTCTTCCTCTGCACAGGTTTTGATAAATCTCCCCCATAGACTACAACAATAAATACAATAACAAATTCATATAACACTATAAGCCAAACAACAAACCCCTAAAGCTCAAGTTCAGCGCCTGCAAGCCCTATATTACCATAAACCAACTGCTCAAAACAAAAAGACTAATGTGCCAGCATCAGCCCACCACCAGGGGGAGACAACAGGCTAAGGCACTTTAAAGGCAGAGCCCCTCCACAGACGAGAGCCCCTGCAAGAAATGAGAAGACAGGACCCTCTTGTCCAGGAATTTCCTCGACAGAGTCCTAATCTCCCCCATTCCCAGACCCCACCGACTAATAACCTTCAGAACTGGGGTAGCATAAGCCGGGAGATGCCCGTGTGGTGTGCGAAGATCCTTCACTTGCCCTCCTGTCTCCCATTTCTGGAAGAAAGGCCGAGAAGTGCTATGGGACGCCAATTCTCAATGTGGGACGGGTCTTTACCCTTTGACAGGATGATCAGCGCTGACCTCCTCATTGACTTTGGCACAGTGCCCGAGGATAGACACTCTTAAAAACCGCAGTCAAGAGGGGAACCAAAGTGTCCTTCAAGGTCTTGTAGAACTCAGATGTTAAGCCATCCGGACCGGGTGACTTCTTGAGGGCAAGCCCATCAATCGCCATCCTGACTTCCTCTTCCCGGATCATCTCTGTCAAAACGTCAAGAGAGGGGTCTACTCCTGGTTCAGGGACGGTTTCAGCCAAGAAAGCTGACACCTTATCTCGATCTAGATCCTTCCTTCCCAAGAGGTGCGAGTAGAAGGATCTGACGACCTCCAGGATCCCTGATCTGGACCTTTTCAAGGATCCTGTACTATCAATCAGTCCTGAGACTATTTTACTATTCACTGACATCTTGCAGTTTCTGTAAGGGTCGGGCGAGCGGTACTTCCCATAATCCCTCTCAAAAACCAAAGATGCGTGCCTATCTTACTGGCACTTCATCAGCAAGGACTTCACTCTGGAGATATCATCACGACTACCTCCAGTCGAGACAAGGTGCTCAAGTTTCTTCCTCAGGCCCTGGTACAAGCGGTACCTGTTTAGGCTTCTGAGGCCCGAGAGCTGGCGGAAGAATCTCGCAACCCTTTTCTTGAAGATCTCCCACCACTCTGACTTCTACAGAGACTTCTGTTACAAAGGCCCAGCAATGGTAACTGGCTCTGAAGAAAATCCTCAAAGGACTGTCTTATCTCCGCTTCTTCCCAGAGAGACGAATTCAGCTTCCAATAGCCTCTGCCCATCTGGGGGGTCTCTGTGACATTCAGAGAAAACAAAATTAAACAGTGATCGGAGAACTCCACCTCAACAACAGATACTGCTGAAGAGACGGCTTCCTCCTTCAAATAAAACCTGTCTATCCTAGACCTACAACTACCCCTATGATAGGTGAATCCCGCGTGGCCTGGGGTGTGCCGGATGTGGACATCCACCAGGCGAGCCTCAATCGCTATGCTATTTAGGGCAACGCTATCATAAGCCAGCTTGTCTCTGGAACCTCCCCTGTCTTGGGGCCTTGTGACAGCATTGAAGTCCCCTCCAAAGACCACCTGCCGACTTGTAAAAAGATAGGGCTTGATCCTCATAAAGAGACACTTCCGGTCCCACTTAGACTGTGGGCCGTGGATGTTAATAAGGCGAAGTTCTTGTCCCTTCATGAGGACATCTAAGATCAGGCACCTCCCCATTTCTAACTCGATAACCCGTTGGCATTCTACCGCTGCAGTTAAAAGGACTGCCACTCCGCTATACGGCTCGGCCCCAAGAGACCAGTAGGAGGGCCCATTCCTCCACTCTCTTTTAGCCTTGTAGATAGATGACATATCTGTTAGCCTGGTCTCCTGCAAAAATAAAATATCAGCATTAATATGGGCAAAAAAATCATAGGCCGCAAATCGAGCCGTATCTGACTTAATGCTGGCAACATTAATGGATGCCAGAGTCAACGGAGAGGGTGCCGCCATCAAGGGTGATTGAGTTAGACAGCTTTCTTTTTCCCACCATCCTTCCCATCCACCCCACCACCCTCCTCATCAGATGATGGTTTACCCCTTTTTTAGTGAGATGGATGTGTCCATTTTTCCATTATATACATTTTCCTCGTCCCCTGACTCTGGGCCAGTCTCCCCCCTGAAGACATAGATTCCCCAGAGAGAGGTCATGATGTCAATACAAGAGAGTGATTCGTTACGGGTTAAAACCGTCACTTTCTTGACATTATTTTGGCGAGACACCGCCTAAATGGCAAAGTCTCGCCAGCCGGGTTCGTTCTTTACCAGCTCATAATTCGACCAGAAGAGCTCAAGCCCCTCTGGCCGAACAAAGCTGATATCAAACTCAGTGGTACCATAAGGATGTATTAAGGCGTAGATGTCAGCTGCCTTAAAGCCCAACTTCAGCAGAAGCTCAACAACTTTAGATCTTGGAGGACATGTATCACTGCCTCTCCACCTCAGCCGGACCACATTCAGCCGGAAGGCTGAAAGACCATGTCTCTCTATCCAGAAGGATAGATCAACCTCCCTACCCTCTACATTGATCGATCTCTCCCCTCTCCTTAAGGCCCCCAGGAGACGCTGCTGCAAACTGCTCTCCCCAGAGCCAAAGGACGAGGAAGGTGCCCCCCTCCCCCAGCAGTGACATTTGCGTAGCTGCGTACCGGTGCTGACACTGCTGGGGGTGCAACTGGACCAGGCCCTACATCCCCACCACTAATCTGCGCCCCTTCACCACCCTCCTCCACATAATCCATACCCAAACCATTGTCACATGTTTTAGTTGATGTGCCCCCCATACCTCCACCCGTGCTACAGCCCAAACCATCATTCATAGCCCCAGTCAGATTATTAACAGATACATTCACTCCTTCATTCACCCTTACATTAACTTTCTCACTCATACTGGCTGGACCGATGCGTTCTGGTGCAGATTTTGTACCATCAGCATCACTGGGTACCAGGGCTGGAGCCACCACCGCAGGACAGGTCACCGGTCCCTTATACAAGGACCGGGAAGCCTGCCTAGGCTGCTTATTAGCGGTCCCAGCCCTGTTTTTACTGATACCCTCAGCCTCATCAGTACTGGAATGTCCGGCTCCTGGGCGCCGCTGATCAGGAAAAGCGGCGCCAATACAAAATAAAGGTTTTAGTCCAGTCTTTTTCCTGGGAGGCGAAGGCATCTTAGCCCCAGCATCTCCTTCACGACGACACCGCTGCTCCAAAGGAACAGCGGCGCCAACGCTGAGAGCGACCGGAGCTCCGCAGCCGACTCTGGCACAAAGCCGCCCCCCCCCTCCCGTTAGGGAGAAGCCTACTGTGCCAGAGCCTTTACTGCCCATTGCTGGGCCACCGTCAGTGTCTGGCCTCACAGCCAATACCTTGTCTGCTCCTTCACTGTTACTGCAAACAGCAGCGGAGCTCACCGCCACACTAGACTCCATACTCTCCCCACTCTCCTGCACTGAGTCCACAACAGAACTCAGGCTGGGCTGATAAATGGGGTTCACACAGTTAGCTGACCCTGTGGCCAGTCCAGGGGGCTCAGGGAGGGGGGTATACACAAATCTTACCTGCTCCTGGAGCTTGGTCTTCTGTGGCTTTTTCTTATGCCTTCCCCCAGGTGCCTCCTCTGGTAAATCATCCCCAAACGTGAAGTCCTGGAGGCAACCTGGGGACTCCAGGAGCTGGATCTGGGCCAACAGCACCCCTCCCTGGTGACTGGTGTTGCTCTCATCCCCCGAACCGTCAGAGCCATGACCAGATGACATTGCCACTTTCCCTGCAGGGAGCCCACTGTATGGGGTCAGATGTTGCAGACCCCCGGGTGGATTTGGATCATCATTATCAGCCTCTGGAATGTCCCCATCCTCCTCCACCCGTGGCTGAAGCCCCTTCAGCTGTCTCTGTTTCTCTCTTTCCATTTCTACAAATCTATCCTTATTTAACAGTTTTTCTTTATATGGTCCACTGTTCTAAAGTATAATCGACCTCCTTTTCTGTAGCTTCCTGATGTCAGCTTGAAGCTTTTTTTTCTTTGCTGACAGCTTGGCCTTTTGCCGCTTTGGCGCAGTGTCCAGCAAAGCTTCCACTTCACGTACCTCCTCCTGGAGCTTATGCAAGGTGTTTTGTGCATCCTCATACCCACGGAGGTAATCTGCCGCACGGGAAGTATAGGTGGTTCCAGGCTCCCGGGCCTTTTGCATTCCCCATTCCTCCTCCACACCTCCATGGGTATTCAACCTTGCTCCAGGAGGAGTGTCACAAATTAAATTTCTAGAACTTTCCATGGCACCTTCAGCAGAGCTTGTACTTGCGGTTCCACAGCTTGTTGGAGCAGCTTTGCAGCTACTCCAACAACAGGTGCAGGAGGCGTTGGAGACACATTGCTGCATCTCCTGGAAGAAATCCTCAATCCCAGGGGCCTCTGATGCACTTCCCGATGTCATTCCATTCACATCTGGTCGCTGGCTTCCCCTGCCCCCACGGACCTGGTTCGGGGGGCAGGTGTTGGGGTTCTCCTCTCCTCGCTCATACCGGAACACACGCCCTCCTTCTGGGGAAGGGAGGACAGTGACCGGCACAGATGGCAAAACTCAGAGCTCAGAGCACACGGCCCAAACGATACACCAAGCGACTCACTCCAGCAGACTCACAGGAAGCAGACTCACAGGAAGATGCTCCCTCTAGTGGCCAGTCTCCAGAGCTGGACTTACTATTCTGCTGGTGAGGTCACTGTGTACATACATTACATTACTTATCCTGTACTGATCCTGAGTTATATCCTGTATTATCCCTTTAAAACCGGCATCTCTGTAATCCACTGTATTATCTGTGAGTCTTTGTAATGTATTTTCTGTTACAGAGCACAATGTCCCCATCTCTTCCCTGTTGTGAGCTCACGCTGCGCTTTTTCCACTTGTTTCATGTACAATTATCTTTGTTTCAAAGTAAATGGCAAAAGGCCTTTATATGGCTCCTGCAGATATATATTGTATGGAACAACAGGGCCCATCATCTGAGTCTTAGGGAAGCAAGATTGTATTTCTGCTAGAACATAAACATTACAATTTCTATCATGGTGGATAAAAGGTTTTAGAATTGCACAATAATGAAGTATCTGTTTTATGTATTTATTTAATATCTATCTGTCAGTCTGTCTATCTATCTCATATCTATCTATCTCATATCTATCTATCTCATATCTATCTATCTCATATCTATCTATCTATCTCATATCTATCTATCTCGTATCTATCTATCTATCTATCTCATATCTATCTATCTATCTCATATCTATCTATCTATCTCATATCTATCTATCTATCTATCTATCTATCTACGGTATCTAATATCTATCTCTCTATCTCATATCTATCTATCTATCTTATATCTATCTATCTACCTCATATCTATCTATCTATACAACTATCTATCTCATATCTATCTATAGGACCCCACCAGAGTCTCCCCCATATAAACCCTGGGAGGAGCTAGCTAAGCCTCTTGAGTTCTGAGGTCAGTGAAGTCAAGTCCTGAGAGTGTCTGTTGTCCTGAGGAGACCCAAGGCGTAGTCACGCAGCCACGCTTCCACTAATCCAGTGCCCCACAGGTGAAAGTCAAACCCTGGTGGGCTACATACGGGGTGAAGTCTAGTCAGTCCTAGTCTAGTCAGTCAAGATCAGTCTGTATAAAGTCAGCATGGGCCTGCAGCAAATTGTCCAAATCCACTACAAGTCCCAGTGAGCCTTAAAGTCTCTGAAGTCACTGGGCACCTCCTTGGGCCTAACTGAGCTATAAGGACTATTCCATCTGTTTACCTCAGTAAAGCTGCTGTTGTTCCATAACTTGGAGTCAGAGTTAATATTTGCCCCGTGCCTAGCCCAGGATCCAGCGGCCACACCCTGGCGTCACAAATACAAGGGGGTAATACCATCTGCCCTCATCACACACACCCTCACCACATATCTATCTAGAAAAAAGTAGAAGAACAGCACAACCAAATCCAATATAGCCGTAAGGAGGTGCTCGCGGATCCTGGATCCTTGGTTAGGGGATGAAAAATACTTAGACAGCAGAAAAAATCTTGTGTCCACTGCACGGAAATCCATAAAAAATGTGAATTTTATTCCATAACAGGTGTCAATACAGCAGCGAGGTTTCAGTCGGCTCAACCTGACCTTTCTCAAGCAGGCTGCTCGAGAAAGGTCAGGTTGAGCTGACTGAAACCTTGCTGCTGTATTGACACCTGTTATGGAATAAAATTCAATTTTTTATGGATTTCCGTGCAGTGGACACAAGATTTTTTCTGCTATCTATCTATCTATCTATCTATCTATCTATCTACAACCAAAGGATAAATTGGCCAGCACTATTGATCCAAACTATTGTAAAAACCTGGCTTGCAGGTGCAGGCTGCTGGGCTAAATATACAGCAACAGGAGAATACAGCAGCACACTGCTAGCACAAAGATATAGATGAAACATGAGTATATAGATAAAACATGAGTATATAGATGGAACATGAAAAGCTATACAGCTGTAATGCAATAAATGAAGATATGAAACTATGAAAATATGAGGTACTTAGCTTGCAAATTTGGCGCCAAATGAGGTCACCTTACCGTGGTGGGACGGTCAACGCTATTTGGCGCCAAATTTGCAAGCTAAGTACCTCATATTTTCATAGTTTCATATCTTCATTTATTGCTCTACAGCTGTATAGCTTTTCATGTTCCATCTATATACTCACTCATGTTTCATCTATATCTTTGTGCTAGCAGTGTGCTGCTGTATTCTCCTGTTGCTGTATATCTATCTATCTATCTCATATCTATCTATCTATCTATCTATCTCTTCCTATTTATCTTAGTGCAGCTCCAGCTGTTGCAAAACTGCATGATGACCCAGCATGATGACTGATTCCCTTTAAATAAAATGAGGTTCTAGAACAGCAACCAGGAGGCCTGCAGCTGTTGCAAAACTACAACTCCCAGCATGCCCGGACAGCCTATGGCTGTCCGGGCATGCTGGGAGTTATAGTTTTGCAACAGCTGAAGACACACTGTTTGGAGACCACTAATCTTTCATCTATTTTATCTATCCTGTATTAAAGAGCGGATTTCCAGCCATTATCCCCTATATCAGAAGGATCACTTATTTAACACCAACCCGCACTGGGATTTTGGGGCCTTCCGGAGACTCGATCATCTGATCCGAGAGACCCACATGAATGTCTCCAGGTATCCGCTGTGCCCCCCCCCCCCCATTCATCTCATGTAATCCCTGACACATCCCGCTGACTTTGTGTTATCTGTGTTGTAGATTTGCCCATGTGTTCACAGATCCCGGCACGTATGTGTTCCTGGACAATGGGATTCGGGATCGATCCCTTTTTGTCACCGTAAAGGAGAACAATGTGTATTGTGACCCAGCGGCCTCTCGCGTCCAGCCGTCCTCTCCATATCAGCTGGTCAGGCAGGGTATAGTCAACCAGCACAGGCTCAACCTGGCACCAAACTGGGCAGCTATCCTAGGTAAGCATTGTGAGAGTCGGGAGTAGTAGTGTGGAGTCTCATAGTACGGGAGGTGTTACCTTGTACCCTTGCTGTCCTGTCAGGCAGCCTCCTTCAGTGTCCCCTGGGCCCCCTTGTACAGTGATCCCTCAACTTACAATGGCCTCAACATACAATAGTTTCAGCATACAATGGTCTTTTCTGGACCACTGTAACCTGAAACCAGACTCAACATACAATGCTATTGAATCTGCCAAACATGCCAATGGCTGGAAGAACTGACCAATCAGAATGGGCATTCACTGGTAAAACCCCTGTATTCCTAAAGTGCATGCACTGACTGGTGTCAGGGAGCTATTACATGTTCTGTACTACTTTTAACCTATGCCAGGGTTAGCTGCTTGGACACCAAGTAAGGGCGGCTCCATTTTACTTTTTTAGGACATTGTGTGTACTGTACAGGACGCTGAAGAAGCTCCTGTCCTCTACATAGCCCAGTGTTTCCCAACGAGAGTGCCTCCAGCTGTTGCAAAACTACAACTCCCAGCATGCCCGGACAGCCAAAGGCTGTCCGGGCATGCTGGGAGTTGCAGTTTTGCAACAGCTGAAGGCACCCTGGTTGGAAAACACTGAAATAGACAGTGATTACAGCTCCCAGCAGATATTTATTACTTTTATATGTAAGGATTTGCTTTATCTATATTAGTTATCTACTTATTTTTCTTTAATCCTCACTTTCTCCTATTTTTGGATGACATTTTGGTGGCTTCAGAACCAATTACCAGGTTTCCATAGAGTTCTGCTCTCAACATACAATGGATTCAACATACAATGGTCGTCCTGGAACCAATTAATATTGTAACTTGAGGGACTACTGTACTTGTTTCCCCCCCTTTACATATGTTCTGCATTGTAATGTATTATAAAATGTCTTGTTGCTTTCAGAGTTGTACCCTGTGATATGTCATGTGATTGTTACCCAGGAGGTACCAGTGACCAGGTGACCCCAAGAGTGACCTATGGGCTCCCTGCTAGTCTCCCCCATATAAGCCCTGGGTGGAGCTAGCTCTTTCTCTTTGGAGATAAGTCTTTGCTGAGGTCAGTCGCCTTGTGTGTGTGTCCAGAGTGCTGGAGACCTCAAAGTCCAGTCCTGCAGCCGCCATCAAGTCAAGTAAGATAAAGTCACAGCTTTATGAGTCTTCAGTCAAGTCAGTCCCTGTCATCTTTCAAGTCAGCGTGGCCTGCATTACATTGTCCTACTACAAGTCCCAGCAAGCCCTTAAGGTCTCTGAGTCACTGGTCACCTATGTTGGCCCGGCTACCCTGTATAGACTTTACCATCTGTCTACCCTCGGTAAAGCTACTTTTATATGTAACTTGGCGTCAGAGTCATTTTTGTCCCCGTGCCTAGCCCAGGATCCAGCTGTAAACCTTCGGGTGGTATCGAGGATAAACCATGCCCTGGCATCACGAATACAAGGGGTTAATGCCATCTGCCCCTAGGGTAACAACATCAGCCCTCATCACACCCTGTTACCACAATAGCTTTTAGTGAAAATATTTGGTCACTGTCCCTTTAAAGATTGCTTTTGTAGATTTAATGAGACTAGTGACTAATGTAGTTGCAGATGCTACATGGTCCAATTGGCTTTTTCTCTGCTGATGAGGGTCTATAGGATGGCTTACTGGGGTGCGAGACTTGTACCTTTTACGCATGAACTCTGGTTGCGACATGATACCAAGAGGGATGTATGCGTGAAACTTTCGAAGTTTCAAGATCGCCACCCAGCACTAAGTCTGACCACAGGTAGCTGAAGAGATTAGTGTATGCAGAGGGACCCTTGTTCAGCATTCTTCTCCTCTGACTAAGATGAAAACTCCTTCTTGGAGCTGGGGACTTAAAGGGGTATTCCCGGCTTGTTGTGAAGATAAACTGCTTCAAAGGGGTATGCCAGATTTTATTATCTTTTCAGTGTTGTGCCTGCGATGCCAAGTTATGTCTTAAGTGCATTACTTGTCTTACATGTGTGGGGTGGATCAACCTCTTTTTTGTGTTTTCATGGTCCCTTCAGGTTCAGCGTTCCTCCTGTCTCTGGATGACTATTGTCTCGAGCCTTTCCTCGGATCCTGTTTGGCTCGAGACAACAGCTGATCACAGGGGGCTTGGCTTCTTCTTGGCTTCTCTGACAAGCTAGCCCGCTGATGACTTTGCGGTCTAGCTGTATGTGCCGCCACGCCGACTTTCATTGCGTGGTCTGAGGACTGCTGAGATCACGTGAAAGCGGGGGGACGCATTGAACACCGACCCGGCGGCATGTACAGATGGGCCACACACGTCGTCAGGGGACTGGAACAGGACAGTAACTTGCTTGTAGCACCTTCTATATTAAACAGGATTTCACCTAGAAGTAACACTTTGGCCTCGGTGTATGTATGTCTAGCAAGAGCAGAATTAGGAGATGTCCACACTTTGCTGGCCAGAGCCAGACATTCATTCACTAGTTTGGGTCCCCTTTTCCAAGTGAGGAGGCTGAACTAGGGACTCTTCTCACAGCCATGGGCTAGGAAACATCACATGACCAAGGCATCATTCATCTGATACAACAGTAATTCAAATTTGAACCTTTACACCCTTGTTATACCTGAATGTATAAGATTAATGGCATGTAATGTACAAACACTGTATTCTATGTAAACACACAGTACCCCCAAAACACTCATGTAGTTTGCAGAACGTTTCTCACACCCACACGACAACTTCTTTAGGGATGGTATCTGGAAGACAGGTACTGGAGCACTACATGCATATTACGATCTGTAGGGTAAGCATATTTGGTCCTATTACTGCAGTATTTATTATTATACAGGGTCTGAACCTCCTGTAATATTAATGTATGTGTTGTAGGCGTACTGATCCTGCTCTTCATAGTAATGGTCACTCTGCTGGTCCTGACCCTGGTCCTACGACCCTCACTCTACACTCCCAGCCCCCTGAAAAACTGGAAGCCAAGGTGGAGGAGTCTTGGAGAACCCTATATCCCACCGGAATATGTGCTAACAAGAGACAGGTTGTCTGGGTGATAGATGTGTTCATATAAGGCATTGTATACCTATATACTGTATGTTCTCCCGATATGCAGAATAATCATACTAAACATGACTTGATACCATGTGACCTCATATAGGCCATGACCTTACGTTTTATATCATATGACCTCCAAATATGCCATATACCACACACAACCTTCTTAAAAGCAGCAAATCATGTGACCCTTATTTATACTACCACCTTACGCTGTGTACCACACATGACCTCCTTGTATACTTGTGACCTTCATGCATGCCATACAGGGACGGGCACACATTCACAAGAAAGGGGGCTTGAGCCCCTGCCCTTTTGACACTGGGCAGTGGGGCATCATTATGTGGGCAGTTATTATGAGAAGTGCCCTTTTTTCACTTCAGGCTCTGCCCCTCAAAATGTCTGTGCACGTCCCTGATGCCATATATATATATATATATATATATATATATATATATATATATATACCACATGTCAGTAGTGAAGATCCAGCAGAACCTTCTGAAGAAGAAAAGGACGTCACTTCATGGCGCTTCCTGCTATCAGCAATATTATAGGACCGGAGATTGGAGAGGAGGTTAAAATAACTAACGAACAAAGCATTTCGAGGGTCTGACTGCCCTCTTCATCAGGTCCACCTACACCACACGGGACCTCCTTATATACACCATGTGACCTGTCCATATACAGACCACACAACTTCTTGTAATACATTAAGCTGTGTGTCTCCCGTATGTGCAATATACCACACATGACCTCTTTTTATACTGTATACATTGTGACCTCCATGTACGTAGAATAACCACACATAGGGGGAGATTTATCAAAACCTGTCCAGAGGAAAAGTTGTTGAGTTGCCCATGGCAACCAATCAGATCGCTTTTTTCATTTTGCAGAGGCCTTGTTAAAAATGAAAGAAGCGATCTGATTGGTTGCTATGGGCAACTCAACAACTTTTCCTCTGGACAGGTTTTGATAAATCTCCCCCATAATCTCGTATGAACAATATACCATGCGACCTCCATATACGTAGAATAACCACACATAATGAGGGAGATTTATCAAAACCCGTCCAGAGGAAAAGTTGTTGAGTTGCCCATAGCAACCAATCAGATCGCTTCTTTCATTTTTAACAAGGCCTCTGCAAAATGAAAGAAGCGATCTGATTGGTTGCCATGGGCAACTCAACAACTTTTTCACTTGATAAATCTCCTCCAATCTCTTTATAAACCGTATACCATGTGACCTCCATATTTGCTATATACCGTACATACTCCTGACCTCTGTAGGCTGTATACTCTGCAATGTAGAAGACCTTATATATTCTATATCTGTCGTCTCCAAACTGCGGCCTGCCAGATGTTGCAAAACTACAACTCCCAGCATGCCCGGACAGCCGTTGGCTGTCCGGGCATGCTGGGAGTTGTAGTTTTGCAATATCTGGAGGGCTGCAGTCTGGAGACCACTGCTTGATGCCGTCATATCTTACTTTTATGTTTTTTTTCTTCCTCAGTCTCCAGTTTTATGAAGCAGTCGGCACTCATGGATCAGGGGAAATACTAGATTTTGGGAAGAAAGAAATCTCCTATGGATTAGGTACATACTTGAAATGTAGTTTTGTTCAGAGGTGGTCAGCCCCTCCATATCTGGACAATGTTCCCTTTCTATGGTACTCCTACATACAGCACTTTAAAGACCCCAAAAGTAAATATTTGAATTGGAACCTTAGCGTTATATAACCCAATGATGTTCCCTCTAATCATGGTGTTGGTAGTGGCCACAGAACCATCATGTGTGATGTCCCAGTACGGGATATAGTCCCGTACAGTACTTAGGCCCTGTCAGGTGGAGTCCCTCTGTGTCCTAGGGGCCCTCCTGCAGTGTCTCCCCATAGTAATATACATTATGTATAGTGTTATGTATGTTATGGATAAAAGACCTTTAAGGACCTTTGAGTTAGTCACATGATAATGTGTTCACCTGATGTGTTTGTTACCCAGAGAGCACCAGCTAACCAGGTGACCTGCAGCTTGACCTATGGGCTCCTTGCTCAACCCCCCTTTATAAGGAAGGGAGGAGCTGCAATCTGTATTTTTTGCTCTTCCACACTTCTTAAATCCTGAGGCACAGTGTCCAGCACATCTGGAGGCCTCAAGCCTAACCTACAGCCACATGCCAGTAAGTCAAGTCCTCTATGTCTGCTGTCACTACCTACAGTCAAATCAAGTTTATAGTCAAGTCTATTATAGTCAGCCTGGCTGTCCTAAAGTCTGTCAAAGTCACTACAAGTCCCAGCAAGCTGCGAGGTCCTTCTGTGTTACTGGCCACCTCTCTGGGATCCTGGCCGAGCTGTAAAGACTGTACCATCTGTTTACCTCAGTAAAGCTACCGTTAACCCTAACCTGGTCTTGGACTATTTTTGCCCTGCCTAACTGAGGGATATCGGTACTACCGTTCGGGTGGTTACCGGGAAAACCACGCCCTGGCGTCACGAACATTTAGGGGTTAATAACACCTGCCCCTGGGCTACAACATCTGCCCCATACACCTCACCTTCACACCCCGTGGCTCACAACATACATGATGTACATAAATTTGTTTTTCAGATCAGAGGAGCTCTATCCGCATCTTGGAGGATTTCAACGTTCGGACGTTGTTTGATAAGCTTGAAGATCAGAATCTCCACCTAACGTCTCAGCTGGCGAGACACAGGAACGAGACCCTGTCCTTCTACAAGGCCTTTATACAAAGGATCCAGGTGCTGAAGGTGAGGGCATCACCATCATCCCAGACCCCGTCTTCTTTATGAAGCGTTTCTTTTGTCTGTGGCTTTGCCTTGGACCTACTTTGTTTTTTTTTGTTTTTGTTTTTTATGGGAAAAGGGGGTGATTCAAACTTTTATTAGGGAAAGGGTTAAATCACATTTATTAACAGTTTTTTTACACGTCTTTTTTCCTTACACGGTTATAGCCCCCTTAGGGGACTGGAACATGCAATACATTGATTGCATACACTGATCAATGCCATGCCATAGCATTGCATTGATCAGTGTTTTCGGCGCTCGATTGCTCCAGCCTGGATCTCAGGCTTGGAGCAATCGGACACTGAGGAGGAAGGTAGGGACCCTCCTTGTGTGTCCTCAGCTGATAGGGACACCGCGGTGGTCCCTATCAGCGAGACTGAGCCACGGGTCCCGGCTGTTACTAGGTGCCGGGACCAACCCGTTATATCGCGGGAGTGGGCGCAGGGCATACAGGTACACCCTTCGTCCTTAAGAGGTTAAAGGGGTACTCCAGAGGGGAATAAAATGTGTTTGAATCAACTGGTACCAGAAAGTTGTACAGATTTGTAAATTACTTCTATTTAAAGATCTTAATCTTTCCAGTACTTATCAGCTGCTGTATGCTCCAGAGGAAGTTGTGTAGTTCTTTCCAGTCTGACCACAGTGCTCTCTGCTGACACCTCTGTCCATGTCAGGAACTGTCCAGAGCAGAAGCAAATCCACATAGCAAACCTCTCCTGCTCCGGACAGTTCCTGACATGGACAGAGGTGGCAGCAGAGAGCACTGTAGTCAGACTGGAAAGAACTACATAACTTCCTATTGAGCATACAGCAGCTGATAAGTAGTGGAGGGGTTAGGGGTTTTAAATAGAAGTAATTTACAAATCTGTTGATACAGAGACAAAAAAAAGACATGGTCGCACATCCACAGAATGCACTAATGATCTAACGCTTCTCAGCAATATATATGTAAAACAAACAGGTCGTTTGTGTACTTTATGATCATAGAGTGCATGAAGCCCGCCAGCCTCGTCATGGCCACCTGGATGTGGCGGGTCCCTAACATCCCTAGCATAAAATGGCGTGGCACCACACGGCGACCACCACCGCCACAACACCAGTGCCCACGGGAGGGCCGAGCAGCCCCAAATGCCACTCGAACCAGCCCACGGGACGCCCCCCCACACAGACACGGTGCCACGGCGGGAGCAGCCGCACCAGTGTGAACAGAGTGTAATAGTTCACTCACCATGACCCTCCAGCCAGAGACTGGAAGCCTAGCCAGGAAGGGAGGGGCCCTAGAGAACTTCCTGCTCAACTAATATGTGCAAGGGCTATGGGGGAGGGGTGAAGTGCAGACCAAGCAAAAACAAAAAAACGGAAAGGAGAATACAAAAATGTGGATACAGAGACAAAAAAAAGACATGGTCGCACATCCACCGAAAGCACTAATGATCTAACTCTTCTCAGCAATTTATATAAAACAAACAGGTCGTTGGTGTACTTTATGATCATAAAGTGCATGAAGCACGCCAGCCTCGTCACGGCCACCTGGATGTGGCGGGTCCCTAACATCCCTAGCATAAAATGGCTAGGCTTCCAGTCTCTGGCTGGAGGCTCATGGTGAGTGAACCATTACACTCTGTTCACATTGGTGTGGTACTGCGTGGCAGCTGCTCCCGCCGTGGCACCATGTCTGCGTGGAGGGGGGGCGTCCCATGGGCTGGTTCAAGTGGCATTTGGGGCTGCTCGGCCAGCGGGTCGTTCCCCTCCCGTGGGCACTGGTGTCGTGGCGGTGGTGGTCGCCGCCCCATTTTATGCTAGGGATGTTAGGGACCCGCCACATCCAGGTGGCAGTGACGAGGCTGGCGGGCTTCATGCACTTTATGATCATAAAGTACACAAACGACCTGTTTGTTCTATATATATTGCTGAGAAGCGTTAGATCATTTGTGCATATCGTGGATGTGCGACCATGTCTTTTTTTGTCTCTGTATCCATAATTTACAAATCTGTATAACTCTCTGGCACTTTTTGATTTGAAATAAATTTTTCTCCTCCAGAGTACCCCTTTAAGTCCCCAAAACAATTTGGTTGCTTGCAGTGAATTGTAATCTTATATTTTGTATCCTGAAATGTTGCAGGATATGCTGCAGACCCTAGAAGTCGGCTCCAATAAATGCGTTGAGTGGAGGAAGATTCCACTGGAAGGTGAAGAGGAAAGTATGAGGGCCACCTTGACTTCTCAGCAGAGTCAGAGCTCATCCCTGAGTGTGAACCAAGGCTACAGCACTGACCAGACCCAAGGTGAGGTCCGGATACTAGATTATTATACAAATATTTTTCTTTACGAGACTTGTTTTACTCCTTATCATTAAGTCTTGGATTACATGGGATCCATGTTTCCTCAAAATAACTCAACACACAGCTATTATTGTCCAAAATTTAGTAACATAATTGAGTGCACCCCTAAGTGGAAATGTCCAAATTGGGCACAAAGTGTTAATATTTTGTGTGGCCACCATTATTTTTCCGCACTGCCTTAAAGGGTACTCCGTTGAAATTATTTTTTTTTTTTATATCAACTGGTGCCAGAAGGTTAAACTGATTTGTAAATTACTTCTATATAAAAAATCTTAATCCTTCCAGTACTTATCAGCTGCTGTATGCTCCAAAGGAAGTTCTTTTCTTTTAAATTTATTTCCAGTCTGACCACAGTGTTCTCTGCTGACACCTCTGTTCATGTCAGGAACTGTCTAGAGTAGGATAGGTTTGCTATGGGGATTTGCTCCTACTCTGGACAGTTCCTGAGACAGACAGAGAGCATTGTTGTCAGACAGAAAATTAATTTTAAAGAAAAGAACTTCCTGTGGAGCATACAGCAGCTGATAAGTACTGGAAGGATTAAGACTTTTTAATAGTGGTAATGTACAAATCTGTTTAACAATCTGGCACCAGTTGATTTAAAAAAAAAAAAAAGTTTTTCACCGGAGTACCCCTTTAAAGGAGTAGTCCAGTGGTGACTCAGTGGTGAGCAACTTATCCCCTATCCTAAGGATAGGGGATAAGTTGCAGATCGCAGGGGGTCCGACCGCTGGGGCCTCCTGCGATCTCCTGTACGGAGCCCCGACAGCCCACGGGAAGGGGGCGTGTCGACCTCCGCACGAGGCGGCGGCCAACACGCCCCCTCAATACAATTCTATGGCAGAGCCGAAGCGCTGCCTTCGGCAATCTCCGGCTCTGCCATTGAGATATATTGAGGGGGCGTGTCGGCCACCACTTCGTGCGGAGAGCCGGGGGCCCGTACAGAGAGATCGCAGGGGGCCCCAGCGGTCGGACCCCCCGCGATCTCAAACTTATCCCCTATCCTTAGGATAGGGGATACGTTTTTCACCACTGGACTACCCCTTTAAGCCTCTTGGGCTTCACAGGTTACTGGAGTCCTCTTCTACTCCTCTATGACAACATCACGGAGCTGGTGGATGTTAGAGACGTTGTGCTCCCCCACCTTCTTTTTGAGGATGCCCCACGGGTGTTCAATAAGGTTTAGGTCTGGAGACATGCTTGGCCAGTCTATCACATTTACTCTTAGCTTTTTTAGCAGTGGTGGTCTTGGAGGTGTTTGAGGTTGACATCATGTTGGAAAAGTGTCCTTCGGCCCAGTCTCTGAAGGGAGGGGGTCCTGCTCTGCTTCAGTATGTCACAGGACATCTTGGCATTCATGGTTCCCTCAATGAACTGCAGCTCCCCAGTGCCAGCAGCACTCATACAGCACCAGACCATGACACTTCACCACCATGACTGACTGTAGACAGGACACACTTATCTTTGTCCTCCTCTCCTGGTTGTCACCATACACGCTTGACACCATCTGAACCAAATACGGTATTTTTCGTCCTATAGGACGCACCGGCGTATAAGACGCACCCTATTTTTAGGTGCAAAATCTAAAAAATTAAAGATTTTGAACCCAATAGTGGTCTTCAACCTGCGGACCACCAGATGTTGCAAAACTACAACTCCCAGCATGCCCGGACAGCCGTTGGCTGTCCGGGCATGCTGGGAGTTGTAGTTTTGCAACATCTGGAGGTCCGCAGATTGAACACCACTGCATAGGAGGTAATACTCACGTGTCCCCGCCGCTCCGGACCCGTCACCGCTGCCCTGGATGTCGCTCCATCGCTGTCACCGTGTCCCTGTCGCTCCGGAATGTCTCTGCTGCCGGCCGGGTATCGTCGCTCTCCGTCGCCGCCATCACGTCGTTACGCACGCCGACGCACGTACGCGACGACGTGATGACGAGGAAGGAGAGCGCCGGCCATACAGGGGATCCCTGAACGGAGAAGACACAGAGGAGGCAGGTAAGGTCCCTCCCGGTGTCCTGTAAGCACTAACCCGGCTATTCAGTCGAGCTGTTCGGGACCGCCGCGGTGAAATCTGAACTGAACAGCCGGGTTAGTGTCACTTTCCCTTCAGACGCGGCGGTCAGCTTTGATCGCCGCGTCTGAAGGGTTAATACAGGGCATCACCGCGATCGGTGATGTCCTGTATTAGCCGCGGGTCCCGGCCGTTGATGGCCGCAGGGACTGCCGTGATAGGGGTGTATTCGCCGTATAAGACGCACCGACTTTTTCCCCCCAGTTTATCTTGGTGTCATTGGACATGATCCCAGTAATCCATCTTCTTAGTTTGCTGAGATAATGTAAGGGTCTATTATCACGGGTGGAATTTCTGCCTCAAATGAAAGCCCAATAGACTTCTATGGGATCCCATACTTCTGAATTTCCGCACCAATTTCACAGAAACCACCCAAGGAAGCAGAAGGGGAATTGGTGCAGAAATTCCACCTGTGTGAATAAACCCTAACTCTTCCTGCATGTGAATGATCTGAATGGACAGACCGTTATATGATATGGACAATTATTTTCTGTTCCATTCCCAAAAGAATAAGTGGCACTCCATATGGGTTTCTGGTCAAGGCCATCTCAGTTTTCGTGTTGCACAAGCGGCAAACATTTACTTTCACTAGTTTCTATTCAGGCAACATGGCGACCTTAGGCCATGAGACCCGTGTCCCAGACCAAGTAGCCATACAACCCTAGCCTGGTTATATGTTGATTCATGCTAGGTAGAAAACTCTCATAAAACTTTGTAATCACTGCAAAAACATCATGTCATATTATTTGCTGGGATCTAAGGTGGCTTGCAAGTTTCCTTCCCATAGGGTGCCCATAAGATGCCAAGGAGCCAAGCCTTAGAGCAGTGCTTTCCAAACTGGCCCACCTAACACAAGCCACTGTCGCTGGGCACGGGCCTGCTGCTGCGGGCACGGCGCCTACTTCAAAACAGTGAGCTGTGGTGGCTGCCGGACTGACGAGTGATGCCCCTGAGGATGGGCCGAGAAGCCGCGCAGGAAAGCACGTCACTCGTCAGACCCACCAAAATGTCGAGACACAGGCCTAGGATAGTGCAATGACACTGGGGGTGATAAAGGGGAGGGAAATGATGTGTCCCAGGGGTTAATAAGGGGGAAGGGGGATGAAATTGCAAGGGGGGTCATGAAGGGGGAAATAAAATGGCACAGGAGGATCAAGGTTGAAAGTTAGGTGGCACAGGGGGAGGTTTAAGGGACAAATAATGAAGTGGCCCGGGGGGGGGGGGGGGGGGGGGATCAAGAGATAAAATGAAGGGGAATGAAATGACACTGGGGTGATGAAGGGGGGATGAAATGGCACAGGAGTGATTTAGGGGGGATGAAATGGCACACAGGGATCAAAAGGGGGAATGAAGTGACACAAGGGGCAGGTCAAGGGTGTGGATGAAATAACACAGGGGGTGATGAGGGGGAGGCAAATAAAATGGCGCAGGGGATGATCAATGGGGAAATAAAATGGCGCAGGGGATGATCAATGGGGAAATAAAATGGCGCAGGGTAGTAGCAGCCACATTTGTAATGCTGATACTGGTATCATGCCGTGTGTCGTTGGACTCACAAAGTGATATGTGCAATTGCCGGTAGGGCAAGGAGTGTGTCACCAAACTATGCATGTCTAGGAAGGGTCTCACCAACATGGAAGGTTTGGAAAGCTCTGCCTTTGGGGTATCCCAAGCTTATCTTAATGTTTGACATAGTTTCCACTCAATAAGCATCATTTTCTTCTTGCCAGAACAGACCAATACCCTCCCCTGACAATGTGTTAATTCCAGGTGTTTTTATGCAAGAAGCCGCTGCCCTTATGAAAGTCCTGAAGATCGTATTGATGAAAGTCACCTCAGAACTCGCCACAAAGAAGAACATGTCAGCGATGGAGCAGCACAACCGTGGGAAGGGTCAGAACGTGTCCAGAGCCCGACCGCCTGAGCAACACCAGGTGACATTTTATTTATCGCAAGTCTTTATACTTAGTTATTTTACTTACTCACATCATCTGTCAATGAAGCCGGCTACACAGATGGGTGGCCAAGAGCAAAACTATGATGGGGACATATTATCTTAGTATTGGTGGGGGCAGCATTATAAAATGATGGCATATCCCAGTAATATTCCTTCATCTTATTTAAAGGGGTACTCCGCCCCTAGACATCTTATCCCCTATACAAAGGATAGGGGATAAGATGTCTGATCGTGGGGGTCCCGCCGATGGGAACCCCCGCAATATAGCATGCGGCACCCAGACATCCGGTGCACAGAGCGAACTTCACTCCATGCCGGATGACTGGCGATGCGGGGCGGTGGCTAGTGAAATCACGATCATGCCCAACTTGTGATGTCATGGCCACGCCCCCTCAATGCAAGTCTATGGGAGGGGGTGTGACTGCTGTCACGCCTTCTCCCATAGACTTGCATTGGGGGGGAGTGGCCGTGACGTCACGAGCCTCCGGCACTGCACCCGACACTCTAAACGAACGCGGGGTGCAGCAGGGAGATCGCGGGGGTCCCCAGGGATGGGACTCCCGCGATCAGGCATCTTATCCCCTTTCCTTTGGATCGGGGATAAGATGTCTAAGGGCAGATAAGAATACCCATTCAATGATTGGATGACAGCTGATATCATCTGGAACTCCAGGAGTTTATGGCAGCTTATTCATTACATGTATCTTAGTCAATGACTTCTGATGCAATGGACAACCCCTATTCTGGTGCAGGATCTGGGCCCTATATTCATCTTAGTGAGGTGAAAGGGCAGATGTTATTACCCTAGGGGCAGATGGCATTAACCCCTTGTGTTTGTGACACCAGGGCGTGGTTATCCTCTACACCACCCGAGGTATGGCCGCTGGTTCCTGGGCTAGGCGCGGGACAAATAATAACTCCGATGCAAAGTTACGGAACAACGGCAGCTGTACTGAGGAAGACAGATGGAATAGTCTTTACAGCTCAGTTAGGCCCAAGAAGAGGACCAGTGACTTTAGGAGACTTGCGGGCTTGCTGGGACTTGTAGTGGACTTGGACTGAATTATGCAATCCCCCACTGACTTTAGCAGGCTGAATAGACTTGACTATGACTGATTAGACTGCTCCCCTGTATTTATTTACCAGGCTTTGACGTTCACCTGAATGGCACTTGGTGATTGACGCGTGGCTGCGTGGTTAGGCCTAGGTCTCTCTTAGGACACCAGACACTCTCAGGTCTTGACTGTTCTGCTCCTCAGACTCATCTGAACTAGCTCCTCCCTTGGTTTATAAGGAAGAAATTTGGAGGGGTCCTATAGGTCACCACACAAGTCACTTGGTCACTGAAACCTTCCCTGGTTAAATGACTTGGGAACAACATTTAAAGGCATATGAACATTAGAAAGACAAATGAATAGAGAACATAGGACACTGTTAACCATTTAAGGTACACGTAATGAAGGTGGACTCAGGGGACACTGAAATAGAGTCCGCCACACAGGACAGAAAGCGTACAGGAGAGCAACTCCTGTACTGGGCCACCACATTAGGTTATAATGCATGTGAATTTATTAACCCACTGTAGTCGTGTATTCTGAATAATTAATTCCTGTATTTTAGGCCTTGGCCAACAAGAATGCATACGAAGGTCTCATGAGCGGCAACATCCCGATGCTTTCTTCTGTAGGTGTGTGATGTCCAAGGATAGAATAACTAAGAATTTTACGTATAATTCCATTTGGACCTGGATATTCAGACGTCTCATTCTCTTCTAGGTTTGCAGTTACAGCCTCTGGTCTTTAGTACTGCACTATACAGAGAGGAGAACCTGAAGAAGCTGATCACAACCAGCCCTTTAACAAAGACATTGGAAGAGATCAAAGAAGCCCTCACAAGAAAGGCTCAAGGTGTTATAGAGTGTCTTCTCTGTAAAATATTATCAAAAAATAGAACGTGTCGGCAGAGAAGAACCATACTGACCATCTAGTCTGCCCAATATTCTATGAATAGTCCCTAGTCTTGTCTTATATGAAGAATAGCATTATGCCTATGCTTATCTTAAATGAAGGATAGATTTATGCCTATCCCTATCTTATATGAAGGATAACCTTATACCTATCCCTATCTTATATGAAGGATAGTCTTATATCTATCCCTATCTTATATGAAGGATAACCTTATACCTATCCCTATCTTATATGAAGGATAGTCTTATATCTATCCCTATCTTATATGAAGGATAGACTTATACCTAACCCTATCTTATATGAAGGATAACCTTATGCCTATCCCTATCTTATATGAAGGATAGCCTTATGTCTATCCCTATCTTATATGATGGATAACCTTATGCCTATCTCTATCTTATATGAAGGATAGCCTTATATCTATGCCTATTTTATATGAAGGATAGCCTTATGCCTATCTCTATCTTAAATGAAGGATAGACTTATACCTATCACTATCTTATATGAAGGATAGTCTTATGCCTATCCTTATCTAATATGAGGAGAAGGAAAGTGGAATCCCGGATCCACAAAAGAGCGGTGCTTGGTAGCGCTCGTTTCCAGCGAGAGGTGTGAAATTGTAATCCACGGACTCGGGTATAGCATGAAGAAAAGAGTCTTTATTCGCACATGTAGTAACAAAGGGATAACGCGTTTCAATGGGCGAAGACCCCCTCTTCGTCAGATCCAATCATTGGAAATGGTGAAATTGGTTTTTTAAATAGAAGTAATTTACAAATCTGTTTTCTGGCACCAGTTCATTTAACAAAAAATGTTTCCTCAGGAGTACCCCTTTAAGTAATGTAATAGACAGACCCCTATTTTTAATATTCAGGGACTCTGTAGTGACAGGGACAGTTCCCCAGGACTGGCACATAGCAAATGTGGTGCCAGTATTCAAAAAGGGATCAAAAGGTGAGCCTGGGAATTATAGGCCTGTTAGTTTAACCTCCGTTGTATGTAAATTGTATGTAAAAGAGATGCTATTTTGGAGTATCTTGATAAAAATAAATATATGACCCCATATCAGCATGGCTTTATGAGGGATCGGTCCTGTCAAACTAATCTGATCAGCTTTTATGAGGAGGTGAGCTCCAGACTGGACCAGGGGCAATCGCTGGATGTCGTATATCTTGATTTTTTCCAAAGCATTTGATACGGTGCCACATAAAAGGTTGGTGCATAAAATGAGAGGAATTTGGCTGGGGGAGAATGTGTGTAAGTGGGTAAGTAACTGGCTCAGTGATAGGAAACAGAGGGTTGTTATTAATGGTACTTATTCTGATTGGGTGACTGTTACAAGTGGGGACCACAGGGGTCCGTCTTGGGTCCTGTTCTATTTAATATATTCATTAATGACCTTGTGGAGGGGTTGAATAATAAAGTAGCAATCTTTGCAGATGATACTAAACTCTGTAAAGTGGAAAACACAATAGAGGACAGTGCACTATTACAAATGGATCTGGATAGGTTGGAGGTTTGGGCTGAGAAGTGGCAGATGAGGTTCAGCACTGATAAATGTAAGGTAATGCACATGGGGAGGAAAAATCCGGGCTGGGATTATGTATTAAATGAGAGAACACTTGGGACAACTGACGTGGAAAAGGACTTAGGAGTCTAAGTAAATAGTAAATTAAGCTGTAGTGACCAGTGTCGGCAGCTGCTGCCAAGGCAAATAAAATTATGGGGGGCATCAATAGGGGCATAGATGCCCACGACAAGGAAATAATTCTACCACTGTACAAATCACTAGTCAGACCACACATAGAATACTGTGTACAGTACTGGTCAGACCACACATAGAATACTGTGTACAGTACTGGGCACCAGTGTACAAGAAAGATATAGTGGAGCTGGAGAGGGTTCAAAGACGGGCAACCAGAGTAATACGGGGAATGGGAGGACTACAGTACCCAGAAAGATTATCAGAATTAGGGTTATTTAGTTTAGAAAAAAGAAGACTAATAACTATGTATAAATATATCGGGGGACAGTACAGAGATCTCTCCATGATCTATTTATACCCAGGACTGTATCAATAACAAGGGGAATCCTCTACGTCTAGAGGAAAGAAGGTTTCTACACAAGCACAGACGGGGTTCTTTACTGTAAGAGCAGTGAGACTGTGGAATTCTCTGTCTGAGGAGGGGGTCATGGTGAACTCTGTAAAAGAATTTAAAAAGGGTCTGAATGCATTTTTGGAGAATAATAACATCGCTGGTTACGTATATTAGATTTATAGGGACAGAACGTTGATCCAGGGATTTATTCTGATGCCATATTTGGAGTCGGGAAGAAATTTTTACCTCTAGTATGAGGGTTTTTTTTGCCTTCCTCTGGATCAACTCAGTAGGGACTCATTAGGGATATAGGTTGAACTTGATGGACTCTGGTGTTTTTTCATCTAGGAGTTTTCAGCTCCACTGTTGCAGGAAGGCTATTCCATGCATTCACTGCTCTCAGTGCTTTTCACTTATATTACATGCAAACACACAAGGTGGTTCGTCTTCAATCTTATGAAGTAAGCTCCTGTGCCTGACAATCCAAATCCAAAAGGTGTGTAACAGACATAGGGACTTTATATACACACATGCATACATTAGTTCTGTCTTAAAGGGGTACTCCAATGCCTGAAAGTTAAACAGATTTGTAAATTACTTCTATCTAAAAACCTTAATCCATCCAGTACTTATCAGTTGCTGTATTCTCCAGAGGAAGTTCTTTTCTTTTTTAATTTATTTTCTGTCTGACCACTGTGCTCTCTGCTGACACCTCTGTTCATGTAAGGAACTGTTTAGAGCAGGAGAGGTTTGCTGTGGGGATTGGCTCTTTCTCTTGACAGTTCCTGACATGACCAGAGGTCAGACTGGAAAAAACTTCACAACTTCCTCTGGAGCATACAGCAGCTAAGTGCTGGAAGGATTAAGATTTTTAAATAGAAGTAATTTACAAATCTGTTTTACTTTCTAGCACCAGTTGATTTAAAAAAAAAATTGTTTTTATCCCTTTAAAGGGGTACGCCGGTAGAAAGCTTTTTTTTTTTTTTTAATCAACTGGGGCCAGAAAGTTAAACAGATTTGTAAATTACTTCTATTAAAAAATCTTAATCCTTCCAGTACTACATAGGAAATTATTTACTTTTTGGAACACAGAGATCTCTGCTGACATCATGACCACAGTGCTCTCTGCTGACACCTCTGTCCATTTTAAGAACTGTCCAGAGTAGGAGAAAATCCCCATAGAAAACATATGCTGCTCTGGACAGTTCCTAAAATGGACAGAGATGTCAGCAGAGAGCACTGTGATCATAATGTCAGCATAGAGCACTGTGTTCCAAAAAGAAAAGAATTTCCTCTGTAGTATTTAGCAGCTAATAAGTACTGGAAGGATTACAATTTTTTAATAGAAGTAATTTACAAATCCAGGTAGATATATATAACGAAGGAAGCTCGGCACCACTCTCTGTATCTTGAGGACAGGAAAGACTGGGACCCTTTATGACTACTCCCCTTGCAACTGCTGGAGGTACATACAGGTGCTGCTACGCTGATAGACGATATAAACAGGTATCCAATAGGAGAAAGAAGCGGAGCACTCACCAGACCTTGAATGCAGATAGACTTTATTAATCCGAACGATCAAAGGCACATCGGGGGGGAGAGGTGGTACAGACAGGGGAGTGTGACTTAGAGACGCGGGGGTATCCTCTCGGTGACGGACCGTTGCGTTTCTAAGTCACACTCCCCTGTCTGTACCACCTCTCCCCCCCCCCCCCCCCCCCCCCCCGATGTGCCTTTGATCGTTCGGATCAATAAAGTCTACCTGCATTCAAGGTCTGGTGAGTGCTCCGCTTCTTTCTCCTATTGGATACTAATTTACAAATCTGTTTAACTTTCTAGAACCAGTTGATTTAGAAAAAAAAAAAAGTTTTCCACCGGAGTACCCCTTTAAATATAGCTAGTTCAGCCTTGTAGCCCAATCGGTTTAGATTTGTGAACGTGGTTCTGTGAAGTAAAGCTGGCCATGCATATTAGATAATGTTGGCCAAAACTGGAAATTTAAGCCCAGACGGCCATCTTATAATTATGAAGGCCTCCTGACTCTCCCCTAAGGGCATATTTAGGGCAGAGAAATATCGGGCATGTTGGATTTCAGACACCCCAATTTTTTTCCCCAAAGTTTCAGGGAAAGGCAAAAAAAAAAAAAAGCATTGTGTGAATGGAACCTGATGCCACAGCCCTATTACTCAATATTCAACTTATGTTTTTTTTTTTTTTTCCAGAACAAGAAGTTAAGGAAAGTTGGGTACCAGTATTCTCTGGCAATCTGGTTCCAATGGACATGAGCCAGCTCTCCCCCCGCCAGCTCGTTGTGTTCCGGTTTGGCTCCTCACTCCTCCATCTTGTATGTCATGGCTGCTCCCAATATCCTCTACTACTTCTTGTAGCTCAGACAATTCCAAGAGTCCAAAGTCCTAGGCAGCTGGAGGATGATCTACATCTTGGAGACTCCTATTATGATACAGAAAACAAAGTTTTGTTTGTGCCATCCTCGTGCCTGGATCATGTCGGGGAGCTGGCGGGGATCATTGTGCATGCGGTGGCCCAGATCAGGACAGGTAACAGAGGCCATGAACCCATTGATGTTAACGGATGACGCCATTGTAAAATGTGATGGTCTTTGGCATACAGGTATAGCAAGGGCCAAACAAATCAATTACCGTATATACTCGAGTATAAGCCGATTTTACGTGCTGAAAACGCCCCCCTCGGCTTATACTCAAGTGAACTCTCCGACTGTCAATCCCTTCTCAGTGGTCTTCAACCGGGGGACCTCAAGATGGTGCAAAACTACAACTCCCAGCATGCCCGGACAGCCATCGGCTGTCCGGGCATGCTGGGAGTTGTAGTTTTGAAACCTCTGGAGGTCCGCAAGTTTAAGACCACGGCGGCCTTCGTCATCATCCAGACACCCCCTTTAGTTTTCTACTCACCTCCCTTCGGTGGGAAGGAAGGGTGAGCTGGTCCGGGTCTATGCTGCAGGGACTGTCCGGTGGGGAGGGTTAGTCGTTCCAGGCTGTCCATTTTCACCCGGGGGGCCCTCTTCTCCGGGCCCGGCCCCGGACTAGTGACGTAGTCTTGACGACGACGCACAGGGACGTGCATGAACGTCCCTGTGCGTCATCGTCAAGGCAACATCACTAGTCCGAGTCACTAGATGATGACGGGGTCTGAATGATGACACCCTAGGCTTATAGTCGAGTCAATAACTTTTCCTGGGTTTTTGGGGTGAAATTAGGGGCCTCGGCTTATATTCGGGTCGGCTTATACTCGAGTATAAACGGTATACTACACCATGCTACTTACATAGTATTAGAACCCCCCAGGCTATTAATTATAGTGTGCCAGATGTTTGGTTGGTGCGTTTTCCTAGGGGAGGGATTGCAACTTCCAGCTACACATTCCCCCAGTCTGCAAACATTGGCCATACTAGTGTTTTTGGCAAACCAGGAAGGCAAGTTTGTATCCCAATCTGCATGATACATCTTTTACGTATTGTTTTTAACAGGAAAAAAATTTCTCCTTTCCCTACATGCAATAAATGCAATTCTTTGTTCTCTCTCTCTATTTTAGGGCTGCAAAAAACCCCTATTACTGTTAAATATCTACAGTGCATGAATGGAGCTCTCAGGGCAATATCCCAAGCTTTCTTCCAGTCCTGGGGTGCAGAGACAACAGGGGCACTTACGGTAAGTCAGGCCACGATGTCTGCAATGTGTAAGACCAAGTGTAAGGAAAAACATAACATTTAGAATATACGAAGAACCAATACAACGACAAATAACATAAAAAGAAATAACAAGGAGGATGAGTGGGTGCTAATGGCAATTGGTAGGGCCGGCCCAAGACATTGTGCTGCCTGTGTGCAGGAGTGAATCTTTCTTTTTTTTTTTTTTTTTCATTAACTTTATTAACCTTTTTTTTTTTACACTTTATTGGTCCCTTAGGGGACTTTTAGGAAGAATCAGTAGATACAGATCAATGACGTTCCATAGAACTTCATTGATCTGTGTGCTCTAGGATCATTTGGTAGAGCCTGGTGTAGCCAGCCTCTATCAAATGAAGAGCCATGGACCGGGACAGAAGGAAAGGTAAGCCGGCCACCTCTTACCTTTCCTTCTGTCCCAGTCCATGGCTCTTCTGGGGGGTGATCCACCCCACTGGACCACCAGGGATGGTTTAAATCTCCCTTTAAATGTCGCTGTCAGCTTTGACAGTGGCAATCTAAAGGGTTAATAGTCGGCTGTGGCGATCACTGCATGCCGGCTATTAGCGGTGGCCCCCAGCTACTGAAATCAGCTGGGGGCCACTAGGTATGGAGCGGGCATGAGTCATGAGTCTGCTCCATACACCCTGTGCGGCACTTGGGTCACGAAGGGGTCAAAAATCTTCTCGGGACGGCAATTTACTGCCCCGGTGAAGGTTTTGCCTGGGTCCGATGGACCCAGCGGAACCCATTGTAGGGCCAGCCCTGACAATTGCGAGCCCTCACCAGACATCTATCTGTACTATAGGACATCAATGTTGGTACCCAAGGACCTCGGTGCCACTTGACCCTCTTGGTGGAAAAGTACGGTTTTGTATAGTTATTATATGTTCTATGCAAGTAACGCAGGCGGCTTCTGACATACAGTAATTGTACAGTTGCTTAGTATGTAGAAGATACTCATTGATCTATACAGTTTCTGCTGAAACTGCCCCAAAGGGAAAACCTGCAAAGTGGGAAATTCCAATTAATAAATATTTTCTTACATAAACTAAGGTTTTGGTAAAGCATTATGAGCCCCAAGCACAATATGGGTGAACTGGGCATACTGGTTGGAGAAGACACTAGAGCCATTGTATATACTTTTTACCACTTCTGGAAGCAATTTAAAAAAAATTTTTTTTAAATATCCACTTTCCAAAAGCCTAAAATTATTTTATTTTACCATCAATGTAGCCATATGAGAGCTTGTTTTTTTTTTTTTTTTTTTTTTTTTTTTATGGGATGAGTTTTTTTTACTGGTTCCATATTGGGATGCATACAGATATAGCAGCTGTCAGTTTAGTCAGCATCGTACTATTAGGGTAGGGTACACAGCTGTGGTGTCCCAGCACCAAGAGCTGTCCTGTGGGCTGCGGATCTCCTCGGGCATGCCTGCTGTTCTTGTGTTGGGCCCACTGTTATAATGTTTATCATGTTCATGCACTTTATTATATTTACTCTATTCACTGTATTCTTTGTATTATGTATGCACTGAACCTTTCAGAGAGAGATGCAGTAGTAACCAGGTGACCCCTGATGCCCAATGGGACCCCTAAATTGTCCTGTATATAGTGTAGGGGTGGGGGAGGAGTTGCCCCAGTCTGGAGTCAGCCCCGCCATTCTGCAAGTGTTCCCTGTGCAGCGGTGAGTAAAACCCTTGCGGAGTGAGTAACTGGACCTTGTAAGAAGCCGAGTCAGCGGGGGATATCCCCTAATCTAAAATTCTATATAATTCAAGTGAGTGAAAAGCACCATAAGTCCCAGCAAGGCAACAGGGATCCCAAGGGTTACACTGCATCCCTTCTACTCCGCTCCATACTGTGTGTAATACCATCTACACCTGCTCAGTAAGACAGTTATCCATAACCCGGCATCGGTGTGTTTCTTACCCCCTTTCCCCCGTGCCTGGCCCAGTAGAAGCTGTCTCCACCTCGGACCGTGTATAAGCTAACGGTGCCCTGGCATCACGAACTGACCAGTACACTTTGCACCCCTGTGTCACCACACAGCGTATTGGACGCTGTTAGAAATCTGCCAAGCAGAGGGAAATGTGCTGTGTATGCGCTAGGAGCCGACGCAGGACTTTCCCCGCTCCAGCTCTGTGTCTGCAATAAGGCTCACTGCTCAGCAGATTTTTCGCAGCATAAAATAAAAGGTTGATTAGAAAGGAGGCTTGAGTCCCTGCCCTTTTGATGTTCCTCCTAAAAGTGTCCTGGGCAGTGCTGGGCAGTCTGACATCATTATGTGGGCATTTATATAAATAATTATGAGAAGTGCCCTTTTGTCTGTTCAGGCTCTGTCCTCCTAAATGTCTGTACACGTCCCTGCCTTTCGGCCTGTACATTTATTCCATTATATATGATCCTCACATTGAACTTCTTGTTATAGGACAAGGAGGAGAGACAGCCGGACATGAAAGCTGCTCTCAGAGACCTTCTGATGATTCACAAGATACCAGATCATTATAATAAACAGCGGAGGTAGGTTTGTGGTATCGGATGGGGTAATGTGTAATTAACCTTATCATGACGCCAGGGCATGGTTGACCTATACACCACCCGAGGTAGGCCAGCTTCACCTGTGCCAGGTGCGGGGCAAATAATCACTCCGACGCAAGGTTACGGTTAACTGGCTTGCTTTACTGAAGTTGGAAAGATCCGTTACGCCAGGGTGAACTTAGGAAAGCTTATCGGCTTGCTGGGACTTATAGTTGATTGTGCTGATTCAGTCCACGTTATACTTTAGAGACTTGGACTTGACTAACTTGCTGACTTGACTTGTATAATATCCCCAAGACTGTAGGCTGAACGCAAAGCTTTGACTTTCACCTCAGTAGTGGGGTTGACTTGTAGTAGATGTGTGGTTGCTGGACTAGGCCTCAGGCCTCCTTTCAGATTCACCTCATAGACTTCACTCCTCACCAAACTGTACCTCAGCTCAACACTGAACTCTGATCCCTAACTACAGTATATAAGGGGTCTATTTAGAGAGACCCCATTGGGCAATTAAGTCACATGTTCACCTCTGCATACTCCCCTCAACAACAAGGCCCTTAGCAACAATAGTTTTCTTAAGGTAACAGATCACAAATACCCCAAAGGGCAATCCGGGATCTAATTAACTATGAAACACAATTACCCCAGAGCACTTGGCCTGGAGCACAGATTTCCCTATATGGTAGGATTCCCTAAAACGTAACTCTTGATAGATATTGATAAATATTAAACAAAACAAAAGCAAATTAATGGTGTTCAAGGTGAGTTTTAAAATTACATGCACTATATGCCTGTTCACATCATGTTAAAGGGGTACTCCGGCGCTAAGATATCTTATCCCCTATAGAAAGGATAGGGGATAAGATGCCTGATCGCAGGGGTCCCGACACTGGGGACCCCTGTGATCTTCCACGCCTCACCCCGTTAGAATCAGACCCCGGAGCCAGTAATCAGACCCGTAGCGAGCACGCTCAGGGGGCTGATTCTAATAGGGTGTGGTGTGGAAGATCCCAGGGGTCCCCAGTGTCGGGACCCCCACGATCAGGCATCTCATCCCCTATCCTTTGGAGTACCCCTTTAACAGGTGGAACACCACTCACTGAAGTGCTATTAGTGGGAAACCAGACATATTCCCACATTGATCGGCACCACAGGTGCTGTACTGTAAAATCTCTCGTCCAGATGATGCATTACACAGGGTTGGTATTCTGGTGGTCTGTAACTCTCACGGTATGATGGGAGTTGTAGTTTTGCAATGGCCAAAGAGCCGCAGGTTGTTGTACACTACTGTATTGTTGCAAAGCTTCTACTCTCATCATGCTCTGACAGCTGAAGTTTGTCAGGTCATGATGGGAGTTGTAGTTTTGCAATGTTTGAGAGCCACAGGTCGGGGAATACTGCTCTATTGTTACAAAGCTACAACTCCCATCATGCCCTCCCATCCACACTGCTCTATTAGAAGTACAAGTGCTTCATAATAAGACATTTAGGCAGGGTATAGAGATTTTTGGGGAGATTTATTAAAACCTGTCCAGAGGAAAAGTTGCCCAGTTGTCCATAGCAACCAATCAGCTCGCTTCTTTCATTTTACAGAGGCCTTTTCAAAAATGAAAGCAGCGATCTGATTGGTTGCTATGGACAACTGGGCAACTTTCCCTTTGCACAGGTTTCGATAAATCTCCCCATTTTTGGAGGCTTGGAAAATAAAATGTTACTTTACTGTTCATGTAAAAAAAAAAAAACAATTCCCTGCAGCGTCTTTATGTCCTTTCAGTTCAGACCTTAGTCGCCATATACACATTTATGTTATTTTTTTAATCTTTTTACCATATTTACGTTATTTCATCTTTTACCAGCTGTGAATTTTACAACAAGTTTAAGAAGCACACAATCATGGAAAATGTGTTTGTGAAGAATTCGGAACGTCTCAGAGAAAATCCCAAAGTAGAGAATTCAGACCGGAAGGCTGTGCAGGTGAATGAGAGATATCTATGGGTTATGTCCGTTATTTACTGCCCGTCGTTTCATTAAAAGGAGTTAATGGCTTAATGGGTTAAAGTGTAGCTTTAGATAGGTAGATATGAGATAGATAGATAGATAGATATTAGATAGATATGAGATAGAGATAAATATGAGATAGATAGAGAGATAGATATGAGATGAGATAGATAGATATGAGATAGATAGATAGATAGATAGATAGATAGATAGATAGATAGATAGATATGAGATAGATGGATAGATATGAGATAGATGGATAGATATGAGATGGATAGATATGAGATAGATAGATATGAGATAGATAGATAGATATGAGATAGATAGAAATGAGATAGATATGAGATAGATAGAAATGAGATAGATATGAGATAGATGGATAGATATGAGATAGATAGATAGATAGATAGATAGATAGATAGATAGTTCATATAAATCCGCAGCACACAGGTCCAATATGGTGAAAAAGAAAAAACTTTATTCCATCATGATGGAATAAAGTTTTTTCTTTTTCACCATATTGGACCTGTGTGCTGTGGATTTATATGAACTTTCTGTGAATTGGGACCTCTGACCAAGGTCTGGTTCTGCGTGCACCCACGGATATTGAGCTCAAGGGAGTGCTGTTTCTCTTTGGATTACTAGATAGATAGATAGATATGAGATAGATAGAGATAGATAGATAGATACATATGAGATAGATAGATATGAGCTAGATGTGAGATAGATAGATAGATATGAGATAGATAGAGATAGATAGATATGAGAGATAGATAGATATAAGATAGATATGAGAGGGATAGATAGATATGAGCTAGATATGAGATAGATAGATAGATATGAGATAGATAGAGATAGATAGATATGAGAGATAGATAGATATAAGATAGATATGAGAGGAATAGATAGATATGAGATAGATATGAGATAGATAGATAGATATGAGAGATAGATAGATATAAGATAGATATGAGATAGATAGATAGATAGATAGCTATGAGATAGATAGATAGATAGATATGAGATAGATAGATATGAGATAGATAAATAGATAGATAGATATGAGATAGATAGATAAATTGCATTGTGGTCAGACAGAAAAGAAATTCAAAAAGAAAAGATCTTCCTCTCTAGTATACAGCAGCTGAGAAGTACTAGAAGGATTAAGGTTTTAAATAGAAGTAATTCACAAATTTGTTTAAGGCCCCGTTCACACTGAGGAATTGGCGAGGAATTCTCGCTTAAAAGTTCCGTCGCGGAATTTCAGTTTTTTTTTCTCCTCGCAGAATTGACGCGGAATTCAGAGTGGAAATATAGGAGGGAACATTTTTATTTATTTTTTTGCTGGCCGACAACCACCAATTAGAATTCAAATAAATTTTTTTGCCCAGAATTTTCACGCAAATTCCGCTTGAAAACAGTGTTGGGCAGAATTTTTTGGGATTCTGCTTGAAGAATTTGCATGCTCATTCTTCAAGCGGAGAAGAATTCTGCCGTGAAATTCTGCGAGCAAAATACATCAAGGTCTATGGGAAGAAGAGATGTTGTATTTTTTCAAGCAGAGAATTAACGAGGAATTACTCGAGTAAATGTGTGAATGAGCCCTAACTTTCTGGAACCAGTTAATTAAAAAAAAATTGTTTTACACCAGAATACCCCTTTAAGTATACTATTCTAGTATTCAATAAGACAAGAGTGGGGTGTGAACCTACAGATCAAGTGGGTGAAGGCCACAGTCCTGGCCACGTGTCAGAAATAGTCCAGTTTTGAGGAGCGGCACAAAAGGAAAGAATATGTCCTTATCCCCAGATGACGGATAAACACTGAAATATCATTTCTGTTTATGGGGAAGAGAAATTTCTGTGTAAACAAGCGTTGAATGCAGGGACTGGAAACCAATAAAATTTACTACAAACTCGGTCATAAAATGACATAAAAATAAATTTGCTGGTACAGAGCGATGAGATATGAGTCCTGAACTCACACATGTGCAAAACACCAGTGACATCATTATGCCTTCAGTCTGGTGAACCCTTATATGAACCGGATTATGGGAATATTCTGGATTAGGCTAGGTTCACACTACGGTTTGTATTTACGGTTCCCGTATACGGCTGGGAGGAGGGGGGCGGGGCTTAATCGCGGCGCCCGCACTCAGCCGTATATGGGAACCGTATTTAATGCATGTCTATGAGCCGACCGGAGTGAGCCGCAGCCTCCGGTTGGCTGCGTTTTCGGACGTATGCGGTTTCCCGACCGCAGGCAAAAACGTGGTCGACCACGTTTTTGCCTGCGGTCGGGAAACCGCATACGGCTGAAAAAGCAGCCGACCTAAGGCTGCGGTTCACTCCGGTCAGCTCCTAGACATGCATTAAATACGGTTCCCGTATACGGCTGAGTGCGGGCGCCGCGATTAAGCCCCGACCCCTCCTCCCAGCTGTATACGGGAACCGTAAATACAAACCTTTGTGTGAACCCAGCCTTATACTGCTCCAGCTGTCTTAGGTGTGCAGGTTTCAGCATTTTTTTCCCCAAAAAAGCCCCAATTCACAGATGCAAATGTGGTGACACAGGGGTGCAAGGATTCCTTATCACTTCGTGACGCCAGGGTACCGTTAGCCTATACACGGTCCGAGGTGGAGACAGCTTCTCCTGGGCCAGACACGGGGAGTAAAGAAACACACCGATGTCGGATTACAGATAACTGTCATTACTGAGCTGGGTGCAGATGGTATCACACACACAGTATAGAGCAAAGTGGAAGGGATGCAGTGGAACCCGTTGGGAGCCCTGTTGCCTTGCTCGGACTTATGGTGCTTCTCACCCAATTGATTAATAATACTGACTTGAGATAAGAGACTGATGATTCTCCAGGCCGGCTAGGGTTCTGACAAGGTCCAATTACTTTCTCCACCAGGGATTGGCTTTCTGCTGTACGGGGCCACACTTGCAGAATGTCTGGTAGACCTTAGAAGTGATATTTTCTTAGGCTTCCCTCCGAGTCTCCACACAACTTCACCTCCTTTCCACACTTGTGCTCAGCATGAACTGAACCGGGGCAACTCCTCCCCCACTACACTATATACCGAAAAATGTAGGGGTTCCCACGGTTTACACTGTTCCTTCCTGTATATAAAATTATTGCATTCTGCTCTAAGCTCAGTTATTCACTTGATGTTACAATTAGTGAGTAATGCCATTCACATAACAAGGAATAAAATATGTCATACCTCATCTATTATAATAATATTAATAATATCATTGAGCTTCTAATGGGAAAACTGTACACAACTCCATTAGTCACCTCCGAAATCTCACCGCAGGGACGGAGCTTTGAAACACAATTAAGATTCTAGTGTGGTAGCGGGGTGTGATGAGGGCAGATGTTGTTACCCTAGGGGTAGATGGCATTAACCCCTTGCACTCATGATGCCAGGGCGTGGTTTAGCCTATAACCCCCCAAGGATATACCGCTGGATCCTGGGCTAGGCACGGGGGCAATAAAGACTCTGACGCCAAGTTACGGACAACAGTAGCTTTACTGAGGGTAGACAGATGGTAAAGTCTATACAGTTCAGCCAGGGCCCAAGGAGGTGACCAGTGACTCAGAGACCTTAAGGGCTTGCTGGGACTTGTAGTAGGACTGGACAATAGAATGCAGACCATGCTGACTTGACAGATGACAGGGACTGACTTGACTTGACTCATAAAGCTGTGACTTTATCTTACTTGACTTGATGGTGGCTGCAGGACTGGACTGAGGTCTCCAACACTCTGGACACACAGACTAGACAAGACTGCACTGGACCCGTGCAGAAGAGAGAGAAGCTCCACCCAGGGCTTATATGGGGGAGACTAGCAGGGAGCCCATAGGTCACTCTTGAGATCACCTGGTCACTGGTACCTCCTGGGTAACAATCATATGACATAACACTTAACGACCAACACACAAACAACACATTTTATAATACAATACACTGTGGAACATATGTACAGGGGGAAACAGGTGCAAGGGGCCCTGCGGACACTGGAGGAGGCTGCCTGACAGGACAGCAAGGGTACGAGCCAACATCTCCCGTACTGGGCCACCACACTAGGAAACTCGTGTAGCCTAGTGTTTTCTCTGAATCTTGCATAGACAGAAAGAGGGGTGTGTGCAGCTCAACAACAGGTTAGAATAGGAGAGAATGTGAGGTTAACTGTAGCACTGAAAACCCAAAGTGCCAACAAAAAAGTATAAATGAATTACAGAACAAAAAATACAGTCCTCAAGAACTCCCTATATTGGTATATATTGGTATTGGTAGATATAAAGTATACTAGGAGACTGGGAAGAACTAGCAGAAAAATAGGAGAAGAAAAAAGAAAAAGAGAGAGAAAGGGAAGTATAAAGTATGAGGTATAAAGAACAAAGTGTTAAAATGGGGTACAGTCTAACTACTCCTTTTAATCATTATGAGGGAGATTTATCAAAACCTGTGCAGAGGAAGAGTGGTGCAGTTGCCCATAGCAACCAATCAGATTGCTTCTTTCATTTTCCACAGGCCTCTTTAGAGGCCTGTGGAAAATGAAAGAAGCAATCTGATTGGTTGCTATGGGCAACTGCACCACTCTTCCTCTGCACAGGTTTTGATAAATCTCCCCCTATATATATATATATATTTTTTTTTTTTATCTCTATCTCTATTTTGACTTTGTTCTTTATACCTCATACTTTATACTTCACTTTCTCTCTTTTTTTCTTTATTTAGCTTTTTTTCTTCTTCTATTTTTCTGCTAGTTCTTCCGTCAGTCCCATCTATCTGTACTCCCGATCTTCTAGTATACTTGATATCTCCATCTCCTCTCTTTTCCAGATGACCCCAATATAGGGAGTTCTCGAGGACTGTCCTTTTTTTTTCTGTAATTCATTTTCTCTGAAACTTATGGAGATATTTCCTGTAGTTTAACAGGTTGTCAGAGAAGAGGGACCTGGCCGTACTGCTGGAACTACAGAGGCGCCGCACATCTGAGAAGATCAGCGCTACAGAATCCGAGCTGCTTTCTCTGCATCGTCCTGACACTACACCCTCTGCCGCCCGGAAATCACGTGACCACCAGTACTTTGACACCCATAAGTGATATCTATGACATCAAGTGTAGATACTTGGAGGCAACTGTGGGTTCTGGCCTTAGAATAATTTTTTACCATATATAATGTGTGGCAACGCATTATATATGGTAAAGTCTTCTTCCTCGCCATCCCTGGGGGACGTTACTACCGGCAGGGATGGTGAGGATATGAAGTTAGAAAGTGTCCCCCGCCGGCCCCGTATCTAGTTTCTTGGGCATGGAGCTATACTTACCTAGTCCCATCTGCTGCGCTGTAATCACGCCCCCTTAATGTGATTGACAGCCCGGCACGCCCCACACCGTCGCTCTGCTCTGTCTGTTTAGGGAGCAGAGCGGTGTAGAGGGCTGTCAATCACATTAAGGGGGCGTGATTACAGAGCAGCAGATGGGACTAGGTAAGTATAGCTCCCTGCCCAAGAAACTATATACGAGGCCGGCAGGGAACACTTTCTAACTTCATATCCTCACCATCCCTGCCAGCAGTAACGTCGCCTAAGGATGACGAGGAAGACGATTTTACCATATATAACGCATTGCTTTATAGATGGTAAATTCTGATTACAGGTTCCCTTTAACCATTCTAGGTAACAAATGTTCTTTTCTATGTTATTTCAATTTCTTACCATTTTCAAGATCTCTACTTGCTGTCAGTGACTGTGAACCCAAACAGATCTTGTACTTTTCACAGCTGAAAGTTTCCTCAGTCTAGACCAGTGGTCTCCATACTGTTGCCCTTCAGATGTTGCAAAACTACAACTCCCAGCATGCCCGGACAGCCAACGGCTGTCCGGGCATGCTGAGAGTTGTAGTTTTGCAACATCTGGAGGTCCACAGTTTGCTGACCACTACTGTATATGGCTTATGTCTGACTACTGGAAGTCCCCCCTTTTCTCCTCAATGCATGATCACTGGGGTTGAGCATGCATGACAACGTTTCATTCAAAGTCTATGGCAATTCTATCATTGTGTTGTCGTGTATATATACTGCTGTTTTTTACCTGGTTTACTTATCTAGTCCCATCTGCTGCGCTGTCATCACACCCCCTCATAGTGATTGACAGCCCGGCAAGGCCCGCGCCGTCACTCTGCTCTGTCTGTTTAGAGAGCAGAGCGGTGCAGAGGGCTGTCAATCACATTGAGGGGGCGTGATTACAGCCGGTGCAGATAGGACTAGATAAGTATAGCTCTATCATTGTGTTGTCGTGTGTATATATACTGTTGTTTTTTTAGCTGTTTTGCACACTACTTTCTCCACCTATCTCTTGTGGATGTGTCCGACCCCTGAGCATTGTACAGCTATCCCCCGACGCTGCAGAGCTCCACCTGTGACGTAGCCTCGTCCTCTCCACTTTCTGCTTCTTTCTTCCTTCTCATCTGTCCAGGTGAATAGTAAAAACATCAGATAAGACGTTCATTGAACTCAACAACCCGATCCAGGAGCCACCGGCCAAGTGCGCACGGGAGAAAAACACGCAGAACTCGTTGGAGCTGGAACACAGGCGCCTTTTATAGTTGTTTTTGTTCTATTACCTTTATTACCTTTAATGTGTGAATAAAACTTAGTAATGTGTTACACTCTTTTTGTGATACATTGTGACAATCTTGTCTGGGCCATGTTCCAAAATTTCTGGCCTATTGGATGTCCACTTAATATTCACTGTAAATTTTAGGCCATTAATTAGTAAGGAATAGATGATGTAATCTGAATGTGGACACGGTCATTGTTCTATTCTTACTTTACAGCAGTATCCAATGCATTAGGAAATATTGGCATTTAAGTACATTTGTTACTAGTCTCTGCGGCTGCCCATGCATGTTAGTTTCTTCTGATGTTTGTATGTGTTTACAATGGACAGAAAGTGTAATTCAGTCACTGCCGGACTCCTCTGGCAGCGGCTTATCTCATTGAGATCTTAAGAATTGGGCAGTTGAGAGCCGGGAGGTCATCATACACAGGAGGTCAGTTGTAGGGAGAGAAGGGAGGCCGTCATACACAGGAGGTCAGCTGTAGGGGATAGAAGGGAGGCCGCCATACACAGGAGGTCAGTTGTAGGGAGAGAAGGGAGGCCGTCATACACAGGAGGTCAGCTGTAGGGGATAGAAGGGAGGCCGCCATACACAGGAGGTCAGCTGTAGGGGAGAGAAGGGAGGCCATCATACACAGGAGGTCAGCTGTAGGGGATAGAAGGGAGGCCGCCATACACAGGAGGTCAGCTGAAGGGGAGAGAAGGGAGGCCGCCATACACAGGAGGTCAGCTGTAGGGAGAGAAGGGAGGCCGCCATACACAGGAGGTCAGTTGTAGGGGATAGAAGGGAGGCCGTCATACACAGGAGGTCAGTTGTAGGGAGAGAAGGGAGGCCGCCATACACAGGAGGTCAGCTGTAGGGAGAGAAGGGAGGCCATCATACACAGGAGGTCAGCTGTAGGGGATAGAAGGGAGGCCGTCATACACAGGAGGTCAGTTGTAGGGAGAGAAGGGAGGCCGCCATACACAGGAGGTCAGCTGTAGGGGAGAGAAGGGAGGCCATCATACACAGGAGGTCAGCTGTAGGGAGAGAAGGTAGGCCATCATACACAGGAGGTCAGCTGTAGGGGAGAGAAGGGAGGCCGCCATACACAGGAGGTCAGTTGTAGGGAGAGAAGGGAGGCCACCATACACAGGAGGTCAGCTGTAGGGGAGAGAAGAGAGGTCGTCATACACAGGAGGTCAGCTGTAGGGAGAGAAGGGAGGCCGTCATACACAGGAGGTCATCTGTAGGGGAGAGAAGGGAGGCCGTCATACACAGGAGGTCAGTTGTAGGGAGAGAAGGGAGGCCACCATACACAGGAGGTCAGCTGTAGGGGAGAGAAGAGAGGTCGTCATACACAGGAGGTCAGCTGTAGGGGAGAGAAGGGAGGCCGCCATTCACAGGAGGTCAGTTGTAGGGATAGAAGGGAGGCCATTATACACAGGAGGTCAGTTGTAGGGATAGAAGGGAGGCCATTATACACAGGAGGTCAGTTGTAGGGATAGAAGGGAGGCCGTCATACACAGGAGGTCAGTTGTACGGATAGAAGGGAGGCCCTCATACACAGGAGGTCAGTTGTAGGGATAGAAGGGAGGCCGTCCTACACAGGAGGTCAGTTGTAGGGATAGAAGGGAGGCCGTCATAGACAGGAGGTCAGCTGACGGGAGACGGGAGGCCACCATACATATGGGATCAGCTGTCCGGGGAGAGGAGAGATGCCACCATACATAAGGGGCCAGCTTTTGAGAGAAAGCCACCATACACAGGAGGTCATCTATCGGAGGAGAGACGGGAGGCCACCATACATGAGAGGTCATTTATCGGAGAAGAGATGGGAGGCCACCATACACAGCAGGTCATCTGTCAGAGGAGAGACAGGAGGCCACCATACACAGGAGGTCATCTATCGGAGAAGAGACGGGAGGCCACCATACACAGGAGGTCATCTATCGGAGAAGAGACGGGAGGCCACCATGCACAGGAGGTCAGCTGTTGGGAAGAGAAGGGAGGCCACCATACACAGGAGGTCAGCTGTAGGGAAGAGAAGGGAGGCTGCCAGACATAGGAGGTCAGCTGTAGGGAAGAGAAGGGAGGCCACCATACACAGGAGGTCAGCTGTAGGGAAGAGAAAGGAGGCCACCATACAGAGAAGGTCAGCTGTAGGGGAGAGAAGAGAGGTCATCATACACAGGAGGTCAGCTGTAGGGGAGAGAAGGGAGGCCGCCATTCACAGGAGGTCAGTTGTAGGGATAGAAGGGAGGCCATTATACACAGGAGGTCAGTTGTAGGGATAGAAGGGAGGCCATTATACACAGGAGGTCAGTTGTAGGGATAGAAGGAAGGCCCTCATACACAGGAGGTCAGTTGTAGGGATAGAAGGGAGGCCGTCCTACACAGGAGGTCAGTTGTAGGGATAGAAGGGAGGCCGTCATAGAAAGGAGGTCTGCTGTCGGGAGACGGGAGGCCACCATACATATGGGATCAGCTGTCGGGGGAGAGGAGAGATGCCACCATACATAAGGGGCCAGCTTTTGAGAGAAAGCCACCATACACAGGAGGTCATCTATCGGAGGAGAGACGGGAGGCCACCATACACCAGAGGTCATCTATCGGAGAAGAGATGGGAGGCCACCATACACAGCAGGTCATCTGTCAGAGGAGAGACGGGAGGCCACCATACACAGGAGGTCATCTATCGGAGAAGAGACAGGAGGCCACCATACACAGGAGGTCATCTATCGGAGAAGAGATGGGAGGCCACCATGCACAGGAGGTCATCTATCGGAGGAGAGACGGGAGGCCACCATGCACAGGAGGTCATCTATCGGAGAAGAGACGGGAGGCCACCATACACGAGAGGTCATCTATTGGAGGAGAGACGGGAGGCCACCATACACGAGAGGTCATCTATCAGAGGAGAGACGGGAGGCCACCATACACGAGAGGTCATCTATCGGAGGAGAGACGGGAGGCCACCATACACGAGAGGTCATCTATCGGAGAAGAGACGGGAGGCCACATCACACAGGAGGTCATCTATCGGAGAAGAGACAGGAGGCCACCATACACAGGAGGTCATCTATCGGAGGAGAGACGGGAGGCCACCGTACACGAGAGGTCAGCAGTCGGGGTAGAGATGACAGGCCACCATACACAGGTCAGCTAGTCTGGCTGACAATTATCTATGGCCAATTTATGGCACCTACATGGGACATAGACGGTGTATATCTTGTGACTGCCTTCCATGTCCCTTTTAGGCTGCTCAGATTAGATTACTAAATTCTATTAGGAAGGAGGAGAATCTTGTGTGATACATTGTAGTCGCTGTGATAGGAGATCTACTATTCAGAGTGAAACAGATGCGAAATGTGCGCAGGGATCTAATGCATTCTTGGCAGCAACGTCTAGCAACACCTTGGAGACACAACTAAGGCCAGGCCGCATGTCTCCTCTCCATTAATAATCTGAGCTGTTTACTGAGCAATCATTGCCGGCTTGGTAAACAGCAGTAGAGTCAATGGCTGCTAATCCGCTCCCTGCCTGGCGACTGCTGATGTTGTCACTGCTGCCGTGATCAGGAACGCTCTCGATTCCAGCTCCTCAGGTAAGCGCGTCTTTCCCTTTTCTGCTTACTATAGTAACCAGCTCTCAGGGTCTCTCTAGAGTCTTATCTCTACCATATTGACTTTTTTTTAGGAACACAGCGGAGATGTTCATCACGGTCTTTTATGGAGGTAAGTAGGAATAGGGCGGGTCTCAGAGGGTTTGTATCAAATGTCTAACCAAGTGTTTCCCAACCAGTGTGCCTCCAGCTGTTGCCACACTTCAACTTCCAGCATGCACAGACAGCCGTAGGATAACACGTAACGGATCCGCATCATATTTTATACTGCTAATCCGCCAGTGAACCAACCCATATTGTGCCTCCAGCTGTTGCCGAAACCCACCACCTGCCCCCCTCGCACCCCCCCTGGCCTGCCCGCAGCGGCTATCCTCTGCTCCAAGCAGCCACACTGGGGACCTGTGGGTCGCTGAGTGCACTGGCGGAGCAGCCGTGATGTTTGAGTACACTGCACATGCAGCTATACCGCGATGTCTGAGTGCACTCAGCGACCTGCAGGCCCCCAGTGTGGCAGCTCGAAGGGGCGGATTGCCGCAGGGCGAGCGGGGGCAGGTTGGTTTTCGGCAACAGGTGGAGGCACAATATGGGTTGGGTCACCAGCAGATCCGTGTGACCCTACCCTAAATAGGATTATATGATTCAGGGTGTAGTATAATCCCTCTTTCGTGTCTATTACCTTGCAGTGTATGAATTTCCCAACCAGTGTGCTTCCAGCTGTTGCCGCCATAGGTACCAGCCCACAAATGTCTAATTGCAAATACAGGCCTGTTTATTGAGCAGTTGGTGTAATGGGCTTCATTTTACTGTTAGTTTAGAATCCAGGTATTGTATGGAGGGAAGGTTTGCGATTCTCCCATTACAGTCAGGATGATAGGAACCACATTCAGATTAGTAAATAAATGCAATCATATGATTTGCCATTTTGAGTAACTTTCCATCTTCTCTGCATACATTAACTCCCAGATTTCCTCCGCAGACGGGGAAGAGATGTTGTTTAACATCAATTGTAAAGTTCAGCTCCTTCTGGAAAGTATCAAGAACTTGTGTCACTATGAAAATGAAGGTAAGGAGGAAAGGTAGGCAGGGAGCATTATAATGGTGTGGTGGCCCAGTACGGGATGGGGTTTCCCCGTACTTCTCCTGCCCTGTCAGGCCAAGCCTCTTCATGTCCCCAGGGTCCCTTTATGTATTATCCCCTGTGTATATACTTTGTGATATTAATAATGTACCGTTTCTTTAATTGTTATACTATGTAATTGTTACCCAGGAGGCACTAGTGACCAGGTGACCCCCCCCCCCCCAAGTGACCTATGGGCTCCTTGCACAGCCCCCTCTTAATTCCTGAGGTCCAGTGCAGTCATTTCAGTGTCTGTGTTAGAGCATTGAAGGCCTCAAGCCTAAAGTCTGCAGCCACCTGTCAATTGCAAGTAAGCCAAAGTCATCTAATTGTCAGTCATCAAGTCAAGTCTACTGTTTAGTCACCATGGCCTGCACCAAAGTCTGTCTAACTACTGCAAGTCCCAGCAAGCCTGCGAGGCCCCCTGTGTAACTGGTCTCCCCCTTGGGATATTGGTTGTACTGTATAGACTGTGTCATCTGTCTACCCTCAGCAAAGCTACCGTTTGTCCGTAACTTGCCGTCAGTGTCTTCATTGCCCCACGTACCTAGCCCAGGACCAGCGGTATTACCTTCGGGTGGTTAAGGTCAAACCACGCCCTGGCGTCATGACAAGAAGGGGTTTTAATTTATTTAATCATTATTTCTTTTTTAATTTTACTTTCTTTCCCTTTCTCTCCTCCTACTTCATCTCTACAGTGTTTCTCCTTTATATATATATATATATATATATATATATTGTCACGATCCCGGCTGGTAGGAGGTGGATCCTCTGTGCCAGAGAGGGATTGGCGAGGATCGTGCTAGTGGACCGGTTCTAAGTCACTACTGGTTTTCACCAGAGCCCGCCGCAAAGCGGGATGGTCTTGCTGCGGCGGTAGTGACCAGGTCGTATCCACTAGCAACGGCTCAACCTCTCTGACTGCTGAAGATAGGCGCGGTACAAGGGAGTAGACAGAAGCAAGGTCGGACGTAGCAGAAGGTCGGGGGCAGGCGGCAAGGTTCGTAGTCAGGGTGGATAGCAGAAGTTCTGGTACACAGGCTTTGGACACACAAAACGCTTTCACTGGCACAAGGCAACAAGATCCGGCAAGGGAGTGCATGGGAGGAGATCAGATATAGTCTGGGAGCAGGTGGGAGCCAATTAAGCTAATTGGGCCAGGCACCAATCATTGGTGCACTGGCCCTTTAAGTCTCAGGGAGCTGGCGCGCGCGCGCCCTAGAGAGCGGAGCCGCGCGCGTCAGCACATGACAGCAGGGGACGGGAACGGGTAAGTGACCTGGGATGCGATTCGCGAGCGGGCGCGTCCCGCTGTGCGAATCGCATCCCCGACGGCCATGACAGTGCAGCGCTCCCGGTCAGCGGGACCGACCGGGGCGCTGCGGAGAGAGAGACGCCGTACGCGCTCCGGGGAGGAGCGGGGACCCGGAGCGCTAGGCGTAACAGTACCCCCCCCCCCCTTAGGTCTCCCCTTCTCTTTGTCCGGTAACTGCCTCCCCAGGGATGAGGACACCGGGAAAGGATGGAGGGATTCCTCAACGGCAGGCAGTACAGCAGGAGTGGGAATGGGGAGGGAGGGCAGAGGGCGAGGCCTGGCACGGGGCAGTGTGACACCAGGACGAGGGCCATGAGGAGGCACCGAGGCTTGCCTGACTGGACTGGGAGGGGGGGAGAGGCACTTCTTAAGGCGGGCAGAGTCCATAACGACCTTAGGGAGACCGGATACAGGAGGAACCACAGGGTCACGGCAGGGAGTACTGGGAACCGGTATAAGGCAGTCCTTGAAGCAAGAGGTACCCCAGCTCTTGATCTCCCCTGTGGACCAATCCAGGGTTGGGGAATGGTGTTGAAGCCAGGGTAGTCCAAGGAGAATTTCAGAAGTGCAATTGGAGAGGACCAAAAACTCAATTTTCTCATGATGAGGTCCGATGCACATTAGGAGGGGCTCCGTGCGGAAACGCACGGTGCAATCCAACCTGGCTCCGTTGACCGCGGAAATGTGGAGTGGCTTGACAAGACGGGTCACCGGGATGCGGAATTTATTCACCAAGGACCCCCGAATAAAATTCCCAGAGGCACCAGAGTCCAGGCAGGCCACGGCTGAGAGGGAAGAGCTGGCTGAAGGAGAAATCCGTACAGGCACCGTGAGACGTGGAGAAGCCGACTTAGCATCAAGAGACGCCACACCCACGAGAGCTGGGTGCGAGCGTGCGTTTCCCAGACGTGGAGGACGGATAGGGCAATCCACCAAAAAATGTTCGGTACTGGCACAGTACAGACAAAGATTCTCTTCCTTACGGCGATTCCTCTCTTCCAGGGTCAGGCGAGACCGATCCACTTGCATGGCCTCCTCGGCGGGAGGCCTAGGCGCAGATTGCAATGGAGACTGTGGGAGAGGTGTCCAGAGATCTAAGTCTTTTTCCTGGCGGAGCTCTTGATGCCTCTCAGAAAAACGCATGTCAATGCGAGTGGCTAGATGAATGAGTTCATGCAGGTTAGCAGGAGTATCTCGTGCGGCCAGAACATCTTTAATGTTGCTGGATAGGCCTTTTTTAAAGGTCGCGCAGAGGGCCTCATTATTCCAGGAAAGTTCAGAAGCAAGAGTACGGAATTGTACGGCATACTCGCCAACGGAAGAATTACCCTGGACCAGGTTCAGCAGGGCAGTCTCAGCAGAAGAGGCTCGGGCAGGTTCCTCAAAGACACTTCGAATTTCCGAGAAGAAGGAGTGTACAGAGGCAGTGACGGGGTCATTGCGGTCCCAGAGCGGTGTGGCCCATGACAGAGCTTTCCCAGACAGAAGGCTGACTACGAAAGCCACCTTAGACCTTTCAGTAGGAAACTGATCCGACATCATCTCCAAGTGCAGGGAACATTGCGAAAGAAAGCCACGGCAAAACTTAGAGTCCCCATTAAATTTGTCCGGCAAGGACAGGCGGAGGCTAGGAGTGGCCACTCGCTGCGGAAGAGGTGCAGGAGCTGGCGGAGGAGATGGTTGCTGCAGCTGTAGCTGAGACTGAAATTGCTGTAGCTGTGACTGGAGCTGCTGTAGCTGCGACTGGAGTTGCTGTGTCATGGTGGTCAAGTACGACAGCTGGTGATCTTGTTGGGCAATCTGTCGGGCTTGCTGGGCGACCAGTGTGGGGAGGTCGGCGACAACTGGCAGAGGAACTTCAGCGGGATCCATGGCCGGATCTACTGTCACGATCCCGGCTGGTAGGAGGTGGATCCTCTGTGCCAGAGAGGGATTGGCGAGGACCGTGCTAGTGGACCGGTTCTAAGTCACTACTGGTTTTCACCAGAGCCCGCCGCAAAGCGGGATGGTCTTGCTGCGGCGGTAGTGACCAGGTCGTATCCACTAGCAACGGCTCAACCTCTCTGACTGCTGAAGATAGGCGCGGTACAAGGGAGTAGACAGAAGCAAGGTCGGACGTAGCAGAAGGTCGGGGGCAGGCGGCAAGGTTCGTAGTCAGGGTGGATAGCAGAAGTTCTGGTACACAGGCTTTGGACACACAAAACGCTTTCACTGGCACAAGGCAACAAGATCCGGCAAGGGAGTGCATGGGAGGAGATCAGATATAGTCTGGGAGCAGGTGGGAGCCAATTAAGCTAATTGGGCCAGGCACCAATCATTGGTGCACTGGCCCTTTAAGTCTCAGGGAGCTGGCGCGCGCGCGCCCTAGAGAGCGGAGCCGCGCGCGCCAGCACATGACAGCAGGGGACGGGAACGGGTAAGTGACCTGGGATGCGATTCGCGAGCAGGCGCGTCCCGCTGTGCGAATCGCATCCCCGACGGCCATGACAGTGCAGCGCTCCCGGTCAGCGGGACCGACCGGGGCGCTGCGGAGAGAGAGACGCCGTACGCGCTCCGGGGAGGAGCGGGGACCCGGAGCGCTAGGCGTAACATATATATATATATATATATGGGGCTGCAAATGTTGCTTTATATATTTCAAAGTACTCTTTAAATAAACAGTTATACAAAAAAGAAGGGGTTCATAACATCTGCCCCTTGGGTTATAACATCTACCCTGCACCTCACACCCCAACACCACAATGGCTTATCATACAGTATGATGTAGCATATTCCTGTCTGTAAATGTTTTATTGTTTCACTTTGCTTTATGATGTGTGCAGGAATGTTAGTGTAGCATGTGGTATAATGCATACAGTAAGGAGACCCATGCTGTATTTTGTACTGTTGCGCTTTGTACGGTAATTGTATTCATTTGTTGTGTCCTGCTTCCTAGCCTCCACTGCATTGTAGTATGTTTCTAATAGTTGATTGCTAATAAAGTTATTTGATAGAATGTATATATATATATATATATATATATATATATATATATATATATATATATATACAGTCATGGCTTTAAATGTTGACACCCCTGAAATTGTTCAAGAAAATGAAGTATTTTTCACAGAGAAGTAACACATGTTTTGCTATACACGTTTATTCTCTGTGTGTATTGGAACTAAAACCAAAAACAGGAGGGAAAAAAGCAAATTGGACATAATGTCACCAAACTCCAAAAATGGTCTGGAAAAAATTATTGGCACCCTTAACTTAATATTTGGTTCCACACTCTTTGGAAAAAAATAACTGAAATCAGTCACTTCCTATAACCATCAATAAGCTTCTTACACCTCTCAGCCGGAATGTTGGACCACTCTTCCTTTGCAAACTGCTCCAGGTCTCTCCTATTGGGAGGTGCCTTTTCCCAATAGCAATTTTAAGATCTCTCCACAGGTGATCAATGGGATTTAGATCTGGACTCATTGCTTTTTTATGTCTCTGTGTCAGCAGTGGGGTCCTCCTGGGTCTCCTGTCATACCGTTTCATTTCATTTAAATGTCGATAGTTCGCCCTGATGCTGATGCTCCCTAAACCTTCAATACAGCTTGAATATCTTTGGAACTTGTTTGGGGCTGCTTATCCACCATACGAACTATCCTGCGTTGACACCGTTCATCAATTTTTCTCTTCCGTCTATGCCCACGGAAATTAGATACAGTGCCATGGGTTGCAAACTTCTTGATAATGTTGCGCACTGTGGACAAAGGCAAATCTAGATATCTGGAGATGGACTTGTAACCTTGAGATTGTTGATATATTACAACAATTTTGTAATTTTATCAAGACAGTTCTCTTCTCCTCCTGTTGTCCATGGTTAGTGTGGCAAACACAGACACACAATGCAAAGACTAAGTGAACTTCTCTCCTTTTTATCTGCTTTCAGGTGTGATTTTTATATTGCCCACACCTGTTACTTGCCCCAGGTGAGTTTAAAGGAGCATCACATGGTTGAAACAATCTTATTTTTCCACAATTTAGAAAGGGGGCCAAAAATTGTGACATTATGTCATAATTTGCTTTTTTTCCTCCCTTTTTTGGTTTAGTTCCAATACACACAAAGGGAATAAACATGTGTATAGCAAAACATGTGTTACTGCAATCCTTTTCTGTGAGAAATGCTTCATTTTCTAGAAAAAAAAATATATATGATAGTTAAATTATACTTTGTGATACATCCCCTATAGTTACGCTCCTGGCTACAGTTTGGGAAACACCTACTGTATGCCATGATTCAGGACTTTATGTTTATTATAACTTCTATTATTTATATTGTCAGGACTGTGAATAGTAATGGTTTACTTGTGCATTTCAGGGGATATAGATCTTGCAGATGAGAGTGGACAGGTGAAGAACCTTCTGGAGAACCAGCTGCGCTATGCCAATGAGCTGCTTGGAGAGAGGGAGACCTGTGTCCTCCTCGCTGTGACCAGTAAGTCATCCCGGATTGACACCCATCTAAATTTTACTATACGGAACAGAACAATCTACTGGTGTCTCTGTTTTGCACCAATGATTGGCCTAGGCCCATCTTTAAAAGGACAGGATCAACAAATATTATTGTACATTTTATAAACCAACGATATGTTGTAGTCTGTGTATGAGGATTTGTCAAAATTTTTCCCAACTCTTCCCTGAATTGAGCTATAAGTTGTGTCTGGAATTTTAGATGGGATGTGACATCACCAGCGAACCCAGACAACTTCTCCTGTAAATTCTGTGACATCACCAGCGAACCCAGACAACTTCTCCTGTAAATTCTGTGACATCACCAGCGAACCCAGACAACTTCTCCTGTAAATTCTGTGACATCACCAGCCCACTCACATTCTGTGATGTCCCTGTCCACTAAAATAACTCCTCCTCCACATTCTATCACATTTCCAGCCCTTCCAGATAACTCCTCCTCTACATTCTATGATGTCACCAGCCCTCCCAGATAACCCCTCCTCCACATTCTATGATCTTACCAGCCATCCCTAGATAACTCCTCCTCTACATTCTATGATGTCACCAGCCCTCCCAGACAACTCCTCCTTCACATTCTATGATGTCACCAGCCCTCCCAGACAACTCCTCCTCCACATTCTATGATGTCACCAGCCCTCCCAGATAACCCCTCCTCCACATTCTATGATCTTACCAGCCATCCCTAGATAACTCCTTTACATTCTCTGACATCACCAGCAGGTAATTCTTCTTTCACATTCTGTGATATAGCCAGCTTTACAAATAACCTATGCCCCACATTCTGACATCATCAGCCCTCCCTTGGGCGGTCTCTTCCACATTCTGACATCATCAGCCCTCCCTAGGGGGGGGGGTCTCTTCCACATTCTGACATCATCAGCCCTCCCTAGGGCGGTCTTTTCCACATTCTGACATCATCAGCCCTCCCTAGGGGGGGTCTCTTCCACATTCTGACATCATCAGCCCTCCCTAGGGCGGTCTCTTCCACATTCTGACATCATCAGCCCTCCCTAGGGTGGTCTCTTCCACATTCTGACATCATCAGCCCTCCCTAGGGGGGGGGTCTCTTCCACATTCTGACATCATCAGCCCTCCCTAGGGCGGTCTCTTCCACATTCTGACATCATCAGCCCTCCCTAGAGGGGGTCTCTTCCACATTCTGACATCATCAGCCCTCCCTAGGGTGGTCTCTTCCACATTCTGACATCATCAGCCCTCCCTAGGGTGGTCTCTTCCACATTCTGACATCATCAGCCCTCCCTAGGGGGGGGGGTCTCTTCCACATTCTGACATCATCAGCCCTCCCTAGGGCGGTCTCTTCCACATTCTGACATCATCAGCCCTCCCTAGAGGGGGTCTCTTCCACATTCTGACATCATCAGCCCTCCCTAGGGCGGTCTCTTCCACATTCTGACATCATCAGCCCTCCCAGGGAAAGTCCTCTTCCACATCCCGGGATATCACCAGCCCTCTCCGATAACCCCTTCTCCACATTCTGACATCGCTGGCCCTTCCAAATAACCCCTCTTGCACATTTAGGGACATGACCAGCCCTCCCAGATAACCCGTCCTCTACAATCCGCCATCTCAGAAGTCTTCCCAGATAATGTGATATCACCAGACTTTGTTCTTTTCCAGATTACTCCCCTTACACTATTCTGTGTCTGCTAATATAGAAGCCTGTTTTCATTCCTCTGTCTACTAGTAATATGGAATATGAATGCTTTATACGTTGTCCCTTCTCCATAGGGTCCTCGGAGTCCTCAGATGTCATATTTACCCCATTACTAAATGATGATACCATTGTGAATGCCAAATTTCTAGGTAAGACTAAGCCTTGTAAACATCATGTAACAGGTATATTTTTGGGGTAAAAAAGTGCAATCCCTGCAGCTATTGCCTGTATGTCTCTATGTGTAGTCCAAGTACAGTAAGTGAGGGCAGGACAAGCAGGGATCTGGGCAGGCTGCTGGCTTGTCAATCAATCATGTGTGAGCCCGTAGTAAGTCACAGAGCCCTGCAAGTCCTGCCCTCACTTCCTGTATTTGGACTCCTCATAGAGACACACAGGCAGTAGCTGCAGGGATAAATATAAATATTTTTTAACCAATGTATATTACGAATATATATATATACAGTGGTCCCTCAACATACGATGGTAATCCGTTCCAAATGGACCATCGTTTGTTGAAACCATCGTATGTTGAGGGATCCGTGCAATGTAAAGTATAGGACAGTGGTCTACAACCTGCGGACCTCCAGATGTTGCAAAACTACAACACCCAGCATGCCCGGACAGCCAACGGCTGTCCGGGCATGCTGGGAGTTGTAGTTTTGCAACATTTTCAGGTCCGCAGGTTGAAGACCACTGGTATTGGAGGTTATACTCACGTGTCCCCGCCGCTCCGGACCATCACCGCTCGTCACCGCTGCTCTGGATGTCGCCTTCCATCGCTGTCGCCGCGTCCCCGGGGTGTCCCTGACGCTCCGGCAAGGCCTCTGCTTCCCCGGCATCCTCGCTCTCCGTCACCGCCATCACGTGGCTATGCACGCCGCTCCTATTGGATGACGGGACGGCGCGCAGCGACGTGATGACGACGATGGAGAGCGCCGACGATGCAGGGGATCCCGAAGAGGACGCGCCGGAGCCCCCGAGGACAGGTAAGTGATCGTCAGCGGACCACACAGGGCAACTGAAGCAGTTTGTGCTGCCGGATAGCCATTTATGTGATGGCCCCGACATACAAAAGCATCGTATGTTGATGCTGCCTTCAACATGCGATGGCCTCTGAGAGACCATCGTATGTTGAAATGATCGTATGTCGGGGCCATCGTAGGTCGAGGGGTCACTGTAATGGTATTATCTACATTATATAAAAAGTTTTTGTTGATGACAGGTACACTTTAAAAGAACACTAAAACTTAAAGCGGTTCTCCGGTGCTTAAACATCGTTTTCCCTATCCAAAGGATAGGGGGATAAGATGCCTGATCGCGGGAGTCCCGCAGCTGGGGACCCCCGGGATCATGCACGCGGCACCCCGTTTGTAATCAGTCCCCGGAGCGTGTTCGCTCAGGGTCTGATTATGGTCAACCGCAGCGTGACGTCACACGCCGCCGGCCCTGCGGTCGCCGGTAATCAGTCCCAGAGCGAACACGCTCCGGGGACTGATTACAAACGGGGTGCCGCGTGCATGATCCCAGGGGTCCCCAGCTGCGGGACTCCTGCGATCAGGCAATCTTATCCCCTATCCTTTGGATAGGGGATAAGATGTGTAAGCACCGGAGAACCCCTTTAAGTTGCCCATAGACCTTGTATTAGGGTCTATTCACACGTACAGTATTCTGTGCAGATCTGATGTGCAGGATTTGAAGATGTGCTTAGTCATTTAGTTTACATTGAACCCGGCAGCATCAAATCTTGCCCATCAAATCTGCACAGAATACTGTACGTGTAAGTACAACATTAGAGTTGACAAAACCACCGCCATCAGCTGGTCTGGCCGCCTATCTAAGGCTGGGTTCACACTACGTTTTCTCCCATACGGGAGCGCATACGGCAGGGGGGAGCTAAAAGCTCGCACTCCCGTATGTCACCGTATGCGCTCCCGTATGTCATTCATTTCAATGAGCCGACCGGAGTGAAACGTTCGGTCCGGTCGGCTCATTTTTGCGCCGTATGCGCTTTTACAACCGGACCTAAAACTGTGGTCAACTTCCGCTTCTGCTGCAGCCTGTTGAAAAATTAGGAACATTTCTAATATTTTTCTTTCAGACTTGCTCTTCTTTTTATCAGGCATCAGTTGTTAGGCCCATTCTTAGCTCAGACCTTACAGATATCTGTTATACTGACTATATACATCACCATGTAGCTGATATTAAAGTGTACTTGTACTTTCAAAAGATTTTTAAAAACTTGCATGAATTTGTTAGATGAACCCTCCAGAGTGGTGACAAGGGGATTTAAATGCCCTCACTGCCATTATTGAACCCCTGACAGCCCCCAACATGGGGCACAGCAGTTTCCCATTCTCTCTTTTTCAGGCAGCAGGACCAGAGCTGGGCTGTTTGCCAGCAGTACACACACAGGGACTTCCTTACCCTTACTTGTTTGGTCGATCACAGCCCAGCATATACTTCTCTCTGCTATCCCATGACACGGTGCTGATGAAAGGCATCGGACTGAAAGGGCTGATACTGTGCTGGAGGATAATTCACACAGTACAATACTATAGATGACATGTGGAGGGAGATGCACTGGGTTTGCAAGGTACTATGTGAGAAAAAAGGAATGAAACAGTAGCAGCACAGCAAAAAGGGGTTAGGTTAAGCTGAAATTTACTGAAATGCAGTTGAATATAATAATGATGAGACTAAATGCATGGGGGGAGGGGGTTACATTCAGGAGGCAGCACTGTGTACATACAATAGGATATACTATCACTTTACGATCAACGGGGTCCGACTTTAGGCACTTGCCAATTGTGAGACTGAAGGGGGCTGCAGTGTTTCATCCCTTCGATTTTTTTGCTGCACTGCACTGCTTCTCCCCCCTTACAGGGCAAAAACAGTGAAACAGACACAGCCCTACAGCAGCACAACATTGCCTTCATTCTCACAATTTAGAGGGGTACCAGAGGGTATATTCCCATGATCGTAAAGTGAGGCCATATCCTAGTGATACACCATCATTTTATGAAATGGAAATACCCCTTTAGGGGCTTTAAAGGGGCATTCCAGAGGAAAACAAATGATTTCAATTCAACAGATTTTTAAATTACTTCTATTTAAAAATCTTAATCCTTCCAGCACTTATTAGCTGCTGTATACTCCATAGGAAGTTGTGTAGTTCTTTCCAGTCTGACCACAGTGCTTTCTGCTGACACCTCTGTGCATCTCCAGAACTGTTTAGAGAAGGAGAAAATCCCCATAGCAAACCTTTCCTGCTCCGGAGTTCCTGACATGGACAAAGGTGTCAGCAGAGAGCACTGTGGTCAGAATGGAAAGAACTACACAACTTCTTCTAGAGCATACAGCAGCTTATAAGTACTGGAAGGATTAAGATTTTTAAATAGAAGTAATTTACAAAGCTGTATAACTTTCCGGCATCAGTTGATCAGCATCTTTTATTTTTTATTTTTTTTTACCTCCGGAATACCCCTTTTAATTGTATGCTGCAATGAGAACAGGAATGTTACCGTTTGCTGACTAGCAGAGACCTCATAAATGGTGATGGATTAAAGGGGTACTCTGGTGGAAAACTTTTTTTTAAATCAACTGGTGCCAGAAAGATAAAAAGATTTGTAAGTTAATTCTATTAAAAAATCTTAATCCTTCCAGTACTTTTTAGGGGCTGTATACTACAGAAGAAATGCTTTTCTTTTTGTATTTCTCTTCTGTTACGACCACAGTGCTCTCTGCAGACCTCTGCTGTCCATTTTAGGAACTGTCCAGAGCAGTATGTGTTTGCTATGGGGATTTTCCTTCTTTGGACAGTTCCTAAAATGGACAGCAGAGGTCTGCAGAGAGCACTGTGGTCGTGACATCAGAGAAATCCAAAAAGGAAAGCATTTCTTCTGTAGTGTATAGCCCCTAAAAAGTACTGGAAGGATTAAGATTTTTTAATAGAAGTAATTTACAAATCTGTTTAACTTTCTGGCACCAGTTGATTTAAAAAATAAAAAAATAAAAAATGTTTTCCACGGGAGTACCCCTTTAAAGTGCAAAGAGTCTTAAAAAGTTGCCTAACTTTTCCTTATCCGATAACCTTCATTACATAGAACCAGTAACCATTCTATTCGCTGTGTATGAGGCTCGATGTAGAAAAACCTGTAAAATTCTGCAATCGAGAACCAGCTGATGGCAGCTTGTAGGAGGACGGACCCATAGAAGGTGCCATAAGTCAGGAATAAACAGGGGCGCGGGCTGAGAAATGTCACATTAAAGTGTTGATTCAGTGACTTCACTGCGTGTGTGTGTAAAGTTCCGTCACGGAAAGATGCCAGAAGTGAGGGGCACAGGTTGTGTACATCCATGAGAAGTATGAGGATAGCAGGTGCTTATCCCCGAGCCAACTAGGGCATCTATGATCTGCGGGCGACGAGGGACCTGTCTGCTCTAGTATAAGTATTATTATGTATGGATTATGACCCCCCCTATCCAGGAGAAAACAGGATTATACAGGGTTTGACCTCACTTCCCCTAGATAACTTACTGCATATGCCAGTTTTTGCCAATCAGCGTGCCTCCAGCTGTTGCAAAACTACAACTCCCAGCATGCCCGGACAGCCGTTGGCTGTCCGGGCATGCTGGGTGTTGTAGTTTTGCAACATCTGGAGGTCCGCAGGTTGTAGACCACTTTCCTATACTTTACACTGCACGGATCCCTCAACATACGATGGTTTCAACAAACGATGGTCCATTTGGAACGGATTACCATCGCATGCTGGGAGTTGTAGTTTTGCAAACAGCTGGAGGATCCCTGGTTGGGAAACACTCCTCTATACATTGAATTTTGTATCTTTTATGACAACAGAATTTCTTTTATTGACTTTCTCCTTTACCGACAGCAAGTGAAATAAGTTATTTTATTAATAATTTTATATATATATATATATATATATATAAAATAAGAAATAAGAAATAAAAAAAACACGTCTTAATTTCTAAAAAAAAAAAAAAAAATACTTCCAAAGGTTCTATTGACATGAAATTCTCACCAGATGTTGATAACAACCTAAATAAGCCATTAATACATACAAAGAAACCAAAGCAAATGAGCTCAGAAATTAGGTTATGTGTAACAATGTGAGATGATACAGGGAAAAAGTATTGAACATTACTGATATTTATTTAATATATTATACAAAAGTCTTTGTTGGTTATGAAAGCTTCAAGACGCCTCTTGTAGGGAGAAACTAGTGGCATGCATTGTTCTGGGGGGGGGGTTGGCCCATTCTTCTACACAAACAGTCTTCAAATCTTGAGGGTTCCGTGGGCCTGTTCTATGAGTCATGATCTTCCATTGGCCAGGCCATTCTGGCAGCTTTACTGTATACTTGGAACACCACAAGACCGGTCGTTCTGGAGATGTTCTAGTTTATTTGGCCTGTGTCAAAGCAGCTCCACATGCAATGACTCTTTTATACACAACAGCTAATCTAAATAAGGAGGGAAAAAATTTAAAAAAAAGGGGTAATTGGCGCTCAAAAATTACGTAAATCGGGACTCAAAGAGTGCTAGTATAAATTACTACAATATACTACAAGGCCACAGCAACAAAGGTGAAAGACTCCAAATAAGGTGCAAAGAGCTGTTGTCTTTTATTGGTTCCCCATATGCAACGTTTCGCTACATAGTTAGCCTTTATCAAGCATGAAACGTTCCATATGGGGAACCAATAAAAGACAACAGCTCTTTGCACCTTATTTGGAGTCTTTCACCTTTGTTGCTGTGGCCTTAAAACTATATTGTTTGGATGTTGAAGTGGCCCTCCTGCTGACCTCGTGCACGGTGAATGGATCCAGTGCTGTCCTCTGCTGCTTTTGAGTATAAATTACTATTTATTAATAACAAGAATAGATTTAAAAAAAAAAAAAAAAACAGCACATTCAAGTGAGCCACAGGGCCCTTGTGACCCACCTCAAGTAGTGTTGCAAATAATTTTAATAAGTACTCCATGTAAAACAATGACTCCCCTTCCGGGTTGCTAATTAGATAAAATTGTCAGTGCTATAGTTTGTACAAGATCTGATATAGATTTCTGGACATTAATCTCACAGACACTCAACCAACTTCTATTTGTAGGGAAAGATTATATAGTCTGAATAGTGGCATCAGTATGGTTGCTGATGGGAAACTGGTCACTGGAAAGTCTATCTAACAGTCTATTAGATAGCAAATTCAGGGTCACAATATATAAATAATGCTGGACGCGCTTCTGGGGGTCACAATATATTAATAATGCTGGAGGCGTTTCTCGGGGTCACAATATATTAATAATTCTGGACGTGTTTCAGGAAACGCGTCCAGCATTATTAATATAATGTAAGCATGAGTTTGCTACCTAATAGACTGTAATGTCCCAGTACAGGACATGGTCCTGTACTACCCTTAGGCCCTGTCAGGTTGAGACCCTAAGTGACCTGGAGGCTCCCCTGCAGGGTCTCCCCCTGTTGTTTCCTGAATGTTGTGTATACTGCTTTAATGTATGGACAGGATCCTAATGTATAGATAGAGCAGAGGACCTGTGAGAGGTTGTCTCAAGGACCTGTAAGTCTGTCACAGCTTGACCAATGGGCTTTAGTCCAGCCCCCCCCCCCCCCCCACTATATAAAGGGGCGGCCATTAGAATTCACTCTCTTCTCTTTCTTTACTGAGAACTAGCCAGTGCAGATGTCTCAGTGCAAGTGACCAGCTACCTGAAGGCCACAAAGCTACAGTCATTCCAGTAAGTCAAATGTCTATGTCTGCTGTCACTACAAGTAGTCAAGTCCTGCACATAGTCAAGCCTCAAGATAATTGTCTCAAGTTTATTACAAGTATAATTGGTCCCAGCAAGCTGCGAGGTCCTTCTGTGTTCCTGGCCACCTCTCTGGGAATCTGGCCTTAGCTGTGAAGATAATTCCATCTGTCTTAAACTCATTAAAGCCTCCGTTAAACCATAACTGGTCGTGGACTCTCCTTTCCTTAACTAGCCATTGGAATAGCGGAGATACCGTTCGTGTGGTTTCCAGTACCGAAAACCACTCTGGCGTCACAAACACAAGGGGTTAATAACATCTTGCCCCCGGGGTTAATACCATTTGACCCCACCACCTACACAGCTACACCCGTGGTCCCGCCATACACCGGTGGTCCACCACAAGACTATTTGAACTTGTGCCTATCCAGTTACCAGCTTCCCACCAGCAACCACGAGGACGCCACTATTCACTGTAAAAATATCTGCCCAGCATCCCCGCATATACCTCTGCCAGCTATCTCCGCAAGCACTCTCCGCAAGCACTTACTGATTTATAGCAGAAGCATACATCCTCTTACTGCCACGCGCGCATTCACCCAGTGCCGACTATTTGTTGCAGTTTTGCTAAACAGACTTTATAATCTTTCCCTACAAATAGAAGTTGGTTGAAGAAGTGTCTGTGAGATATATGTCTATAAGCAGAGGGCATGTCCTGGGAAGAAAAGTGTGGGAACTCACCCAAGATTTCCACTCAAGGGCTGGTCCTGCAGGACTCCTGCTAATGGGAATGGTGTTCCAGCGGTGGAAAAAGTGCAGGAACTCCGTTTCCATGTGTTCCTGCAGGATTTAAAGGAGATGTCCGAAGTGGGCCATCGCTGCGGCCGGTGATAGGCTGAAGTGCTGGTGTGATGCCCCGGGCTAAGGGAAGTAGGAAGTAGACAGCTCGGGCGACCAATCAGTTGTTGCGGAGCTCCGGTGGAATGTAGGAAGGTAAGTGAAAGTTAATTTTCTCTTTTTTTTTGCAGCCCGGGCAGGATGGAATAGGAATAGTCCGCACCAGACATCTCCTTTAGGGTTACTTTGCCGTAAACATCTTATCCCCTATCCAAAGGATGGGGGTTAAGATATAAGATCTCGGGGACCCCCAAGATCTCTGCTGCGACACCCCTGCCGTTTGGTGCACAGATCGAACTCTGCTCCATGCCACGATGACTGGCGATGCTGGCCACCACGCCCCTTCCATTCACGTCTATGGGAGAAGACATGACTGCTATGTACTAGCTGTCACGCCTCCCCCCATAGACATGAATGGAGGGGGCATGGCGTGATGTCACAAACGCGGAAGCTGCAAGCTTCTGTGTTCCCGACGCCGCCACTGGCACGGAGATAGTGGGGGGTCCCCAGTAGCGGGACACCCACGACCTAACATCTTATCCCCTCTCCTTTGGATAGGGGATGAGATGTTTATAGTGGAGTACCCCTTTAAGCTCTGTCTATAAGTCTACATCAGATCTTGTACAAACTATTGGACGGACAGTTTTATCTAATTAGAAAACCAGAAGGGGAGTCATTGTTTTACATTGAGTGCCTCTTAAAATTACCAAAGCACCACTTGAGGTGGGTCACAAGGGCCCTGTGGCTCTCTTGAGTGTGCTATTGTATGTATTTACCATTTTTATCTATTCTTGTTTTTGATAAATAATAATTTATACTGATACTATTTAAGTCCTGATTTCCATTAACCAACGGCTGTCCGGGCATGCTGGGAGTTGTAGTTTTGCAACATCTGGAGGTCCGCAGGTTGAAGACCACTATTGGGTTCAAAATCTTTATTTTTTTAGATTTTGCACCTATAAATTGGGTGCGTCTTATACGCCGGTGCGTCCTATAGGGCGAAAAATACAGTATACAACAGCATACAGCAGTGGATAAGTACTGGAAGGATAAAGATTTTTAAATAGAAGTCATTTACAAATCTGTATAACTTTATGGCACCAGTTGATAAAAAAAAAATGTTTTCCATTGGAGTACCCCTTTAATAATACAATCCACTTCCTTTCCAGTCTATGCTCTTACTTATGTTTTCTTACTACAGCAAAGTTGGGAAATTGGGGAGACTCCAAAGACCCCAGTCGTAAGCTGAAATCCAAAAAGTCTAACAGAAAAGGCACTGTGGTGATTTCCACCCCTCCTGAAGGTAAATAATAGCAGGTGGAAGTTGGGGGATTACTATAGTGTGAAGAATCCCCTCCCCCTACAATTTTATTTGGAAAACTTGGTGGTTGAGTACGCTGATCTTATTGGGGTCAGGGTGTCACTATCTGGACAGACAGTGATGTTATAAAATATTTGGGATAGTCTCCGAATGGGGAACTGAAGAGATTTGATCAACTTGAACTTCAATATTCTCCACCACTCTTAAAGGGGTATTCCAGGAAAAAAACATATATATATATATATATATATATATATATATATATATATATATATATATCAACTGGCTCCAGAAAGTTAAACAGATTTGTAAATTACTTCTATAAAAAAATCTTAATCCTTTCAGTACTTATGAGCTTCTGAAGTTAAGGTTGTTCTTTTCTGTCTAAGTGCTCTCTGATGACACGTGTCTCGGGAACCGCCCAGTTTAGAAGAGGTTTTCTATGGGGATTTGCCTCTAAACTGGGTGGTTCCCGAGACATGTGTCATCAGAGAGGACTTAAACAGAAAAGAACAAGCTTAACTTCAGAAGCTCATAAGTACTGAAAGGATTAAGATTTTTTTAATAGAAGTAATTTACAAATCTGTTTAACTTTCTGGAGCCAATTGATACATATAGATATATATATAAAAAAGTTTTTTCCTGGAATACCCCTTTAATTCTTTACGTATATGTAACTCTGATAATCTGAATTTCTTGTGGATGATGGATAATATAGCAGTGCTTTTTATTTTTTTCTGTTGCTAATACAAGGTCACTCATGGATGAGGGAAGGGTTGTTTTAATTGTTGAAAAGTCAATAAAAAATCACTTGATAAAAAAAAAGAAAAAATGAAAAATCAATAATACAGTGAAACCAATACTGGTCACAGTATCTAAAGCAGTTGCGGTGCTTGTATTGACTCATCAGATCACCCCAGCACGATTGCAGGGGTCCGATGAGTTAAAAAGGCAGCTAGGGCTTTGCTAACCTCCTCCATGCCAATACGGGGATCTTCTTGTACGGTCTGCCCACAGAGGCAGGCTGTACAAGTAGATCACCGATACTACTGATCAGTGCTATGCTAATGCATAGCACAGAACAGTAATAATAATCAACAGATTGCTATAAATATGTAAATGTTAAATGTGAATGTAAAAATGTAATATAAATAGTTAGAAAAATGTGAATAAGCCCCTCTCCCAATAAAAATTGAAATCATACCTCTTTACAATTTTACAAAAAAAAGGTAAAAAAAACACTTTTGGTATGTAAAAAAAACATATATCAACTGGTATTGCTGCATGTGTAAATGTCTAAACTTAATAAATTATAATGTTTATGATCCCTTATGGAAAACAACGTAAATGTAGGAAAAAAAAAAAAAAGTCTAGAATTGCAGATTTTTGGAAACATTGCATCATCATTTTTTTATTTTTATAAAAAGTGACCAAAAAAGTCAAATATACACCAAAGAACTGATAACAACTACAGATCATGTCTTTAAAAAAAATGATCTCTCATACAGCCCTGTATATGGGAAAATAAAAAGGTTATGGAGGGGTCAGAATAGGAGAATTTTAAACATACCGTATTTTTCGCGTATAAGACGCTTCGGCATATAAGACGCACCCAATATTTAAGGGGGAAAATCTAGAAACCAATTTCTGAACCAAATACAATGTAAAGTATAGGACAGTGATCTTCAACCTGCGGACCTCCAGATGTTGCAAAACTACAACTCCCAGCATGCCCGGACAGCTAACGGCTGTCCGGGCATGCTGGGAGTTGTAGTTTTGCAACATCTGGAGGTCCGCAGGTTGAAGACCACTGTATAGGAGGTAGTACTCACGTGTCCCTGCCGCTCCGGACCCGTCACCTCTGCCCTGGAAGTCGCCCTCCATCGCTGTTGCCGCGTCCTCGGGTGTCCCCATCGCTCTGGAACATCTCTGCTGCCCGGGATCCTCACTCTCCGTCGCCGCCATCATGTCGCTACGCACGCGACTACGCGTGATGACAATGAAAGAGACCGCCGACCATGCAGGGGATCCCAGCACGGAGCAGTCATTCGCCGATCGGACACCGAGAAGGCAGGTAATGTCCCTCCCGGTGTCCTGTAAGCTGTTTGGGATGCCGCAATTTCACCGCGGCGGTCCCGAACAGCCCGACTGAGCAGCCGGGATAGTTTCACTTTCGCTTCAGACGCGGCGGTCAGCTTTGCTCGCCGCGTCTGAAGGGTTAATACAGGGCATCACCGCGATCGGTGATGTCCCGTATTAGCCGCGAGTCCCGGCCGTTGATGGCCGACGGGACCGCCGTGATATGACAGGGTTTTAATGTGTATTTGCCGTATAAGATGCACCAACTTACCCCCCGCCCCAGTTTTGGGGAAGAAAAAGTGCGTCTTATACGGCGAAAAATACGGTACTTATTTTGTAAAAAAAAAAAAAAATAGTAAAGTAATAGATACGCATGTGATCATGGGTATCATTTTAATCGTATTTACCCCCGGAATAAAAAATAACCTGTCCGTTTTAACGTAAAAATACACTGCGTAAAAATGAAAATTGGCTGTGTCCTCAAGGGGTTAAAGACATATTTATTTATTTTATTTATTTATTTTTCTTTTTGTTTCGGAAGTGACAGGAAAGCCGAGCCCTTCCGTCCGGAAACGTTCAGTGAAACCTTGAGGAGGGAGCGCACAGCCGGGGGTCTGCTGGGATCCTTACCTGCCTTTATTGCACTGGGACGTTTTCTTTCGTCAAATATATTTTACATTTCTGGCAGATCTTGTGTCATTACTTTCCAGAGCGATCACATCTTTTCACCCGAAGTATTTAGAAGACAATTCATGGTGTCGGGCATAAATGTTGCTTTTCCTGCGCCTGCAGGCTAAAAATGCTGATTCCAGACTGGGAGTAGTAGTAGTAGTGACTGGTCTCAATCAGTGACTGTCTGAGCAGGTATTTTCTGCAGGGTAGACACAGCAGTGACCTCGAGCCATCAGTACAGGAGCGGCAGCAGCAGATCAGGGCGGATGAGTATGGTTTCTTTTTTATTTTTAAAGGGGTACTCTGGCGCTTAGGATAGGGGATAAGATGCCTGATCGCGGTGGTCCCGCCGCTGGGGACCCCCGTGGTCTTGCACGCTGCACCCCGTTAAAATCAGTCACCGGAGCATGTTCGCTCCGGGTCTGATGACTGTCGATCACGGGGCCGGAGCATTGTGACGTCACGGCTCCGCCCCTGTGCGATGTCACGCTCCGCCCCCTCAATGCAAGCCTATGGGAGGGGGCGTGACAGCTGTCACGCCCCCTCCCATACGCTTGCATTAAGGGGGCGGAGACGTGATGTCACAATGCTCCGGCCCCGTGATCGACAGTTATCAGACCTGGAGCGAACACGCTCTGGGGACTGATTTTAACGGGGTGCAGCGTGCAAGACCACGGGGGTCCCCAGTGGCGGGACCCCCGGGATCAGGCATCTTATCCCCTATCCTTTGGATAGGGGATAAGATGTCTAAGCGCCGGAGTACCCCTTTAAAGCTGCCTAATTCTAAAGGTGCACACTGGAATACCCCTTTAATAATGAACATTGGGGGGGGAGAGATTGAACAAAACCTGTGCAGACGAAAAACTGACCAGTTGCCCATAGCAACCAATCAGATCGCCTCTTTTATTTTTATAAAGGCTTCTGAAAAACGAAAGAAGCAGTTTGGTTGCTATGGGCAACTGGTCGACTTTTCTTCTGCACAGGTTTTGATAAATCTCCTGCATTGTGTCTATTTTAGTCTTTGAGATCCAGTTGTGGGGCCTTTCAAAACACTATAGGACTCCTCCACCAATCATATTGGGGGAGATTTATCAAAACCTGTGCAGAGGAAGAGTGGTGCAGTTGCCCATAGCAACCAATCAGATTGCTTCTTTCATTTTCCACAGGCCTCTAAAGAGGCCTGTGGAAAATGAAAGAAGCAATCTGATTGGTTGCTATGGGCAACTGCACCACTCTTCCTCTGCACAGGTTTTGATAAATCTCCCCCATTGTTATTAATTCAGATTATATAAAGATACAGACTCAGTTGGGGAAGTCGTAGGGTCCCAGATGCAATAAACTATTATGGAAAAATGGTGACCCGATATTAGGGTAACATACTTAGGCTAAGTTCACACATCTGTTGTCCTTCGACCTCTTCAGGTCTCTTTTTTCTTTTTTTTTCTGGATCTATAATAAATGTGTTTTTTTTATGAGAAGCTGGTGACTGGAATCAACCCTTTATCCTTGGATTTATATAAACCACACCACCTTTGCAGACCCATTTGTGGGAGTACCCTGGCAAAATCGGGACTGCTGGTAAACAAAAATAATGAGGGAGATTTATCAAAACCTGTGCAGAGGAAAAGTTGCTGAGTTGCCCATAGCAACCAATCAGATTTCTTCTTTCATTTTGCAGAAGCCTTGTTAAAAAATGAAAGAAGCGATCTGATTGGTTGCTATGGGCAACTGGGCAACATTTCCTTCCCACAGGTTTTGATAAATCTCCCCCTATGTCCTAAAAAAAAGTAATGGAACCGCCCTCACCTGGTGTCCAAAGGAGCAGCTAATCCTGGTACAGGTAAAGAGTACAGAACGTGTAATGCCTACCTATACTGTAGGGGGCGCTACCAGACACCAGTCAGTGCATGCACTTCAGTAATACAGGTAAAGAGTAGTACAGAACATGTAATACCTCCCTGTACTGTATGGGGCGCTACCAGACACCAGTCACTGCATACACTTCAGTAATACAGGTAAAGAGTAGTACAGAACATGTAATACCTCCCTGTACTGTAGGGGGCGCTACCAAACACCAGTCAGTGCATGCACTTCAGTAATACAGGTAAAGAGTAGTACAGAACATGTAATACCTCCCTGTACTGTAGGGGGCGCTACCAGACACCAGTCAGTGCATGCACTTCAGTAATACAAATAAAGAGTAGTACAGAACATGTAGTGCCTCTCTGTATTGTAGGGGGTGCTACCAAACACCAGTCAGTGCATACACTTCAGTAATACAGATAAAGAGTAGTACAGAACATGTAATACCTCCCTGTACTGTAGGGGGCGCTACCAGACAGGAATTCAGTGCATGCACTTCAAGAATACAGGTAAAGAGTATAGAACATGTAATACCTCCCTGTACTGTAGGGGGCGCTACCAGACACCAGTCAGTGCATGCACTTCAGTAATACAAATAAAGAGTAGTACAGAACATGTAATACCTCCCTGTACTGTATGGGGCGCTACCAGACACCAGTCACTGCATACACTTCAGTAATACAGGTAAAGAGTAGTACAGAACATGTAATACCTCCCTGTACTGTAGGGGGCGCTACCAAACACCAGTCAGTGCATGCACTTCAGTAATACAGGTAAAGAGTAGTACAGAACATGTAATACCTCCCTGTACTGTAGGGGGCGCTACCAGACACCAGTCAGTGCATGCACTTCAGTAATACAAATAAAGAGTAGTACAGAACATGTAGTGCCTCTCTGTATTGTAGGGGGTGCTACCAAACACCAGTCAGTGCATACACTTCAGTAATACAGATAAAGAGTAGTACAGAACATGTAATACCTCCCTGTACTGTAGGGGGCGCTACCAGACAGGAATTCAGTGCATGCACTTCAAGAATACAGGTAAAGAGTATAGAACATGTAATACCTCCCTGTACTGTAGGGGGCGCTACCAGACAGGAATTCAGTGCATGCACTTCAGGAATACAGCGAATGCCCATTCTCATTGGTCAGTTCCCTCCAGCCATTAACACATTTCACAGATCTGTGCGATGCTGAGAGAGGAAAGAAGTTCTGCGGTGGCGCTGCCCTGTATAGCAAGCAAGGTCCGGATACGTAGTTTTCCAACGAAAAAGCGTTTATTGAGACATACATAAAGTAATCGACATGTGCAAGACGCGTTTCGAGGGGAGCCCCCTCTTTCTCAATTGCTTGTACTTGTGCTACCACAAGCTATTGAGAAAGAAGGGGCTCCCCTCGAAATGCTTCTTGCACATGTCTATTACTTTATGTATGTCTCATTGAACGCTTTTTCGTTGGAAAACTACGTATCCGGACCTTGCTTGCTATACAGGGCAGCGCCACCGCAGAACTTCTTTCCTCTCTCAGCATCGCACTCTCTCCTTGCCGACTCCCGACTGGTGACCGGCCGTTCCTGCAGGCTGCAGCCAAGGATTCCATCAAAGACCACCCTTACTAAGGGTGACACGCATAAAACCAAGATTTGCACAAGGTGAGCAAATCTGTATATCATTTCTTCGGGCCATCCGACCCCACAGAATTACGCGAGGCGCCGTCCTCCTTTTCTTTCTTTCCTTTCGCCATTTCACAGATCTGGACTGTCTGTACATTGTATGGTGAGTCTGGTTTCAAGTTACAATGGTCCAGAAAAAATCATTGTATGTTGAAAATATTGTATGCTGAGGCCATTGTAAGTTGAGGGATCATTGTATAAGAAAGATCGGTAACCTACCATCTACTCCATCTACCAGCATAGGATGCTCTGGTGGCACATAATACCTGGCACCAACCACTCTATTTAATGGCAGCGTTCTGCATATACTGGAAGTTGTAGTTTTGTAACATTTGGAGGGTCGCAGTTTGGAGACCACTGTGTTAGATCATCAGTTTATGGTTCCTGCTATGATCGGGGACATGTCGAATGCTGTGGAGAGCTGTATTTGGTCACAGGTCACCTATTTGTACATAACTATATGCAGTCTCCTCTTATCCTTCTTGTGTAGGTCACATGCCCTTTGGACCTTCTTGATGTACTTGTAGGTACACAAAACAGGAGCCAATATGACAGCCTACTTATGGCTCCTATTGACCTCAATGGATGCAACAGTCGGGTAAAAGAGCTGTGGAATTGTCACTCAGGGCATCCTCCAGGCTATGCTCTCCAAGAAACATCTAACAACCTGTAGGACATCGTGTCAGTAGAATTGATGGACGTTTCCAAGGGCAATGAATACTGCAGGACCTCTCTGATAGGTGATAATCCTGCAAGCAAAGCCATTACCACCGCTTCTGCCAAAATGACATCCAATTTATGCATTGACATGAAGCCTCTCCATCTCTGAGGTGGCAGATCCTTATCGGGATGATTGGAGTGTAATGAAAGCCTCATGTTCTCTGGCATTAATGTCCGACCTCTCTCGCAGCCTCGGGAGCTTTTCTTTCGTTTCGCAGCCAGTTAACAGTTTTGCTGTAAGCTGTTAATCCAGTTATCCCGGACACGTCAAGGAGTAAAGCGGGTAATGCCGCCTGGACAGCCGCCTATGCTTCACTGGGACTGTATGAATAAAAGATGAGTACACTCAATTCTAACCTAGTCACTCCATGGGGAAAAACAATCAACTCGATTGGTCTAATGATCGTCTTGTTCTCACCGGCCGGATTAAGGGCTAAAATTAAGTGCTAAGGGAGTTTGTGCAATAACACCCACTGAAGACTATGAAAGCCCATCCGCCACTCACAAGCAACAAGACGACTTATCCTCTTCAAAGGGGGATTATAGCAAACTGGCAGAGTGCTCGGAGTGGCCCCATCTTCTTCTTACCTAAACTTTGTGGGGGAGGAAAAGCAACAATTACGCTTTTCTCCTCATATGACAACCTCATATCCTATCCCTTCATACCCCATCCTCATATCCCAACCTAATATCCCATCATCATATACTGTCCCTCATATCCCCTCCTCATATCCCAACCTAATATCCTGTCCCTTCATACCCTGTCCTCATATCGCATGCTTATATCCCATCCTTATATCCAAACCTAATATCCTGTCCTTATATCCCATCTCTATAACCCGCCCTCATATCCTGACCTCATATCCCGTCCTCATATCCCATCTCTATAACCCATCTTCATATCCCAACCTCATATCCCGTCCTCATATCATGTCCTCATATCCCATCTCTATAACCCGTCCTCATATCCTGACCTCATATCCCGTCCTCATATCATGTCCTCATATCCCATCTCTATAACCTGTCCTCATATCCCGTCCTCATATTCTGACCTCATATCCCTTCCTCATATCCTGTCCTCATATCTAATCTCTATAACCCGTCCTCATATCCTGACCTCATATCCCGTCCTCATATCCTATCTCTATAACCCGTCCTCATATCCTGACCTCATATCCCGTCCTCATATCCCAACCTCATATCCTGTCCTCATATCCTGTCCTCATATCCTGTCCTCATATCCTGACCTCATATCCTGTCCTCATATCCCGTCCTCATATCCCATCTCTATAACCCGTCCTCATATCCCGACCTCATATCCCGACCTCTTATCACATCCTCATATCCTGTCCTCATATCAGGTCATCATATCCCAACCTCATATCCTGTCCTCATATCCTGTCCTCATATCCTGTCCTCATATCCCATCTCTATAACCCATCTTCATATCCCGACCTCTTATCGCATCCTCATATCCTGACCTCATATCCCGTCCTCATATCCTGACCTCATATCCCGTCCTCATATCCTGTCCTCATATCTCATCTCTATAACCTGTCCTCATATCCTGACCTCATATCCCGTCCTCATATCCCAACCTCATATCTTGTCCTCATATCCTGTCCTCATATCCTGTCCTCATATCCTGACCTCATATCCTGTCCTCATATCCCATCTCTATAACCCATCTTCATATCCCGACCTCTTATCGCATCCTCATATCCTGTCCTCATATCACGTCATCATATCCCAACTTCATATTCTGTCCTCACATCCAATCCTCATTTACCATCCTCATGTGGGGCTGAGCAGCGATGAAGAGATTGGTGCACAGTAAGGGTCTTACCACTGGGATCCACTTTGATTCTGAGAATGATGACTACCGGTCCCTGTTATAAGGAGAGGCAGTCATTATCACAAAAATCTAAGATCAAAGGTAGTATAAGTTCTTATGAGTGGCTAGGACCAGGGCCATTAAGAGTGGACGGGTGCATATAAACAAAGAGGTTACATTTTGGGTGTGCTCAGGTAAGCCGAATGGCTACCTACTGGTGATCCAGGCCTTGCGATCAAACCATAGTTAAGCTAAGTCTTCCTCTCAGACTGGGAAAGGGCCAGCATAATCTACAGAAAGAGACAGAGACTGTGGGGAATAGTTGTAGAAGAGCCCTGTGGCCATTACAGGACCTTTAAGAGCTTCAGGCCAGGACTAGAAATGGCATGGCTGCCAAGCTACAGATTTTTCAAAGAACCTGCACCTCGCAGTGGGCATCGCAGCTCAACATAATACTTCTTATATATTCGGAATCTGCAAGGAGCAAGCAGTGTGCAAATACCCCTCAGACGGATATGCACCTGGCTTGTCTCCACTTGTGGCACCGAAGACACCCCAAATTCTATTTGACCAGACACTTAACAGGTTATGGCCCTCTGGGAATTATTACCTATATCACCACTGTAAGTAGAATGCAAGTAAACGGGTATCTACAGGTGAATTAAGTCTAACCCAAGTGGGCATCATAAAACAATAACACAAGTGATTAATAGTACAGTGGTCCCTCAACATACGATGGTAATCCGTTCCAAATGGACCATCGTTTGTTGAAACCATCGTATGTTGAGGGATCCGTGCAATGTAAAGTATAGGACAGTGGTCTACAACCTGCGGACCTCCAGATGTTGCAAAACTACAACACCCAGCATGCCCGGACAGCCAACGGCTGTCCGGGCATGCTGGGAGTTGTAGTTTTGCAACATCTGGAGGTCCGCAGGTTGAAGATCACTGGTATTGGAGGTTATACTCACCTGTCCCCGCCGCTCCGGACCGTCACCGCTGCCCTGGATGTCGCCCTTCATCGCTGTTGCCGTGTCCCCGGGGTGTTCCCGACGCTCCGGCAAGGCCTCTGCTTCCCCGGCATCCTCGCTCTCCGTCGCCGCCATCATGTCGCTACGCACGCCACTCCTATTGGATGACGGGACGGCGTGCGCGACGAAGTGATGACGACGATAGAGAGCACCGACGATGCAGAGGATCCCGAAGAGGACGCGCCGGAGCCCAGAGGACAGGTAAGTGATCGTCAGCGGACCACATGGGGCAATGTAAACGGCTATCCGGTGGCAGCTGCAGCAGTCTACGCTGCCGGATAGCCGTTTATGCGATGGCCCCGACATACAAAAGCATCGAATGTTGAGAGGACATCGTATGTTGAAATGATCGTATGTTGAAATGATCGCAGGGGGGGGGTCACTGATCGGGGGGGGGGGGGGTCACTGAAATGCACTAAAATGACCTCCCAGCAATATACAATTCAAAGAAAGAACGGAGTCATTTATAAAGATAATTATTACACTTTATTAAAGAATCACAGAGTCTGAAGAAGACTAAAAACATAGGTATATATTAAATATATAGAGGAAATCAGCAACAAGAAAATAAGTATGGCGAACACCGATGTAATTGTCAAATTTACTAGCAGCAAACAAGGGCAGAGTATTGCACATATGATAATAGTAGCTAAGAAGCAATTATAGCCAAGTAGCCTACATATTGCACATGTCCCTGATAAGGTAATAGGCAATACTGCTCGCCCTACAGATCAACAATAATGCACAGTTACCCACAGATTGTGCCACTCCCGACACACACGCCTATTTCTGGGAGTGGCATAATCCCAAACTTCCTGTCCTTTATAAATACAACATCATCCAATAAAATTGCATAATTCATGATATATCAGATGGTCCCACCTGTGTGTTGAAATCTCCATGTGGCTGATGGTAATGGCGCATGAGGCGCTCTGAGGACCTGATGAAGAGGGGTCCCTCCCACCCCTTGAAACGCGTAGTTCACAGCGCTTTTATCAAACAACGCTTTATATTTATTTATTTATTAATCCTATTGTCCGACTCGGTTTGTGACGCACACCTCCGGGAGAGCGCCAAGAGGATCGCTTTTTTTTTTTAATCCTGCTTTTTGCAGTTCTACACAAATTGTCGTATGTGCAATACTCTGCCCTTCTTTTCTGCCAGTAAATTTGACAATTACATCGGTGTTCACCATATGTGTTTTCTTGTTGCTGATTTCCTCTATATATTTAATATATACCTATGTTTTTAGTCTTTTTCAGACTCTGTGATTCTTTAAAGGGGTATTCCGGGCAAAAACAAGATGTTTGATCACGGGGGGGGGGCTGGTGCTGCTGAAACCCTCCGCGATCTCCCTGCAGCACCCGCTTTCTATGCGGGTGCTGAATCTCCAGTTTCAGAAACCTCCGGGTTTCCGAGACTGGGGACGTGATGTCACGCCACGCCCCCTCCATTCATGTCTATGGGAGGGGGCGTGACGGCCGCCACGCCCCCTCCCATAGACATGAATGGAGGGGGTGTGGCGCGAAGTCACGTCCCTAGTCCCGGAGGTTTCTGAAACTGGAGATTCAGCACCCGCATAGAAATTGGGTGCTGCAGGGAGATCGCGGAGGGTTTCAGCAGCGCCCCCCTCCGCGATGAGACATGTTTTCCCCTATCCTTTGGATAGGGGATAAAATGTTTTTGCCCAGAATACCCCCATAAAGTATAATAATTATCTTTATAAATGACTCCATTCTTTCTTTGAATTCTATATCACCACTGTGTAGAACATTTTAAGAAAATAGATTCTTAATATAAGTCATGTACCAAAAGGGCATGAAGCCTCACTAAGGACCCTGCCCTGCCATAACAGTCCTTATAAAACTACACATTATTATTATCTCATTAAAATATAAGTTAATGGGTAAAAAAAAAAAAGGTGCATTAAACACAGGCAAACTCTTCCAACCAGTTTTTTAAAACTATGAAGTTACTGTTTGGTTTGACAATATTCACACTTTTTCATTATTTTGTATTGATCACATTGGGTACTAATAACCTGCAGCGTCGTATGTCTTAGGGGGGATTAAACTGGCAGAGTCACTGGTAGAGAAGGATCTGGGTGTACTTGTAGATCACAGACTACAGAATAGCACAATGTCAGGCTGCTGCTTCCAAAGCCGGCAGGATATTGTCATGTATCAAAAGAGGCATGGACTCAAGGGACAGGGACATAATACTCCCCCTTTATAAAGCATTGGTACAGCCTCACCTGGAATATGCTGTTCAGTTTTGGTCGCCTGTTCATAAAAGGGACACTGTGGAGCTGGAAAGGGTTCAGAGACGCGCGACTAAACTAATATGGGGCATGGAACATCTTAGCTATGAGGAGTGATTAAAGGAGTTACAATTGTTTAGTCTTGAGAAGAGACGTTTAAGGGGGGATATGATAAACGTATATAAGTATATTAATGGCCCATACAAAAAATATGGAGAAAAACTGTTCCAGGTTAAACCCCCCCAAAGGACGAGGGGGCACTCCCTCCATCTGGAGAAGAAAAAGTTTAGTCTCAAGGGGCGACACGCCTTCTTTACCATGAGAACTGTGAACTTATGGAACGGTCTACCTCAGGAACTGGTCACAGCAGGAAAAATTAACAGCTTTAAAACAGGGTTAGATACATTCCTGGAACAAAATAACATTAATGCTGATGAAGAAATATAAAATCCCATCCCTTCCCCAATATCGCGCCACACCCCTACCCTTCAATTCCCTGGTTGAACTTGATGGACGTTTGTCTTTTTTCAACCGTACTAACTATGTAACATCATAGCGAGATGTGAGCCCAGACTTTCACACCCCTACCAATTAAATTAGCCCGAGTTCACTCACTTAAAATGTCTGCTTTCTATCCTACTATCCCCCGATGTGTTTTGCCTCATGTGCAGCTTCATCAGAGGAATGTGACACATGAATTAAACTTTTAAAACAAGTGATCTCTTTTCTTGTTAAAGGGGTCCTCCACCCCTAGACAACTTATCCCCCAATCCTACCCCAGTCACAATGTCATGGCATGACATGACAAACACAGCCGCCCGAAGCCGGCATTCTGAAAATAAATGTTTAGAATGCCAGGGTGTCGGCCCGAAGATCAGACATCCTACCTCTATCCTTAGGATAGAAGATAAGATGTCTAGGGGAGGAGTACCCCTTTAAGACTGGCCAGACTTGAACAACCCCTATTACCCGCTATATCCATATCCCTTTGCAATAAAGACATGGACACTCTTAAACTTTTTTGAATGGGTGGGGGTCAGCCACAGAATTTAGTTATTTATTTATAAATAACATTAAACAAAGCACTGTAACTTTAAACATAGGATTTCGGAGGTTTCTACACCGATAAGTGTGAACATTCCCAAAAATCCCTCCACTAGTGCAAATAACATTTGGACCGCTCACTGTGACTTGAAAATAGGAACCATCACACTGTAAAATAAACATCGAAAACACCACACCAACCAAAGCAACACAACATTAGGGATGGTGGGGCAACCTCCGGGTCACTACAGGGCGAATGGCGGCAAAACTCTGCACAGGCAGCTGCATACCGTACTTTGTATGGTGGTCCCCAAAGTCAGAGTTACTACGTTCAGACAGGGTTCCCCCAAGTGGAGGTCCTTGGGTCACATGTTTACCCATAATTCTATGTAAATGTGATTGACAGAAGTATTGGACCAATTAGCTCTAGTCCAGCCCCTGCCCATATAAGCTGTAGCCAATGATCGCTCTCTTGGGTTGCTGCTCTCATGGATGCCGGACTAGCAGGACGGATCTGCGCAACTTTCAAAGACACGCTAGGCCAGAAAACCTACCGGCCTCAACCTAAACTAAATCATGAGTTCTAAACTAATCCCCGCTAAAGCTAGCGTGACTACTGGACCGCAACTAAGACCCTTAAATCCAGTGGAACAGCGCATATCAGTCTACAGACTCTAAAACGCTTAGGGTCCCAACCACTGTCAATCTCTAAGAGACTTTGCATGTATAGAGACTGTTCCGGTTATGAAGCTTGCATAAAATCTTCAGTAAAGTTCTGACTGTTTTCAGCAAACTCTCCAGTTGTAGACATTCAATTATTCCATACCTTCCTATCGCTCTTGGGAAGGGTGGCGGTAGGACAATCATTACAGAGGAGCCCACACCCTGGTGTCACGAATAGAAAGGGTTAACCAGGCACCCTTTAGTCACCGCACAGCTACACCCCATATACCCTACTCCCCCAGGCTATCACACAGCTATAAACTGAGGGGAAGGGGCTTAAAATTTGCGGGAACAGCAGAACCTACAAAATGAAAACCAGAAGATACCACCTCCCTGAGGAGAGGGGGAAGGGGAGGAAAAACCAAATAAGGATAAGGGGACAGAAATAATTAATACTAAGGGGCTAGCCAGTCAGGGACCCCTAGTGTCATTAGCCACCACCCCTAGTGTCTTCATAAGCGAACAGATCATTGATAAGAACCCATGCCATTGGCAGTATTGCTGATTACAATGCCACAATTTGACTGGGATTAGTTGATGTTTCTAAACTCAGCTGACAAAAAAAAAATATTCAAATGAGGCTCCGTATACGCAGAGTAGGATAGAGGTTTGGCTTTGGCCTGTGTTTATTGGAGGGGGAGTTAAAGGGGTACTCCGCTGCCCTGCTTCCGGAACTCCGCTCCCCAGTGTTCAGGGCCTCCCCTCGTGATGTCACACCTGTCACGCTCGCCCCCTCAGCGAAAGTCTATGGGAAGGGGGCGCGACGGCCGTCGCGCCCCCTTCCCATAGACTTTCATTGAGGGGGGCGGGCGGGCGTGACGTCACGAGGGCCGGCCCTGAAAACGGAAGCCCGCACACAGCGTTCGGAACAATAAACTTCCGGACGATGGGGAGCGGAGCTCCGGAAGCAGGCAGCGGAGTACCCCACAAATGGTAGGTGGTGGGTTGTATTTTTTGGTTTCTTCTGTGCTTAGTGACTGTTCATCTCAGGAGATTCGTCTCAGAATAGTTGAGAAAAGGTTTTGAAAGGATGACTAGTTTCACGTAGCGTCCAGTTTTTCTGGTTGGTTGGAAGTTTAATGTATCTGTGTGCACTTTCCCCTTGTCATTTCCTCTTCTTCAGTGAGTTAAAAAATTGACAGAAAACAGAAACCAAGAGTCATTTTTCTTGAGGTTGTGTCTTGTCTCTTGTGGTGTGTAAGTGTAAGGGTTAATGTGGAGGGTCAACTCGAAAACAGGGTCCAGAATAAGCTGAGATCACTTACTGTACAGTGGACCGACTTTGTGTAGAGGGACTTCGTTCCTTATATCTGGGTCTGCATGGACTTTGTTCTCTATATTAGGGTTGGCATGGACTCTGTTCTCTATATTAGGGTCGGCATGGACTTTGATCTCTATAGTAGGGTTGGTAGGGACTTTGTTCTTTATATTAGGGTCGGCATGGACTCTGTTCTCTATATTAGGGTCGGCATGGACTTCGTTCTTTATATTAGGGTTGGTAGGGACTTTGTTCTTTATATTAGGGTCGGCATGAACTTTGTTCTCTACATTAGGGTCGGTATGGACTTTGTTCTCTATATTAGGGTCGGCATGGACTTTGTTCTCTATATAATAGGGTCGGCATGGACTTTGTTCTTTATATTAGGGTCTGCATGGACTCTGTTCTCTATATTAGGGTCAGCATGGACTTTGTTCTCTATATTAGGGTCGGCATGGACTTTGTTCTCTATATTAGGGTCTGCATGGACTTTGTTCTCTATATTAGGGTCTGCATGGACTCTGTTCTCTATATTAGGGTCGGCATGGACTTTGTTCTCTATATTAGGGTCTTCATGGACTTTGTTCTCTATATTAGAGTCTACATGGACTTTGTTCTCTATATTAGGGTTGGCATGGACTTTGTTCTCTATATTATGGTTGGCATGGACTTTGTTCTCTATATTAGGGTCTTCATGGACTTTGTTCTCTATATTAGGGTCGGCATGGACTTTGTTCTCTATATTAGGGTCTGCATGGACTTTGTTCTCTATATTAGGGTCGATATGGACTTTGTTCTCTATATTAGGGTCTACATGAACTTTGTTCTCTATATTAGGGTCGGCATGGACTTTGTTCTCTATATAATAGGGTCGGCATAGACTTTGTTCTTTATATTAGGGTCTGCATGGACTCTGTTCTCTATATTAGGGTCTGCATGGACTTTGTTCTCTATATTAGGGTCGGCATGGACTTTGTTCTCTATATTAGGGTTGGCATGGACTTTATTCTCTATATTAGGGTCGGCATGGACTTGAGAATTTTACTACCAGGCTCTGAGAAGTGACTTGTAGGTTTAGGGAGGTGTATATGATTTCTCACCAGTCAAGTCAGGGCCGCACTGGGACCAAAACTAGGCCTAGGCATTTTACATTAAGCAGCCCATTTTAGCCGTGGGTGTGGCTATGTGGAGGAGGGGCCACAAATGGGAGGGGACAGATGTTAATCATAGTTGGGTATAATAGGGCACATAATTATAAAAAATAAAAAAGTATATATATATATATATATATATATATATATATATATATATATATATATACACACACACATATACATCCACACACACGCTATACAGGCTATGATCACACAGTGTATTTTAAGCATATATCATTTTAAAAAATGGATCCGCAAAATTGCAGAAAGATTGTGTACTTTTTTTTTTGTTATATTCACAAAAATATTGTACATAAATACATTATATTAGAAATCGAAGAAGAACAATATTTTGATTCATGCACAAATATACAACATTTATGTATTTTTAATATTAATGTGCTTTATGTAAGTGTATGTTTTTTACAGCCGTGTATATAAGTGACATGTCTCGGATGCTAAAAATTTTAGTGTAATGGATTGTTCTCAATCATCATCTGGGAAGACCAGGTGATGTCAATCTCAAAGGTTTTTAATGCCCAGACTCATCTGACCTTGCCCCAACAATCAGCACCATGGGTTCTTCTAAGCAGTTGTCTAGAAATCTGAAACTGAAAATAGTTGACGCTTACATAGCTGGAGAAGGGCTATAAGAAGATAGCAAAACGTTTTCAGATGTCAATATCCTCTGTTCAGAATGTAATTAAGAAATGGCAGTCATCAGGAATAGTGGAAGTTAAAGCAAGATCTGGAAGACCAAGAAAAATATCAGACAGAGCAGCTCGCAGGATTGTGAGAAAAACAATTCAAAACCCACGTTTGACTGCACAATCCCTCCAGAAAGATCTGGCAGACACTGGAGTTGTGGTACACTATTCCACTATAAAGAGATACTTGTACAAATATGGTCTTCATGGAAGAGTCATCAGAAGAAAACCTCTTCTACGTCCTCACCACAAAAATCAGTGTTTGAACAAGTTCTGTGGACCGATGAGGTTAAAACTGAACTTTTTGGCTGGAATGAGCAAAGGTACGTTTGGAAAAGAAGGGGAACAGAATTTAATGAAAAGAACCTCTGTCCAACTGTTAAGCATGGGGTGGATCAATCATGCTTTGGGGTTGTATTGCAGCCAGTGGCACAGGGAACATCTCACGAGTAGAAGGAAAACTGGATTCAATAGAATTTCAGCAAATTTTGGATGCTAACTTGATGCCATCTGTGAAAAAGCTGAAGTTAAAGAGAGGATGGCTTCTACAAATGGATAATGATCCTAAACACACCTCGAAATCCACGGGGGATTACATCAAGAGGCGTAAACTGAAGGTTTTGCCATGGCCTTCACAATCTCCTGACCTCAACACAATTGAAAATCTATGGATAGACCTTAAAAGAGCAGTGCGTGACAGACAGCCCAGAAATCTTAAAGAACTGGAAGACTTTTGTAAGGAAGAATGGGCAAAGATACCTCAAACAAGAATTGAAAGACTCTTGGCTGGCTACAAAAAGCGTTTACAAGCTGTGATACTTGCCAAAGGGGGCAGTACAAGATATTAACTCTGCAGGGTGCCCAAACTTTTGCAGATGCCATTTTTTTGTTTTTTTGTTATTTTGAAAGTGTAAATGATGGAAATAAAATCTAACTTTTGTTGACATATTATAAGAATGTCTAATCTGTAATTTGATGCCTTTTGGAGATTTTTCCATCTTTCCTTGGCTTCTTTATGCACATTAATACAAATTTTTACCTGGGGTGCCCAAACTTTTGATCCCCACTGTATACACCTATTCCTATTTCTCACAGAGAGTTGTGAGTGGCTGAAACCATCTGGCCAATCACAGCTCTCTGCGGGAAATATGAATAGGTGTATCTATACAGCAGTGCAGGGGACCATAGAAGAGCGGCCGCATCCATACATTATACAGAAGGATCGCAACAGGCGTCAGAAGTGACACAGGCGATTTGTCAATTAGTACAGGTACTACTAGTCCCATCCGGGAACAGTGTGTTCCATGCTGGGAGTAGTAGTACAACTAAAAAATTTAAAAATTGAAAACAAAAAGAAGTAACAACCCACACACACTACATTTTTATTATTGTTGGCTACATTTTTAGTGCCCTGCCTGGCTACATAAATTTATCCCTGTGCAGTAAGTTAAAAAGCCACCCAAAAAAAAGTAAAAAAAAACACATACCACGGCCATTATTCGTAAATACCCCCCATTGTTTCTATACAGTCTGTTCATAATCTAGGTAAATATCAGCTCTTATCGCCCATTTACCCAATGCATGCCAGCTCCACCCATGAACACTTCTCGCTGTACAGCTAGTTTGTGCTGGATTAGTGAGAGTGGGTGGAGGGCAATATAATGGAGAGAATGTGCTGGTACTCCACTCCGACAGCGTCCCCATCAATCACATGTCATTCCTCTGCATGTTGCTGGTACCAGCGCATTCTCTGCTCTGTCCACACCCGGAGGGATGGGATAGATATAATCTACAAAGGTGACTAGACACGCTGTGCTCAGGAGGCTTTATGGGAAGGGTGATCGAGTTTTTGTAAACGTGATGTAAAAATATTAACAATCAAATATATCCATACGTTATTGGCGTTAAACAATCTACAATATGAGGGATTAAAGGGGTAATCCGGTGGAAAACTTTTTTTTTAATGAACTGGTGCCAGAAAGTTAAACAGATTTGTAAATTACTTCTATTAAAAAAATCTTTATCCTTCCAGTACTTATTGGCAGCTGTATGCTACAGAGGAAAATCTTTATTTTTTGAATTTCTTTTTTTGTGTTGTCCACAGTGCTCTCTGCTGACACCTCTGTCCTTGTCAGGAACTGTGCAGAGCAGGAGAAAATCCCCATTGCAAAACTATCCCGCTCTGGACAGTTCCTGACAAGGACAGAGGTGTCAGCAGAGAGCACTGTGGACAAGACAAAAAAGAAATTCAAAAAGTAAAGTAGAGTTTTCTCTGTAGCATACAGCTGCTCATAAGTCCTGAAAGGATTAAGATTTTTTTTTAATAGAAGTAATTTACAAATCTATTTAACTTTCTGGCACCAGTTCATTTAAAAAAAAAAAAAAGTTTTTCACCGGAGTACCCCTTTAATCATACGGTTTATTAGTGGAAAGTCACAATGAGGGAGATTTATCAAAATCTGTGTAGAGGAAAACTTGTCCAGTTGTCCAAAACAACCAATCAGATCGCTTCTTTCATTTTGCAGAGGCCTTGTTAAAAATGAAAGAAGCGATCTGATTGGTTGCTATGGGCAACTGGGCAAGTTTTCCTCTGGAGAGGTTTTGATAAATCTTCCCCAATATGTATCACAATAATAACTTAGATCCCAATTGTCTAATTGAATATCTAACGGAGCATAGGGGAACGCTATTGGGGACCCTATATGGGGAAGAAGATGGCGGTACATTTATGGCGTAGCTATGAAGTGAGCGCAGGCGCTGTGTTCTCTTCATAGCAGGCGAGTTCCAGCTTCTGTTAGCATCAGGGACTCGCCAAAAATGACGGACATCAGCAATCACGCTGATGTGAAAATGGAGGTGGGTTTGGGTGGGATGAGCGCAAGTGGTCGCTTGAGGTCTCTTATCAGGCTTCGGCACGCCGGATGGCTGTACAAGAAGATCATCGATAGTATTGATCAGTAATAGGTTATAAAATAGTACTAAACAGTACATAACAATCTAATGATTGCTTCTAATAGTCTCCTATGGGGCTGTCAAGCCCCCTCCTATAGACTTGCATTGAGGGGGCGGGGGTGTGATGTCACGAGGGGGCAGGGCCACAACGTCACGAGCTCCCGGCGCAGGCTCCAGCGTTCGGAACGAACGCTGGAGCCGGCGCCGGGAGCTCGTGACGTCATAGCCCTACCCCCTCATGACGTCATGACCGTTATCTGTAACTTGACATCAGAGCCACGCCCCCTCCCATTGACTTGCATTGAGGGGGCGGGGCATGATGTCACAAGAGGGTGGGGCCATAATGTCACGAGCTCCCGGCGCGGGCTCCAGCGTTCAGAACAGTTGTTCCAAACGCTGAGCAGCGGAATACCCCTAAAAAAGGTTTTAAAAAATATATAAAAGAAAAAAAAAACATATTTACATATTTGGTTTGGCACGTGGAAATGTCTGAATTATTAAAACATGATGTTCATGATCCCGCATAGTGTGCAGCGTAAACGTTACAAAAAAAAAAAAAAAAAAATGCCAGAATTAGAGATGAGCGAACTTACAGTAAGTTCGATTCGTCACGAACTTCTCGGCTCGGCAGTTGATGACTTATCCTGCGTAAATTAGTTCAGCTTTCAGGTGCACCGGTGGGCTGGAAAAGGTGGATACAGTCCTAGGAAAGAGTCTCCTAGGACTGTATCCACCTTTTCCAGCCCACGGGAGCACCTGAAAGCTGAACTAATTTATGCAGGAAAAGTCATCAACTGCCGAGCCGAGAAGTTCGTGACGAATCCAATTTACTGTAAGTTTGCTCATCTCTAGCCAGAATTTCTGATTTATAATAATAAAAAAAAGATAGTTCCAGTAAAACAAAAATGGTACCAATAAAATTACAAATCACTGCACAAAAAATGCATTGTACACGGAAAAATAAAAAGGTTATAGGGGGTCAGAATAGGGCAATTTTAACGTACCTATTTTGTAAAAAAAAAAAAAAAAAAAAAAAAAAAAAAATTTGGGGTTTTCAAAAATAGTAAAATAATAGACCAACCATATAAATTGGGTATCTTTTTAATTGTATCATCCCACAGAATAAAGATAACGGCCCATATTTATCAATCAGCCTGAAACGCTAATTGTCTGTTTTTCCAACCAATCACAGCTCTACTTTCACTTTACAAGAAATCGTTAAGATATGAAAGCTGAGCTGTGATTGGTCGCTGTGGGAAGAAACAGACAATTAGGGTTTCAGGCAGATTGATAAATCTTACCTTACAATGCCCTGCATCAATACAAAACTGTCTAAAAGTTGCAAAATTGTGGGGCTTTTCAAATTTCCCCCCGGAATTATTTTAAATTTTTTTTTTTGCTTTGCCGTACATTTTATGGTAAAATAAACAATGTCATTACAAAGTAAAATTGATACCACAAAAGAAAAAAGAAAAAAAAGAAAATGATATGGTTCTGTGGATGGAGATATGTCTGCGTCTGCGTCCTCAAGGCCTAAATGGGCTGTGTCTTTATGGGATTAAAGGGGTACTCCGGTGGAAAACAAATGTTTTCAAATGAACTGGTGCCAGAAAGTTAAACAGATTTGTAAATTACTTCTATATTAAAAATCTTAATCCTTCCAGTACTTATCAGCTGCTGTATGCTCCAGAAGAAGTCGTGTAGTTCTTTCCAGTATGACCATAGTGCTCTCTCTGCTGACACCTCTGTCCATTTTAGGAACTGTCCAGAGTAGAAGCTTCTCTCCTGCTCTGGACAGAGATGTCAGCAGAGAGCACTGTGGTCAGACTGGAAAGAACTACACAACTACCTCTGGATAAGTACTGGAAGGATTAAGATTGTTAAATAGAAGTAATTTACAAATTTGTTTAACATTTGGCATCAGTTGATAAAAAAAAAAAAAAAAAAAACTTGTTTTCCGCCACTTCATTTCCCCACATCTTTTGTACTTCTAGGCTTCATCTGTAAACATGTGTGTGATTAAGTCTCCACTAGGGGGCAGCAGGTATGCAGGATGCTTCTGTAAGAATTTAAGTTGCAGGTACCAGCGCATTCTTTAGTTTTTCCCAGACTAAAAATTCAGCCTCCTACCAGATCTAAGACAATGTAAGAGCGAAACTAGAAACTAAAACTTTTATCCACCACAAACAGCGCGGGGGGGAATTTTTCAGGGAGGTGTTAAAAAGTAGCAGAGGAGGAACCATACATAGTTGTTGTTTTTTTCAGCTAGGCACAAGTGTAACAAGCTAACAGTGTAAAATCAATAATTTATTAATAATGTCGCCATAGAGTGACAGAACAGTGGTCAGATACCAGTGGTCACACGGGTTCTCTGCAGTGAATTTATAGTGACTCAATAATTTGGCTGTAAGTGTGTGTGTAGGCTCATGAGACCGTCATTGTCTGTGAAACACATACTAGTGTTTACCTTAAAGGGGTACTCCCACCCTAGACATCTTATCCCCTATGCAAAGGATAAGATGTCTGACCGCGGGACCCCCGCAATGTTGCCTGCGGCACCCATTTATTTCTTGTCCGGAAGGGTTGGAGGGTCTCGGTCGCGACCACTTGAACGGAAGTCCGTGACGTCAGGACTCCACCCCCGTGTGACGTCACGCCCCGTCCCCTCAATGCAAGTCTATGGGAGGGGGCGTGACTCTGATGCCAAGTTACAGATAACAGTAGCTTTACTGAGGGTAGACAGATGGTAAAGTCTATACAGTTCAGCCAGGGCCCAAGGAGGTGACCAGTGACTCAGAGACCTTAAGGGCTTGCTGGGACTTGTAGTAGGACTGGACAATTTAATGCAGACCACGCTGACTTGACAAATGGTGACTGTGACTGACTGGACTCATGACTGACAATACTGAGACTGTGGTTACTTGTAGCTGCTTGTGGCTGTAGACTGGACTTGAGGCTCCTATGACTCTGGACTCTCTAGGACTCGTCTTGACCTCAGCAAAGACTTGTAAGGAAAGATAGAGAAGCTCCACCCAGGGCTTATATGGGGGAGACTAGCAGGGAGCCCATAGGTCACCCCTGAGATCACCTGATCACTGGTACCTCCTGGGTAACAATCACATGACAAGTCACATGGTGAACAGTTTTAACCCCTTAAGGACTCAGCCCATTTTGGCCTTAAGGACTGAGACAATTTAATTTTTACGTTTTCATTTTTTCCTCCTCGCCTTCTAAAAATCATAACTCTTTTATATTTTCATCCACAGACTAGTATGAGGGCTTGTTTTTTGCGCGACCAGTTGTCCTTTGTAATGACATAACTCATTATATTATAAAATGTATGGCACAACCAAAAAACACTATTTTTGTGGGGAAATTAAAAAGAAAAACGCAATTTTGCTAATTTTGGAAGGTTTCGTTTTCACGCCGTACAATTTACGGTAAAAATAACATGTGTTCTTTATTTTGAGGGTCAATACGATTAAAATGATACCCATTATTACATACTTTTCTATTAATGTTGTGCTTAAAAAAATCACAAACTTTTTAACCAAATTAGTACGTTTATAATCCCTTTATTTTGATGACCTCTAACTTTTTTATTTTTCCGTATAAGCGGCGGTATGGGGGCTCATTTTTTGCGCCATGATCTGTACTTTTTTTGATACCACATTTGCATATAAAAAACTTTTAATACATTTTTTATAATTTTTTTTAATAAAATGTATTAAAAAAGTAGCAATTATGGATTTTTTTTTTACGTTCACGCCGTTCACCGTACGGGATCATTAACATTTTATTTTAATAGTTCAGACATTTACGCACGCGGCGATACCAAATATGTCTATTAAATTTATTTTTTACGCTTTTTGGGGGTAAAATAGGAAAAAACGGACGTTTGACTTTTTTATTAGGGGAGGGGATTTTTCACTTTTTTTTTACTTTTACATTTTTTTTACATTTTTTTTTACACTTGAATAGTCCAATAGGGGACTGTTCATAGCAATACCATGATTGCTAATACTGATCTGTTCTATGTATAGGACATAGAACAGATCAGTGTTTTCGGTCATCTTCTGCTCTGATCTGCTCGATCTCAGACCAGAGCAGGAGATGCCGGGAGCCGGAAGGAGGAAGGAGAGGGGACCTCCGTGCGGCGTTCTGAATGATCGGATCCCCGCAGCAGCGCTGCGGGCGATCCGATCATTCAATGAAATCGTGTACTGCCGCAGATGCCGGGATCTGTACTGATCCCGGCACCTGAGGGGTTAATGGCAGACGCCCGCGAGATCGCGGGCGTCGGCCATTGCCGGTGGATCCCTGGCTGCGATCAGCAGCCTGGATCAGCCACGCATGACACGGGCATCGCTCCGATGCCCGCGGTTATGCACAGGACGTAAATGTACGTCCTGGTGCGTTAAGTACCACCGCACCAGGATGTACATTTACGTCCCGCGTCCTTAAGGGGTTAAAGTGACCACGCTTCCTGAACACATTACATGGTATAATACATTAGAAACATATTTACATGGGGGGACAGTTGCAGGGGGGGGGCAGTGGACACTGTAGGGAGGCTGCCTGACAGGGCAGCAAGGGTTCGGGGTAACACCTCCCATACTGGGCCACCTCACAAGCCTCCGGCGCTGCACTCGACGCTCTAAACAAACGCCGGGTGCAGCAAGGAGATCGCGGGAGTCCCAGCAGTGGGACCCCCACGATCAGACATCTTATCTGCTATCCTTTGGATATGGGATATGGGATAAGATGACTAGGGGCGGAATACCCCTTAAAAAATTTTGGACCTCCAACCCCCCTAATTTTGGATTTCTTTGTTTTGTTTCTACATAGAGCACTATTTGGTAAAAAATATTCTGTAGGTCCATACGATTACAACGATACACAGTTTGGTTAAAATGAGTATGGTTAAAATAATCCTCTTCTGGCCCCTATAACTTTTTCATTTTTCTGTATACAGATATGTATTGGACTCATTTTTTTGTGCTATTATCTGTAATTTTTTATCAGTATCGTTTTTGTTTTGATGGGATTTTTTTAATCTGGTATGTGAAGTGATATGCACAGCGACCTTTTCAGTCTGCACGAGGAATAGATGGAGTGTACAGACATGGCCGAGAGCAGCGTTCCATGCGGTGAGAGTTCCAAGATGGCGCCGGAACAGAGGAAAGTTGTGGCGGTCACAGCCCAACTATTCCGAGACCTTGCCGGCCGTCTGCAGCAGTTGTCATTGGATGCGGAGGGGGCCTGCAATCTTCCCCCGCTGCCCGACGATGACGACAGCTGGCCGGACACCCCTCCAGGAGAATTTACTGGGACACCTGGAGCATCTTCAGCGGTGAGATTGTCCCCTCACCACTGCACATGGGGTTCGTGGGCTGAGATCCCGACGGAGGAGTCTTCTGTAAGTACCCCACCAGAAGCTGCCTTTTCTTCCTCCTCCAGCCCAGAACCAGAAGTACCCCTGTCCGATTTAAATTTGCTGAGTGCACGACTGCGCTCGCCACATTTGCCTAAATAGACATTCGGGGATGAACCAGAATTGATTCAATTTACGCATCATGTTCTTCAACCCCTGCCTGGGAAACCACTCCCACCGATTCCTACAGTGCAGAGGGAAAGGGCCCGTCGAGAAGCCGAAATGGCCGACTTGATGGAGAAATTAAAGGCCTGACACAGAGAACTTTATGCCCCCAAGCATGTTCATTTGCCTTATGAAGAAAGGATTTGCTACACGCGAAACACCAAAGAATTGGAAGCACTCTTTATCCGTATGTGGGACTATCCCCGAGAAGGGGAGAAGCCATTGGAACACCGCAGAGCAACAGTGGCCAAGTTTGACAAGGTCAGAGGTTATGGTACCCTCATTGATTGCCACACCGGCTATTCCATCCTCGTAAACCGGCGAGCTGTACAGAGGCCTTACATTGACAAGAAGTTCCATTCCCTGGAGGTGGGTGAGATAGTAGAATATACACCTGTCCAGGGCCTGTGAGGAGAGTGGGAGGCCGCAGTCACCAGACCAGCAGCTCCAACCCAGCTTCCATTCCAGTACTTCCCTTCTGATGATTGGGAGGAGGACTCCTTTCAGCTAAGGCCGAAATGGCCTGCTCCTTTTGCTTCTACTGATGAGCCTACAGAGAAGGAAATTCTACAGCAGCAGCCATATGCTTCTCTCTTCAGTGATGTACCCAGGCCTACTCCTACTGAGGAGGTTTGGCCTAAACTGCGGATACCAACGGAAGTGCCCAGGCCTACTCCTGCCAAGAAGGTGAGGCCTAAACTGCGGGCACCAACGACAGTGCCGCGGCCTACTCCTACTGAGGAGGTTTCGCTGGACCAACCGGCACCAACCCTTATACCAATGGCATCTTCAGCAGCGGCCATTAATTATATGGTCAATGTCAACCCTACAGTGACCCACTCTATCTTCTCAAATGTGGTGTGGGACACCAACGTCAGGGGTTCTGCAAGAGGAGCTGGACGATTTAGAAAGAGCTTCTTCTGAAGGGTTAACCTTCCTGCTTGTGATCCTGATTTTGTCTTAGAGACTGTTGGAATTGTTTAAGGAGGCACGTTACAGACTGTTGGAACTGTTTAAGGAGGCACCTAGCAGAACTTTGCTAAGACAGTTCAAGCTGTTTCTGTAACCACCAAGCTTGTGCCTGACCCTTGGGTCAAGAGACTCCTAGCCAGTAGGAGATTCGTAAGTGTGTGCTCGGCTAAATGTGGTAGCCATGTTATATGGACTCCTAGTGCAGGTGGACTGATGATCCTTGCACGTCTATTTAATTGTACATAATACAACAGTAATATATTTTTTCCCTTGCCTAAATTGCACTTATCAGGTGAATGCACCCGAACCCTGTTGTACTTCTAATAAATGTTATTTCTAGGTTGGACCAAATGCAAATGGTTCTTGTGCACAAAAGATTTCACTCTGTACACGTGTACGTAAGATAACAGGTGTTGTAGTAGTTGTAAGTAGGTGGCTCTCTCAGCTCCACTGAGAGTAACGTTCCTGTCACCCATCACTAACACCTTCTCAAAGGTCTACTCAGGGTAACCTACCCTTAAGATACCAAGACTGACTCTTCACATAATTCATGTACACATAGTACATCAAATAATCACTTTAGTGTAACTACCTCACTATAACTTAGTACACTAACTCAAAACAAAAATATATCTCACATTCTAAGTAAACAAAGAAACAAAAATTTAAGGGATTGCAGCCTATGTCATCATTCAATTCCTGCCACTGTTGTGTACACTAATTTTGTTCTCTTTACGTGTTGAGGATGCTCTTCCTGTCCAGAAGGCGCTCCTGTAAGCCTAAGTATATACACGTATTCATAAAGGTAACCTAGATAAGGTCTATCTGTTGAGTTCTAGGGATAAGTGAGATGTTCCCTGTGCCACTGGCTGCAATACAACCCCAAAACATGATTGATCCACCCCCATGCTTAACATTTGGACAGAGGTTCTTTTCATTAAATCCTGTTCCCCTTCTGCTCCAAACGTACCTTTGCTCATTCCGGCCAAAAAGTTCAATTTTAACCTCATCGGTCCACAGAACTTGTTTCCAAAATGCATCAGGCTTGTCTATATGTTCATTTGCAAAGTTCAAATGCTGATTTTTGTGGTGAGGACGTAGAAGAGGTTTTCTTCTGATGACTCTTCCATGAAGACCATATTTGTACAAGTATCTCTTTATAGTGGAATAGTGTACCACAACTCCAGTGTCTGCCAGATCTTTCTGGATGGATTGTGCAGTCAAATGTGGGTTTTGAATTGTTTTTCTCACAATCCTACGAGCTGTTCTGTCTGATATCTTTCTTGGTCTTCCAGATCTTGCTTTAACTTCCACTGTTCCTGATGACTGCCATTTCTTACATTCCGAACAGAGGATATTGACATCTGAAAACGTTTTGCTATCCTCTTATAGCCTTCTCCATCTTTGTGAGCGTCATCTATTTTCAGTTTCAGATTTCTAGACAATAGTGTTGCTCACGAATATTCGCAATTCGAATATTATTCGCGAATATTGCATATTCGCGAATTCGCGAATTTCGCCGAATATAGCGCTATATATTCGTAATTACGAATATTCGGGTTTTTTTTTTGTTTTTTTTCACAGTGCACATCACAGTGATCACCCCTCTCTGCTTCCAGCTTGTTTGGTGTAAAGAAGGCTGTAATACTACTGTGTGAGACTGTCGTGCGAAAATGCGCATATGCGGAAATTTAGCATATGCGTATTTTCGCATATGCGAATTTTCGCGCTTGCTAATTTTGTGTATGAAAATATTCGCATATGTTAAATTTTCGCATATGTGAATTTCCGCATATGCGAAAATAAAGCGAAAATAAAGCGGAAATATAACGAATATGCGAATATTCGCGAATATATGACGAATATTCGTCCATATATTCGCGAATATTCGCGAATTCGAATATGGCCTATGCCGCTCAACACTACTAGACAACTGCTTAGAAGAACCCATGGTGCTGATTGTTGGGGCAAGGTCAGATGAGTCTGGACATTTAAAACCTTTGAGATTGACATCACCTGGTCTTTCCAGATGATGATTGAGAACGATCCATGACACTGGCAGGTCTCAGCTTTGCAAAGGGGGCAGTGCATGCTATAAATTCTACAGGGTGCCCAAACATTTGCAGACGTAATTTTTTGTTTTCTGTTATTTTGAAAGTGTAAATGATGGAAATAAAATCTAACTTTTGTTGACATATTATAAGAATGTCTAATCTGTAGTTTGATGCCTTTTGGAGATTTTTCCATCTTTCCTTGGCTTCTTTATGCACATTAATACATTTTTTTACCTGGGGTGCCCAAACTTTTGATCCCCACTGTACCTACAGGGGGCAACTATTTACACAGGGACCTACCTACAGGTAGCCACCTACTCAGGGCACTTACCTAATGGGGAACCCATGTGAAGGGACCTGTCTACCTACTGGAATGACCTATCTACTTAATTGGTAGGCCTACCTACTCTTCAACAACCCACTTATCTACCCACTCTACTGTTTGACACCAAGGGGTTATTATTACTGTATGGAGGTCCTGGAAAAGTGCCCACCCTAAAATGTTTGTCTGGCTGGTCCTGTGGACATGGCGGTCTGGGCCGGATGGAGAAGATAAAGGAAAATGAATGACTCCAATCAGAGAAGACATCACTTGATGTAACTGTATGTGATCACTTATATGGTATGCAGAGTCTGTGTAGAGCTGATATCTACCACTATATGGTCACTGTATGGGGGGATATTACCTCCTTGTATACTGGTATTATTGGTACTATTGGTCTCAGTATACAGGATTTGGTCAGTAACAGTAGGATGGTAATATGTATGGCCCTAATATTCCCCCTTGTATACTGGTAATATTGGTCTCAGTATACAGGATTTGGTCAGTAACAGTATGATGGTAACATATATGGGGATAATATTCCTCCTTGTATACTGGTATTATTGGTAATATATGTCTCAGTATACAGGATTTGGTCAGTAACGGTATGTTAGTAATATGTGTGGTGATAATGTTTCTCCTGGTATACTGGTATTATTGGTAATATTGGTCTCAGTATACAGGATGTGGTCCGTAACAGTATGATGGTAATATGTATGGGGAAAATCGTTCCTCCTTACATACCAGTGTTATTTGGTTACTATATGATTTATTTAGAGGTAAACTGCATGTGTCTTTCATGGAAAATTGTTCTACCTTTGTTAATGTTAGATAGAGAACTGCACAGAAAATTAATTTTCTATAAAGACACATGCTGAACTGCCTTTATAGTCAATGGGAGCTTAAGAGTCACCCCCCCCCCCCCCCCCCCCCACTGCCTGCATCTCAGGCATCATTTGTGTATAAATGTACCTTTGCTATAATTGCCCGCCCCCCTACTATTGTCCTGGCCCCAGTGTGCCTCCCAAAATGTTAAAGTTGGTTGCATCCCTTATTGCAGTTTTTTCTGTTCTTGACTACGCCTCATACATATTAGCTGACTCTATAACCACTCATCTAACCTGCATGAGTGTTTTTCTTTTTTACTCATATTGTTTATATAATACTGCTATTTTTTGCCTTTGTTTCTTCCATTTGCCTTTTTTTTTTTTTACAATTTGTCTGTGGCTTGTTTATTGTTCTTTTTAAATTTTTCCTTGTAATTTAAACACTTTTAAGAAAAAAGACAATTGTTTAAAAAATACAGGCTGTTGCTAAGACCCCCAATAACAAGAACCCCCAAAAGTAAAGCCATCTGTTAACCAAGTGCAATGTACTTGTAATGGGCTGGTTAGCCAGTCAGATGGCAGGGACTCCAGGGCTATCAGACTTGATGCCCTTGTCCCCCACTTTCTGACAGCACCTGATAAACAGGTGAGTGATACTTCCAATACTTAACATCCATTGTTGTTTCTGCAGGGTGGGCCATTTATATGGATACACCTTAATAAAATGGGAATGGTTGGTGATATTAACTTCCTATTTGTGGCACATTAGTATATGTGAGGGGGGAAACTTTTCAAGATGGGTGGTGACCATGGCGGCCATTTTGAAGTCGGCCATTTTGAATCCAACTTTTGTTTTTTCAATAGGAAGAGGGTCATGTGACACATCAAACTTATTGGGAATTTCACAAGAAAAACAATCATGTGCTTGGTTTTAACGTAACTTTATTCTTACATGAGTTATTTACAAGTTTCTGACCACTTATAAAATGTGTTCAATGTGCTGCCCATTGTGTTGGATTGTCAACGCAACCCTCTTCTCTATATACTGCTATATACTACTATATACACCGCAGGAGAAATGCTAGCACAGGCTTCCAGTATCCGTATACACTGCTATATACTACTATATACACCGCAGGAGAAATGCTAGCACAGACTTCCAGTATCCGTATACACTGCTATATACTACTATATACACCGCAGGAGAAATGCTAGCACAGGCTTCCAGTATCCGTATACACTGCTATATACTACTATATACATAGTTACATAGTTACATAGTTAGTATGGTTGAAAAAAGACATACGTCCATCAAGTCCAACTTTTGTTTTTTCAATAGGAAGAGGGTCATGTGACACATCAAATGTATTTGGAATTTCACAAGAAAAACAATGATGTGCTTGGTTTTAACGTAACTTTATTCTTTCCTGAGTTATTTACAAGTTTCTAAACACTTATAAAATGTGTTCAATGTGCTGCCCATTGTGTTGGATTGTCAATGCAACCCTCTTCTCTATATACTGCTATATACTACTATATACGCCGCAGGAGAAATGCTAGCACAGGCTTCCAGTATCCGTATACACTGCTATATACTACTATATACACCGCAGGAGAAATGCTAGCACAGACTTCCAGTATCCGTATACACTGCTATATACTACTATATACACCGCAGGAGAAATGCTAGCACAGGCTTCCAGTATCCGTATACACTGCTATATACTACTATATACATAGTTACATAGTTACATAGTTAGTATGGTTGAAAAAAGACATACGTCCATCAAGTCCAACTTTTGTTTTTTCAATAGGAAGAGGGTCATGTGACACATCAAATGTATTTGGAATTTCACAAGAAAAACAATGATGTGCTTGGTTTTAACGTAACTTTATTCTTTCCTGAGTTATTTACAAGTTTCTAAACACTTATAAAATGTGTTCAATGTGCTGCCCATTGTGTTGGATTGTCAATGCAACCCTCTTCTCTATATACTGCTATATACTACTATATACGCCGCAGGAGAAATGCTAGCACAGGCTTCCAGTATCCGTATACACTGCTATATACTACTATATACACCGCAGGAGAAATGCTAGCACAGGCTTCCAGTATTCGTATACACTGCTATATACTACTGTATACACCGCAGGAGAAATGCTAGCACAGGCTTCCAGTATCTGTATACACTGCTATATACTACTATATACACCGCAGGAGAAATGCTAGCACAGGCTTCCAGTATCTGTATACACTGCTATATACTACTATATACACCGCAGGAGAAATGCTAGCACAGGCTTCCAGTATCCGTAGTTTCAGGTGCTGCAGAATGGGCAAAACAAAAAATGTTAAAAGGACCCTCAGTTTACGCAGAAGATTTTGTTCAGTGATGAGGAAACTTTTATGTGAATGGTGAAGTTAACAAACAAAACCACTGCTATTGGTCTGACACTAACCCACATTGGATAGATCCCTCCAAGACTGTTGGAACACAAAAATTGATGGTATGGTGTGGTATATGGGGTACAAAGATAGTGGGGCCATTCTTCATCAATGGAAACCTCAAGGCCACTGGATATGTGAAATTGCTTCATGATAATGTGTTTCCCTCTTTATGCACTGAAGCTGGCGCGTTCCCTGAGTTTTTCCAGCAAGATGGTGACCACCACATTATGGTGTCAGGTCCGAGCATTCCTAGATGAACAGTTTCCTGGAAAGTGGATTGGTCGTCGTGGGCCAGTTGAATGGCCCCCAAGGTCTCCCGATCTGACCCCCTTAGACTTTTATCTTTGGGGTCATCTGAAGGCAATTGTCTATGCTATGAAGATACGAGATGTGCAGCACCTGAAACTACAGATACTGGAAGCCTGTGCTAGCCTTTCTCCTGCGGTGTATATAGTAGTATATAGCAGTGTATACGGATACTGGAAGCCTGTGCTAGCATTTCTCCTGCGGTGTATATAGTAGTATATAGAAGTGCATACAGATACTGGAAGCCTGTGCCAGCATTTCTCCTGCGGTTTATATAGTAGTATATAGCAGTGTATACGGATACTGGAAGCCTGTGCTAGCATTTCTCCTGCGGTGTATATAGTAGTATATAGAAGTGCATACAGATACTGGAAGCCTGTGCCAGCATTTCTCCTGCGGTGTATATAGTAGTATATAGCAGTGTATACGTATACTGGAAGCCTGTGCTAGCATTTCTCCTGCAGTGTATATAGTAGTATATAGCAGTGTATACAGATACTGGAAGCCTGTGCAAGCATTTCTCCTGCGGTGTATATAATAGTATATAGCAGTGTATACGGATACTGGAAGCATGTGCTAGCATTTCTCCTGCGGTGTATATAGCCGTGTATACAGATACTGGAAGCCTGTGCTAGCATTTCTCCTGCGGTGTATATAGTAGTATATAGCAGTGTATACGGATACTGGAAGCCTGTGCTAGCATTTCACCTGCAGTGTATATAGTAGTATATAGCAGTGTATACGGATAATGGAAGCCTGTGCTAGCATTTCTCCTGCAGTGTATATAGTAGTATATAGCAGTATATATGGATACTGGAAGCCTGTGCTAGCATTTCTCCTGCGGTGTTGCTATCAGTGTGTGAAGAGTGGGAGAAGAGGGTTGCATTGACAATCCAACACAATGGGCAGCACATTGAACACATTTTATAAGTGGTCAGAAACTTGTAAATAACTCATGAAAGAATAAAGTTACCAATCACATCATTGTTTTTCTTGTGAAATTCCCAATAAGTTTGATGTGTCACATGACCCTCTTCCCATTGAAAAAACAAAAGTTGGATTCAAAATGGCCGACTTCAAAAGGGCCGCCATGGTCACCACCCATCTTGAAAAGTTTCCCCCCTCACATATACTAATGTGCCACAAACAGGAAGTTAATATCACCAACCATTCCCATTTTATTAAGGTGTATCCATAGAAATGGCCCACCCTGTACTGTATTCTGACCCCTGACTTGTTTCTTGGTTCTGACGTTCGATGTTGTGACTCTGGTTCTGTCATCTGATTCTTGTATAGTTACTAACTTTTTACTTAACATTTCCCTTGTCTCTGAACTGACTACGGTTTTGTTTCTGCTGTTGTCACTGTCATGCCCGTCTGGTGCTGACCCAGCTTGCTGACCATCCTACCCTTCCCTGTAAACCCTGTTATGAAGGGACCATCACCTAGTTAGGGGGTGTTGCCTTGGGCAGATACTCTAAGTAAGTAGGGACAGGGGTGGTGGTGCAGAATAGGGCAGTACTTCCCTTCCTTGACCTTACAGGCTATACAGTTACCCCTTTCTGACATAGATGAAATGCATGGTCTCACTCAACTGATCCAGGATCTGGCAGAAAGGTAATATCATCTGTAATGTCCGTTTGTTTGTTTTTGTGTCTTTTTATGTGTTTGGGCAGTTTCTGTGTAATTTTTCCTAGCTTTGGAAGAGTTAATGCTCTGAGCCAATTGCAACTCGGGTGTGGATATTTAAACCCTAGCTTGGAGGGGCAAGCTGTGCATAACTAGCTTGCCCCCTGACTGGTGAGCAGTTAAGGGGTTAAGAAATATACAGGCAAGGATTTTAGCCCCCTCCCCCGCCTGTAAAAACTTGTTGGTAACTATAGTGGTATGTCCCATGGGTGGGGGTGAAGGAGTGCACCAATCAGGGGTTTAATAGTTTCCCGGGCTTTCAGGGGCCCTCCCCTGGGTATTCATAGCTGTGGTGCCTCCCTTCCGCCCCCCCCCCCCCCCCCTCAATCTGCCCAGGACCCGGAGTTTTGCCCTCCCTCCCTTTTTTGTATCTCTGTTTATTGTAAGTCACAGCTTGGCGGTAAGAAGACGGTGAAAGCGGGGTCAACCCGGGGTAGACCTCCACACAGGACAGTGTGGCAGCACCTCTCGGGTTGGCAAGAAGCCAATCGGTGTCTTTGTTACAGTTAAATTGTTATTTATATAAGTAATTTTATAAATAAAGCTGTGGCCGATTCCCACCCATAAAAAAGTTGAATTGTTGTTGTGTCAGTTATTATTTAATTAATTATTGTAATAAGGGGGAGGGGTAGTTATAGCCTGCTAGGAGCTAATTGGGTCTCAACAGTCTTGCTGCACTTTGGTTGCTGGTGATTGATCTACTCTGACTATGTTTTATTATGCACCTTAGCTATAGTGCTCTGCTGTCCATTTCTGCTTTATCATGCACCTTGTATTTATATTGTGATATTTCTGAGTTTTTAACAATGGTTAATAGTCTTGTTTATTACAGATTTTAGTCTGAGGTACATTAGTACATTGGTACATTTTTTAGGATTATGTAAGTCCGTTCTGCTTTAGCATTGTATCTTGGTCTGTGTTCACACTGTGAGTAGTTTGTGTAATTCCTGTTCTGGTATCCTGGTTCTTCCATGTTGTTTGGAGTTTGGTTTTGTGGTCTGTTCAGACTCATTTCTCAGTCTAGTGTTTCGTGTATTATATTTCTGTTTCCTTCTAGGCCAGTATTCTGAACACACGGCGGAGTGTGCCTGCTGGCTAGAAGTCTATCTGGAGTTATTATTGCTGTCTACTCCTTTTGTGGAGTGGGATGTCCAGTTTGTTTCTACCCTATGTCCCAGTGTGAACAGTGTCCTATGTTTCTGAACAGTTTGGTGTTTAACGTTCAGTTCTTCTGTTCATCCCCTGCATTTCCTGGTTTCTGCTGTTTGCTCATTCTATACCTTGTCTAGTTCATTTATTCATATTTGCAGTTTACATGGTTTCCGTTTTTTGAACTGTATGTTAGTACACTATTTTCTTCCCTGTTTGCCTTTATATATTCTGTCTTGTATATCTGCTTGTTTGGTAGTTTTCTCGTTATGTTTCTAACCTGTGACCGACTATGTATATTATTGTTTTTACGCCCACTGCACTTTAGCTCAGGTAGGGACCGGCACTATGGTTGTCGATCCGCTGTTTAGGGTGGATGGGCAAGTAGGCAGGGAGAGTGTTTATTAGGGAAAGCTTAGGGCTCACACTACCTCAGTCATGACAGCATCAAGGGACATCTCACGCATAGAAGCAGCTGCCATGCCCTGAAACTATGACCTCACCTGGTGAACCTAAAGCTTTTGGGTTTCAGAAAGACATTAACATCAGTCAGGGAGAATTACAAATTATATTTTACCTGCAAATTCTGTTCATGAGCAATAGAGGGTAAGAATAGTCACTGCTCCAATGGGATCCCCAGGAATGCACTTTCTTGTCTCCTCCAGGTCCTTATGAGCTGACTTTAGTTTGCAGGTGATTTTTTGATAAACTTGACAGAGCAGCATATGAAAAGTCTAAATTGTTTTCCCTCCATCAGAGTAGTAGGTCGAAGCTTATTGTTTTGACTATTGGAGTGGAATGACCCGGAGATAAGTATGGAGTGGCAGAGTTAAATAGGTGTGCCAGCTCTTTGTGTTGTCCACCCCAAAGCTTATATTTGCCAGCCCCCGAGTATTATGTAGGACGTGTCAACCACAATAGCTGGTAAATCTGAAAAGAACTGAATTCTATTAACCCCATTTAGATCTCATGATTATTTATCCTAGACCTGTCCATGGATCAAGTGCAGTAAGACCAAACCTGAAGACTGTGGCCGGAGTAAGGCAAAGCACTCACCCCCACAGGATGTATTGTCAATTCCCATCCTCTGGTGAGATTGGACGTGGTTGGTGGCACTGCCATTGTATTTTTTCATGTTTTTATTTTTTGTCTCAGCACTTTTAGATTCAGATGCATCTACAATTTTTAAAACTTGAATATTGTTTTTATGTATGTTTTTTATATATATATTACACTGTGAACTTTCTTTTGAGTTGTTCTTTCTCCAAGTGTTTGGTGCATTCAGGCAGCACAGAGTAGTGCACTCACTATTTCGATGTCTGATTCCCATGCCTTTGTGTTTAGTAAAGTTTTCTATAGAGATCCCTGCGGCCTTGTCCTCTGTAATTTTTTATGGTTAATGGCGGTCAAGGCCGGGCTGTATAAATACATATAAATAGCGCTGGTTATGTTGCTGGTACCAGCACATTCTGATGTATCTCCACAGCCGGAGGTGAACTTCCTGGGTGTATACTGAAATTCAATGTAAAAAAATTCCGCTTTATATATTCTGTTGAGTCACTGTATGAGGTTTCCTCGTGTATGATGCATTTGGGAAGTCATCAAACCCTTTCACTTTTTTCATACTTTATGTTGTGGCCTTTTGCTAAAATAACAACAAAAAAATCTAGTTTTTCATCATTCTGCACTCAATACCACCTAATGATGATAAAGTGATAAAAAAAAGTTTAGAAATTTTAGCAATTTTATTTAAAAGAAAAAGCTAAAATCTTACAGTGACGTAAGTATTCAGACCCTTTACTCAGGACTTACAGCCTCCAGTCTTCTTGGGGATTTTCTGCCATTCTTCTCTGTAGATCTCAGTCAGGTTGGATGGGGACCATCGGTGGAGGAGATTTTCAGGTGTTCCATTGGGTTCTGGCTCTGTCTGGGCCACTCAAGGAAATTCAGAGTTGTCCCTAAGCCGCTCATGTGTTCTCTGTGTGCTTAGGGTCATTAGGGGAGATTTATCAAAACCTGTCCAGAGGAAAAGTAGCCCAGTTGCCCATAGCAACCAATCAGATCACTTCTTTCATTTTTAACAAGGCCTCTGCAAAATGAAAGAAGCAATCGGATTGGTTGCTATAGGCAACTGGCCAACTTTTCCTTTGCACAGGTTTTGATAAATCTCCCCATTGTCTTGTTGGAAGGCGAATCATCAGTATCACCTGCATTAATCTGATGTACAGGCTTGTAGTGCAGGCGGCACTAATGACAATAATACTTACCACTCCCTGCTCCATGCTTCCAATCCGCAGCAATCCCAGTTCTTCAGAATATGCAAATGATCTGCTTTCTACATGAAAGGGGCTTGTGCACAGTGACATCCTGCCGGCATCTCCATAGTAACACCTCCCCCTGACCGGTCTTCCTGTCCCACACAGTGAAAAACAACCACCACAGCATAATGATACACCCACCTTTCTTTACTGTAGAGACAGTATTGGGCAGGTAAAGGGCAGTGCCTGGTTTCCCCCAGACATGATGCTGCCCCCACCATGATCACTGTAGGGATGGTATTGGGCAGGTGATGGGCAGTGCCCGGTTTCCCCCAGACATGATGCTGCCCCCACCATGATCACTGTAGGGATGGTATTGGGCAGGTGATGGGCAGTGCCTGGTTTCCCCTAGACATAATGCTGCCCCCACCATGATCACTGTAGGGATGGTATTGGGCAGGTGATGGGGAGTACCTGGTTTCCCCCAGACATGATGCTGCTCCCACCATGATCACTGTAGGGATAGTATTGGACAGGTGATGGGCAGTGCCTGGTTTCCCCCAGACATAATGCTGCCCCCACCATGATCACTGTAGGGATCGTATTGGGCAGGTAATGGGCAGTGCCTGGTTTCCCCCAGACATGATGCTGCCCCCACCATGATCACTGTAGGGATGGTATTGGGCAGGTAATGGGCAGTGCCTGGTTTCCCCCAGACATGATGCTGCCCCCACCATGATCACTGTAGAGATGGTATTGGGCAGGTGATGGGCAGTGCCTGGTTTCCCCCAGACATAATGCTGCCCCCACCATGATCACTGTAGGGATGGTATTGGGCAGGTGATGGGCAGTGCCCGGTTTCCCCCAGACATGATGCTGCCCCCACCATGATCACTGTAGAGATGGTATTGGGCAGGTGATGGGCAGTGCCTGGTTTCCCCCAGACATAATGCTGCCCCCACCATGATCACTGTAGGGATGGTATTGGGCAGGTGATGGGGAGTACCTGGTTTCCCCCAGACATGATGCTGCTCCCACCATGATCACTGTAGAGATGGTATTGGGCAGGTGATGGGCAGTGCCTGGTTTCCCCCAGACATGATGCTGCCCCCACCATGATCACTGTAGGGATGGTATTGGGCAGGTGATGGGCAGTGCCTGGTTTCCTCCAGACATGATGCTGCCCCCACCATGATCACTGTAGAGATGGTATTGGGCAGGTGATGGGCAGTGCCTGGTTTCCCCCAGACATAATGCTGCCCCCACCATGATCACTGTAGGGATCGTATTGGGCAGGTGATGGGCAGTGCCTGGTTTCCCCAGACATGATGCTGCCCCCACCATGATCAATGTAGGGATGGTATTGGGTAGGTAATGGGCAGTGCCTGGTTTCCCCCAGACATGATGCTGCCCCCACCATGATCAATTTAGGGATGGTATTGGGTAGGTAATGGGCAGTGCCTGGTTTCCCCCAGACATGATGCTGCCCCCACCATGATCACTGTAGGGATGGTATTGGGCAGGTAATGGGCAGTGCCTGGTTTCCTCCAGACATGATGCTGCCCCCACCATGATCACTGTAGGGATGGTATTGGGCAGGTGATTGGCAATGCCTTGTTTCCTCCAGACATGATGCTGCCCCCACCATGATCACTGTAGGGATGGTATTGGGCAGGTGATGGTCAGTGCCTGGTTTCCTCCAGACATGATGCTGCCCCCACCATGGTCACTGTGGGGATGGTATTGGGCAGGTGATGGGCAGTGCCTGGTTTCCTCCAGACATAATGCTGCCCCCACCATGATCACTGTAGGGATGGTATTGGGCAGGTGAAGATGGGCAGTGCCTGGTTTCCCCAGACATGATGCTGCCCCCACCATGATCACTGTAGGGATGGTATTGGGCAGGTAATGGGCAGTGCCTGGTTACCTCCAGATCTGATGCTTAGAATTGAGGACAAAAAGTCTTAGAACAAATAATAGTAAGAACAATAGCTAAGTGTTGATTACTTCCATATTACAAAGCAACAAAAGTTCTGGACTGTCTTTTCTGAAAGAGGTCTTCACATTAAATTACATCAGTAATCACATGCAGAATAAGTCATCATCCAACAAAGTAGATATGTTTTTCAGTTTTTTTTTTGATTATTATTATTATTTTTTATTATTTTTTATTTTGGATAATGAACAACAAGGTTAAGATTTTTTTGGAATGTGAGGGGGATGGGGGAGCGGCGTAAGAGAGTGGCCATATTTGATAGCGTACAAAATTATTTGGCAGCAATTGTCTGTCTGGTTTAATCACATGTCACTGAGGAAACAGAGAGGAAGATTACTAGGAGATGGGCACAAATGGAGTTTCACTCATCGGCTTCCAGCTATTCGACTGGGGTTTAAGTTTATATTCATAGGGCCATTCCGATTAAAATTCTTGGTAAGAAAATAGCTGAAAGTGGACAGTATGTTCTGTTACATGTCAGAATTTATGATTGGGAGGGAGTGATGGCCTTCTTTTGTGTCCCTCCCCCATTCTCTACTCAGCCCCTGTTAGATTTAATTAATCTTTGTAAAGGGAAAGAATCTCTCCCTCTTTATTTGGTAGGGGATTATAACTGTGTAATGAATTCCGCTTTGGATAGGACCTCCACTAGGAATGCAAAGGAGTCGGAAACTCACCTCCTTAAGTTGTGCACAGAGATGGGTTGGAAAGACCAGTGGCGCTTAATGAATCCTGATAGGAGGTTGTTTTCCTGCTTCTCGGCCTCCCATAAGGTAGCATCAAGAATTGATATAGCTCTCTCTAATGATAAGGGGTTGCGGTCTATTATAGGTATTAGATACGAAGGAAGGACTTGTAACACTCACGTTTCTGAAGACAGGAACTCCGGTATATGTGGATCCGCTGGATCTGTGTGGCAGATGACTCGGACCATGCCAGGGAACGGAGTCTAAGGTGCCGCTGGTCTTCACTAGAGCCCGCCGCAAAGCAGGATGGGCTTGCTGCTGCAGGCGACACCCAGGGTCGTAACCCCCGGCAACGGCTCGACCACACAGGCGGCTGAGGAGATGCGAAGCACAGAAAGGATGAGACAACTCGTAGTCAGGATAGCTGTAGGTCAGGGCAGGCAGCACAGTAGCGTAGTTGGGACGTAGCAGAAGTTCAGTAGGCAGGCGTCAGAGAAGCAAGGTCAAGGTCACAAGAGCAAGAGATCTGGTACACGGCAAGGCAATACAAAGGAACGCATTCTCTTGGGCACAAGGCAACAAAGATCCGGCAGAGAACTGAGGAGGGTGGAGGAATTTATCAACAAGACACAGGTGGTTACACTAATGAGAGTACTGGCCCTTTAAATCTTAAAGCTCCGGCGCGCGCGCGCGCCCTAAGGGATGTAGACACATGCGCCGGAGCAGAGAGGTGAAAGCAGAGGCAGGAGAAACACCCGGAGAGTGACGGACTGGGGCTCGCATGCGGGTGTGTCCCGCAGTGCGAGTCCCAGCCCCGTCGGCAGCAGAAGGTAAGGGGACCATGCGCTTACGGCCAGCGTGTGAGGCCGGAGCGCATAGCGTAACAGGACTATCTCAGATCATTCTCCGGTGGTAATGGAATTGGGTTTTCGGGACCAGGGAAGAGAGAGGGAGAGGGTCTTTAGTTTGAATTCACATTGGTTAAATTTGATTGGAGGGAAGGAAGAAATTGTGAAGGAGATATGGGAATGTTGGAAATTTAATAAGAACTCGAGCCCCTATTCAGTGGTGTGGGATACGATAAAAGCAGTACTGCGGGGGATTCTATATAGGGCTATTCAGAGGAAAAAGAGGGATTTTAAAAAGGTTTAACAAGATCTTAGGGATAAGGTCAGAATTGCCGAGGAAGGTTATGAGGAACAGAGGTCTGAAAAGAAGTTTAAGGATTTAGAATCAGCGCAAAGCAAGCTCACAGAGTATTATTTAGAAAATGCCCAGCATAAGATCTTTTTTTTCAGGTCAGAAGGATTTTGTGGAGGGGGCCGCCCAGGGAAACTATTAGCAAATGTAGTTAGAGCTCAAAGGGAAAGTAGGGATATTCTTGCATTGCAGGATAGTAATGGAGTTACTCAAACAACGCAGGAGGAGTTACAGAAGATCGCGCATCTCTACTACCAACAACTATATAGCACAGAGGAGCCCGCAGGGGAAAGTGAGATTGAGGAATATTAAAGGAAATTGATTTACCTAAGATAAGTAAGGAAGACCTTGAAAGCCTTAATAAAGAAATGACAGTAGAGGAGTTGGGGAAAGCTTTGGATGGATGCTTGGTTTCATCAGCCCCAGGTTGGATGGCCTTACTCTATCTATAGAGAATATAAGGAGGTCTCATTACCTATCCTTTACCTGGTGCTGGAGGAGGCACAGAGGGGAGGGGAATTGCCGGCCTCCATGTTGGAAACAAAAATAGTTCTCATACTTAAAAAGGATAAGGATAGTACTAAAATTGATTCCTATCATCCTATTTCCTTGAAAAATACAGACGCCAAGATGTTGGCGAAACTTCTGGCCAAAAGGCTATCTCCTCTTATGCCTGGTATAGTAGGAGCTGAACAAACCGGCTTTGTCCCAGGGCCAGGGTTGCAGTTAATGGTTCTCTCTCACCACAGTTGGTTATTGAAAGGGGTACAAGGCAAGGTTGCCCACTTTCACCTATGTTATTTGTTTGATTTCTTGAGCCTTTGGTGGCCAAGTTAAAGAAGGCAGGTGGCCTTCGGGGATTTGGGATTAGGGGAGCAGAAGAAACATTTCTTATGTATGCAGATGATATTCTTTTGTTTCTAGAAAATGCTTTTGTTGGGGTCCCAGAAGCAATTACAGTGGTGGAGGAATTTGGGAATGTTTCTGGCTTTAGAATTAATTGTAGTAAATCATCCTTTATGCCTTTGGTCCCAGGCAATGTTAGTGGATTGACGGAGATGAAGGTTTTGGCAGAAGAGGAGAGTTTGGATTATTTAGGAATCAAATTGTCACCTTCAATAGATTCTTTTAACCAGCTCAATCTTAAAACATTGTTGAGTAATTGGGGGGAAAAGTGGATGGAGTAGAAGGGGGAATTGTTTATTAATATATTATTTATTAATTTATTTAATAGTATAAAAAAAAAGATTTTCCTCCTTCTGACAGGGGTGGGAATGGGAGTGGGGTAATGACTGTATAATATTTTGGTGATATGTAATTTGTTTGTATGTATTTATAATGGCAATACATTTATATTAAAGATTAAAAAAAATATATATGTTTTTCAGTAGCTCTACAACTCCAGACGGCTCTCATTTGTCTTTGGAAACTTTCAGTGCATCCGAAATTTTTTGTCCCCTTCTCAAGATCTGTGCCGCCACACAATCCTGTCTCTGAGCTCTATAGGCAGTTATTTCCCCCTCATGGCTGGGTTTTTGCTCTGATATACATTGTCAGCTCTGATACCTTATATAGACAGGGCTGTGTCTTTCCATATCTCGTCCAATCAGCTGAATTTACCACAGGTGACTCCGGTCAAGGTGGAGAAACATCTCAGAGATGATCAAGAGAAATGAGAGGAGCCAGAGCAAAATTTTAACTGTCATAGTAAAGGGCCTGAAAACTTACAGCAAAATAATAATAAAACACTACTCCGCTCATCACCCAGTGTAGATATACTCCAGCATTTTGCTTTTTTTTCTTACATTTTTTGTCCTTGTTTCCTCTTTTAAAGGGGTACTCCGGTGAAAACCTTTTTTCTTTTAAGTCAACTGGTGGCAGAAAGTTAAACATATTTGTAAATTACTTCTATTAAAAAAAATCTTAATCCTTCCAGTACTTATTAGCTGCTGAATGCTACAGAGGAAATTCCTTTCTTTTTGGAACACTGATAACATCATGAGCACAGTGCTCTCTGGTGACATCTCTGTCCATTTTAGCAACCGTGCATAGCAGATGTATGCTAAGGGAAGCATGGTGGCTCAGTGATTAGCACTGCTGCCTTGCAGTCCTGGGGCCTTGGGTTCAAATCCCACTAAGGACAACAATAAATAAAGAGTTATTATTATAATGACGTCAGCAAAGAGCACTGTGCTCGTGATGTCATCAGAGACCATTCCAAAAAGAAAAGAATTTCCTCTGTAGTATTCAGCAGCTAATAAGTATAGGAAGGATTAAGATTTTTTTTAATAGAAGTAATTTACAAATATGTTTAACTTTCTGCCACCAGTTGATTTAAAAGAAAAAAGGTTTTGACCGGAGTACCCCTTTAAGGTATACCCAATAAATTGAGACGTTTTAACTTTTTAGGGTGCGTTCCCACAGGGCGTATACGCAGCGTATTTGACGCTGCGCAAAATTTACGGCAGCAGCAGGAAATACGCTGCGTATCCCTTGCTCACTATACACACAGGGCTTTCCGGCGGCAGCCCTATGTGTGTAGTGAGTTTTGGAGGCGGAGCCATATGCCGGCGTGTCTGTGACGCGCGGCTCCGCCTCCAAAACTCACTACACACATAGGGCTGCCGCCGGAAAGCCCTGTGTGTATAGTGAGCAAGGGATACGCAGCGTATTTCCCGCTGCTGCCATAAATTTTGCGCAGCGTCAAATACGCTGCGTATACGCCCTGTGGGAACGCACCCTTACCAGAATTTTTTGTGTGTGGGAGCTGGAAGTCATGTCCTTTCCTTAAACTGGCTTTGCTTACATACACCCAAAAACTTATGTCCATGTGAGTTTTTAAATTAGCAAAAATGTCAAAGTGTATGTTTACATTCTCATTATGTGGTTTTTAGTGCAAAATGGATTTTTTTATTTCATTTTATTTTAGCACAAGGCCGCAATATAACAAAATGTGAAAGGGTCAGAAAACTTTTCAAATGCATTATAGGCACATTAGGGGGAGATTCCTCAAAACTTGTGCTGAGAAAAAGTTGACCAGTTGCTCATAGCAACCAATCAGATTGTTTCTTTAATTTTTTAAAATAAACGCAGCAATTTGATTGGTTGCTATGGGCCACTGGTCAACTTTTCCCCAGCACAGGTCTTCATAGATCTCCTTTAATGACCTCAAATCCTTGGTAAAATATAGTAACTCTTCCCATCCCCTCTTATCATCTAAATGTCTAGTGGTTAAAGGGGTACTCGGGTGGAATTATTATTTATTTTTTTTTAAATCAACTGGTGGCAGAAAGGTAAACAGATTAGTAAATTACTTCTATTTAAAAATCTTTACCCGTCCAGTACTTATTAGCAGCTGTATGCTACAGAGGATATTCTTTTCTTTTTGAATTTCTTTTTTGTCTTGTCCACAGTGCTCTCTGCTGACACCTCTGTCCGTATCAGGAACTGTCCAGAGCAGAAGAAAATCCCCATAGCAAACCTATGCTGCTCTGGACAGTTCCTGACACGGACAGAGGTGTCAGCAGAGAGCACTGTGGACAAGACAAAAAAGAAATTAAAAAAGAAAATAATTTCTTCTGTAGCATACAGCTGCCAATTAATACTGAAAGGATTAAGATTTTTAAATAGAAGTAATGTACAAATCTCTTTAACTTTCTGGCACCAGTTGATTTAAAAAAAAAAAAAAAAAAGTTTTCCACCAGAGTACCCCTTTCAGGGAATTTTTGCTGTACTGCCTCTTTTTTTGCAACTAACATAGATTTTTTGGGATTTTCACGATTCTGTTTTCACAGAACAATTTCTGTGTTGACATGGATCCAAATTCTGCCAGAAGAATGGGCATGTCCTTTTTTCTGCTGTAATCTGCAAGTAAAATTCCACAAAGACAATAGGTCTTGCAATTTCCACTTCAAATTCCATGCCAAATAAGTGCCATTTCTCCTTAAAGGGGTACTCTGGTGGAAAAAAAAAAGGTTTTCAAATCAATTTATGCAGCTTTGTAAATTACTTATATTCAAAATAAACCCTTTCAGTACTTATCAGCTGCTGTATTCTCCAGAGGAAGTTGTGTAGTTCTTTCCAGTCTGACCACAGTGCTCTCTGCTGACACCTCTGTCCGTGTAAGGAACTGTACAGAGCAGGAGAGGTTTGCTATGAGGATTTGCTTCTACTCTGGACAGTTCCTGACACGGACAGAGGTTTCAGCAGAGAGCACTGTGATCAGACTGGAAAGAACTACACAACTTCCTCTGGAGCCTACAGCAGCTGATAAGTACTAGAAATATTCAGATTTTTAAATAGAAGCGATTTACAAATCTGTTTAACTTTCTGGCACCAGTTGATTTGAAAACATTTGCTTTTCCCCGGAGTACCCCTTTAATATCTGCTTCATTTTATCAAGGGGCAGAAGGAAGTTTTTTTTGAGGAGAACAATTCTATGCCTCGGTATGAACATACCTTAAAGATAATGCTAATTTCAGGAAAGCTACCATAAAAGCAAGAATTAAAGGGACAGTGACCAAATATCAATTCTAGCTAAAAAGCTGTAACATTTCAAGCTATACCAAAGTAACAGCAGACGTTGGAATAAAGTTGTTCAAGTTATTTTACAGAATCCTAGTGTCCAGAGGTCTCACTCATGCGCTTTGCATATGGGAACAGCTTCCTTAAAGGGGTACTTCACTGGCCAGTGTTCGGAACTAAATGTTCCGAATGTTGTTTGCACTGCGGGGGTCGGTCATGCCCCTCGTGATGTCATGACCACGCTCCCTCAATGCAAGTCAATAGGAGGGGGCGTGACAGCCGTCACGCCCCCTCCTATTGACTTGCGTTGAGGGAGCGTGGTCATGACATCACGAGGGGCATGGCCGACCCCTGCAAATTGAAAACAGTGTTCGGAAGATTTAGTTCCGAACGTTGTCCAGTGGAGTACCCCTTTAACAAAATGGTTGTGATTGGGTCACACGGGAACCCTGGGTACACCACCCTGCCACGTGACCCAGCCTAACTCTTTATCATTTCCCACCTACATATTAACATATGGTTTTCTAGGAAAGATTTTTCACAGGGAAGATCGGACTGTTCTATGGATTCACCACAACTTGTTTAACCGAAAACCATTGTTGGAAGATAACTGCATTGCAATCTCCGCCAGGGTGACACACATGAGGTGACCTTAAAGATTCATTGCCGCACACTTGTCATTGTCAGTCAGGGAAAATTAACCTAAAAAGATCTTATCAGCAGAAAACAAGAGCAGAACAAAGTATCTAAAGCTTAAAATAGAGTGAAAAAAAAATTCATGCCAAAGGGCCACTTGTGGTCCTCCTTGAGCCTGGCTGCCTTGGTCTAGCAGGTGGAACTGGAAGGGACATGTTTGCTTGCTCTATGATAGGAATCTAAAAAAAAAATTATTGATGAAAAATTGCTAATTTGCTGAATAATAAATAAAATAAAATAAAAAGGCAGCAAAACTTACCTATCCCAATCCCCTGATCATTTTGACAGCTCCTGGTCCCCACTGCTCTCTGATTTTTTTTCTCCTTTATGAAGTGTTGTCCCAGGAGAAACCACCCACTCAGCCAATCACTGATGACAACAGTGACCTGCCTCAGTCGGTGATTGGCTGAGCCCCAGTTCCTGATAGGACAACATCATATCAGGGGAAGCCGGGAGAAGTGGAGAGCAGTGAGGACCGGGAGCTGTTGGAATGGCCTTGGTGGTGCATTGGGGCAGGTGAACATGGTTACTTTCTTATATTTATAGCACATGGAACCAAATTGAACACAGTTTAGATCGGATTTTCCGCCGGACTTATAAACCTTCAAAAGCTTCTTTGGTGACTTTCAAACTTTCCAGAGCACTTTTTTTTTTTTTTTTTTTGCCCAGTCTTAGGTAATAAAATGTTATCATTGTACAAGATCTATATTTGCTGTCAGGGGAATGGAACATTCTTCTTTCCATCCACATGCTAAAAACCTGTACAAATCTAATGCTTCTCTCTGCTTCAGGTTTTACTACAGTTATTTCCAGTGTAGACAATGCTCTGTGAGCCAAATCGTTGGCACTCCAATGGATACATTTCATCTGCACTAATAGGGTACGTATAGACGAGCAGATTTTCCGCACGGATTTTGCTGCGGATCCGCTGCTGAAGGACCTCTGTATGCATGACTACTATATGAGGGACACAAAGTTGGACCTAACTACTATATAAGGGCACAGAGGGGACCTTATACCATATAGGGGAAAAGAGGTGGGCCTACGGTAATTACTATATGGGGGCACAGATGACTTCTATATGAGGGACACAAAGTACGACCTAACTACTATATAAGGGCACAGAGGGGACCTTATACCATATAGGGGAAAAGAGGTGGGCCTACGGTAATTACTATATGGGGGCACACATGACTACTATATGGGGGACACAAAGTTGGACCTAACTACTATATAAGGGCACAGAGGGGACCTTATACCATATAGGGGAAAAGAGGTGGGCCTACGGTAATTACTATATGGGGGCACAGATGACTACTATATGAGGGACACAAAGTACGACCTAACTACTATATAAGGGCACAGAGGGGACCTTATACCATATAGGGGAAAAGAGGTGGGCCTACGGTAATTACTATATGGGGGCACAGATGACTTCTATATGAGGGACACAAAGTACGACCTAACTACTATATAAGGGCACAGAGGGGACCTTATACCATATAGGGGAAAAGAGGTGGGCCTACGGTAATTACTATATGGGGGCACAGATGTAGGCATGACTACTATATGGGGGACACAAAGGTATGGGCATAACTACTATATTATGGCAGAGAGGGGCCTAATACAATATGAGGATACAGAGTATATTACTATATAGGGGCACAGACAGGGTCTAATGCTATATGGGAGCACAGAGGGGCCCTAAATAATATTTGGGGCTCAGAGAGGGACTGACAAACTAAACTGTTTGTCTAGAAGATTCTCCAGAGACGAGTCATGGTCGGGAGAAGTCTTCATGATGACCCGAACCAGATGGAGAAAAATGGGAAAAGTCAACAACTTAACTCAGCAGAGCGTGTGTATAGCTGGTATTTTCCTCTATATGGTCACTATATGGGGGAATTTTGGTCTTTGTATAGTGGATTTTATTTTGTAGCAGTGTGGTGGTATTTATCACATATTCATATATATAGATACACACACATGTATATCAAAACCTGTGCAGAGGAAAAGTTGCCCACTTGCCCATAGCAACCAATCAGATCGCTTCTTTCATTTTGCAGAGGCCTTGTTAAAAATGAAAGAAGCGATCTGATTGGTTGCTATGGGCAACTGGTCGACTTCTCCTCTGCACAGGTTTGATAAATCTCTCTGGATGTTCTTGTATTTTACAGAGTGATCTTTCTTTTGTGTTAAAGAAGCATATAGACAGAAATAGGGATGTCCGACAGCATATCCAGTATGTCACATGTCTTCTCTATTGCTTCTAACCAGCATATACAACAGGGAGAGGTCTGTATTATTTTTATTGACGGTCAATGTCCCGTGTATGCCGGGCTGTATAAATACATATAAATAGCGCTGGTTGTGTTACTGGTACCAGCACATTCTATTGTACCTTCCTGGGTGTATACTGAAATACAAGAAAAAAGATTCCTCTTATATATTCTGCTGTGTCCCTGAATGAGCTGTCCTCATATAAGCATATTGGGGGAGATTTATCAAAACCAGTGTAGAGTGGTGCACTTGTCCATAGCAACCAATCAGATCACTTCTTTCATTTTTCACAGGCCTCTTTGAAAATGAAAGATGCAATCTGATTGGTTGCTATGAGCAACTGCACCACTCTCCATTTACACAGGTTTTGATAAATCTCCCCCATTGACATATACCCTAACACAGTGTTTCCCAACCAGGCCACCTCCAGCTGTTGTAAAAACCACATCTCCCAGCATGCCTGGACAGCCAAAGGCAACACTGGGTCCTTCTGCTTGTATATCTCTATATTGGTCATACAGTTACCAACTAACAACAGTATAGAAGGAGCCCTGGACAGGAAAGCATTGGATGGGAGGGGCACATGACAAGGGGGGTCTGTGCAGGGCTCGTAGGTTTAAGGTCAGGGTCAAGTAATGGTCAATGGGAGGAGTTAAGTGGGGGTATAAAAGAGGGGGCTGAGGGGGGGACTAATAGCCTGTGGGAAAGAGCCACGAAGAAAGGTTCCCGCACACCCGCCCTAGAGGTGAGAGGTTACTGATGTCACGGCAGCGGGGGTGGGGGGGGAAGACTTGTAGGCACTTTTGGAGTCAGAGATGCTGAAAATGAGGGTGTGGCTGGGTGAGGGTACCCAGCTTGGTGAGGACCTGGCGGGCATGGGGCCCACAGGTATGGGTAGGGGACTCCGAAATGGGTCCGGTGACCTACGGCCAGGGGTAAAAGTAGGAGGACCCGTTACAGGTGGAGCAAGGATTTGACACGGAGTGTGGAGAGGTGCCTTCAGGTTCAGCCCCCCCCCCCCCCCCACTTGATAATGGGTGTTTTGGCTCAGAAAGGTGATAAACAATTTATATATATAACATTATATATGTATGATGTTCATACGGTTTAATTTGGTATTTATAATGTTAATGTTTAATAAAAGTTGGTCTGCTGTATCCGTGTGTTATTTAAGGTAAAAGGTTTAACTGGCCAAGCAGCTAGACTATCCCTTCGCCATGCTACTGAATACAGTCCACTATACAAAGGCCAATATTCCCCCATACAAGAACCACATAGTGGGAAATACCAGCTATACACAGGTTCTGCAGACCCGGATCGTTGACTTTATATTTCCATCTGGTCATCATGAAGACTTCTCCTGACCACATCTCCTCTCTGCACAATCCTCACTAACCTCTTACGAACTCCCTATCTGTATTGCCTCACACAGTAAAAGTGCCCCATATAGTAGTCGGGCCCCCTCTCTGCCCCCATGTAGTGGTTACCCCCCCTCTGTTCTCCCATATAGTATTAGGCTCCTATGTGAAGAAATGACCCTCTGTAACTATGTAAAATACTGAATGCACAGCCTGTATAACAGTGTTTAGAATGAACATCCCATCAGCAGAATACATTGCCAGCTAAGGGGACCAGTATTGTGCGTGCAGTCCTAGCTCCAGCTGCCCTCGGAATCTCAGCCTTTAGTGTGCATAGAGAGCCTTAAAGGGGCACTCCCACCCTAGACATCTTATCCCCTATCCAAAGGATAGGGGATAAGATGTCTGACCGCGGGGGTCCCGCCACTGGGGACCCCCGCAATGTTGCATGCGGCACCCACCTGTTTCTTGTCAGGAAACATGTGGGTGCCGCATGCAACATTGCGTGGTCCCCAGCGGCGGGACCCCCGCAGTCAGACATCTTATCCCCCTATCCTTTGGATAGGGGATAAGATGTCTAGGGTGGGAGTACCCCTTTAAAAGGGTACTCCACTGGAACCCTTTTTTTTTTTGTAATTCAACTGGGACCAGAAAGTTAAACAGATTTGTTAATTACTTCTATTTAAAAATCTTAATCCTTCCAGTTATTATCAGCTGCTGTATGCTCCACAGGAAGTTCTTTTCTTTTTGAATTTCCTTTCTGTCTGACCACAGTGCTCTCTGCTGACACCTTTGTCCATTTTAGGAACTGTCCAGAGCAGGAAAGGTTTGCTATGGGGATTTGCTCCTACTCTGGACAGTTCCTAACATGGACAGAGGTGTCAGCAGAGAGCACAGTGGTCAGACAGAAAGGAAATTCAAAAAGAAAAGAACTTCCTCTGTAGTATACAACGGCTGATAAGTATTGGAAGGATTAAGATTTTGAAAGTTAGTAATTACTTTACAGTAAGTAATTTACAAATTTGTATAACTTTCTGGCACCAGTTGATTTAAAAAACAAAATTGTTTTCCAGGGGAGTACCCCTTTAAGACTCTCATATTTTAGCTAGATTGGGGATCAGAGGTGTCCTTTTCCCCTGCGCACTCACAGGTAAGGTCTTTGAGTACTGCTCTTCCTCCACTCAGATTTGAAGTAAACTTGTGAAACTTGCTTCCCCTGCTCAGTGATAGGGAACGTCTGTGGGTCCAGCCTCAGTTGCTCAATTAGTTATAGAAAAAGCCTGGTCATTAGGAAAGCCTCTGGGGCAGATTTGCTAAAGGCCGTCACTTTGCACACTGGTATTTAGCTAATCTGTGAGGCAGAACTTTGTTTCTAGTTAATTAAGAGTCACAAACCTCCCATTAAATTAGAGACATCTGTGGCTGCGAGTGCACCTCAGAGGGAAATCTACACCAGATAGGAGCTAACTAACTAAAGAACAACTAACTTCAGTTCTCTGGCCTAAGTTGTAGTAAATCCAGTGGGCACCCCTTTTATGAGGAGCCCACCGACTTAACCCCTTAAGGACCCAGGGCGTATGGGTACGCCCTGGCTCCCTGGTACTTAAGGACCCAGGGCGTACCTGTACCTGACCGGGATGACTGCTGTACAGGGTACATTCACACGGGCAGGTTTACAGTGAGTTTCCTGCTTCAAGTTTGAGGTGAGGCAAATTTTCCGCCGCAGCGCAAACACCTAGCGGGAAACTCACCATAAACCCCCGCTCGTGTGAATGTACCCTAAAAACACTGCAGTACACTAAATGAAAACATAATAAAGGGTAAAACACTACATATACACCTCCTTACACGTCCCCCCCCCCCCAATAAAAATGAAAAATGTATCGGACGGCAGTGTTTCCAAGCTGTTGCAAAACAACAACTCCCAGCATTTCTGGATAGCTTCTGGCTGTCCAGGCATGATGGGAGTTTAGCAACAGCTGGAGGCACCCTGTTAGGGGTATTCTATACCAGTGATTCCCAATGTCCAACCCTATGCAATCCCTAATTTAGTCCTCAAATGCGCATGTCGCTCTCTTACTTCGGAGCCCTGTCTTATTTCAAGGAAACAGTTTAGAGCCACATATGGCATATTGCATTACAGATTTTGGGGGGCTTTTTCTCCTTTTATCCCTTATGAAAAGGAAAAGTTGTGGACTACACCAGCCTATTAGTGTAAAAAAATTAAAAATGTTACACTAACATGCTGGTGTTGCCCCATACTTTTTATTTTCACAAGAGGTAAAACGAAAAAAAGACCCCCAAAATTTGTAACGCAATTTCTCCTGAGTAGGGAAATACCCCATATGTGGGCGTAAAATGCTCTGTGGACGCACAACAAGGCTCAGGATTGAGAGTGCACCATGTACATTTGAGGCCTAAATTGGTGATTTGCAAAGGGGTGGCTGATTTTACAGCGGTTCTGACATAAACGCAAAAAAATAAATACCCACATTTGACCTCATTTTGGAAACTACACCCCTCACGGAACGTAGCAAGGGGTAGAGTGAGCCTTAACACCCCACAGGTGTTTGACAATTTTTTGTTAAAGTTAGATGGGAAAACAAAAAAAAAATTTTTTAACTAAAATGCTGGCGTTACCCTAAATCTTTCATTTTCACAAGGGAAAATAGGAAAAATAGCCCCCCAAAATATGTAAATCCGTTTCTTCTGAGTAAGGAAATACCCCATATGTGGATGTAAAGTGCTCTGCGGGTGCACTACAATGCTCAGAAGAGAAGGAGCGCCATTGGGTTTTTTGGCGAGAAAATTTGTCCGGAATTGAAGGCCATGTGTGTTTACAAAGCCCCAATAGTGCCACAACAATGGACACCCCCACCCCACATATTTGGAAAATACATCCCTCACGTAATGTAATAAGGGGTGCAGTGAGCATTTACGCCCCACAGGTGTCTGACTAATTTTTGGAACAGTGGTCTGTGAAAATGAAAAATGTAATTTTTCATTTGCACAGCCCACTGTTCCAAAGACCTGTCAAACACCAGTGGGGTGTAAATGCTCACTGCACCCCTTAGTAAATTCTGTGAGGGGTGTAGTTTACAAAATGGGGTCTCATGTGGGGGGTCCACTGTTCTGGCACCACGGGGGGCTTTGTAAACTCACAAGGCCCCTGACTTCTACTCCAACAAAATTCTCTCTCCAAAATCTCAATGGCACTCCTTCTCTTCTGAGCATTGTAGTGCGCCAGCAGAGCACTTGACGTCCACACATGGGGTACTTCCATACTCAGAAGAAATGGGATTACACATTTTGGTGGGCATTTTCTCCTATTACCCCTTGTATAAATGTAAAATTTGGGCAAAAAATTGCATTTTAGTGAAAAAAAAAAATCATTTACACATCCAACTTTAACGAAAAGTTGTCAAACACCTGTGGGGTGTTAAGGCTCACTGGACCCCTTGTTACATTCCCTGAGGGGTGTAGTTTCCAAAATAATATGACATGTGATTTTTTTTTTTTTTTTGCTGTTCTGGCACCATAGGGGCTTCCTAAATGTGACATGCCCCCAAAAACCATTTCAGAAAAACTCACTCTGCAAAATCCCATTGTTGCTCCTTCCCTGAGCCCTCTACTGCGCCCGCCGGACACTTGATATACACATATGAGGTATTTCCTTACTCGAGAGAAATTGGGTTACAAATTTTAGGGTGATTTCTCTCCTTTTATCCCATGTAAAAATTCAAAAACTGGGTCTACAAGAACGTGAAAAATTAAGATTTTGAATGTTCTCTTTCATTTGCTGCTATTCCTGGGAAACACCTAAAGGGTTAACACACTTACTGAATGTAATTTTGATTACTGTGAGGGGTGCAATTTTTATAATGGGGTCATTTATGGGGTATTTCTAATATGAAGGCCCCTCAAATCCATTTTTGAAAATATTGTGGAAAATTGCTGCTGAACTTTGAAGCCCTCTGATGTCTTCCAAAAGTAAAAACACGTCAATTTTATGATGCAAACATAAAGTAGACATATTGTATATGTGAATCAATATATAATTTGGGATGTCCATTTTCCTTATAAGCAGAGACTTTCAAGGTTAAAAAAAAATGCAAAATTTTCAAGTTTTTCATCAAATTTTGCAATTTTTCAACAAGAAACGATGTAAGTTTTGACAAAAATTTACCACTAACATATAGTAGAATATGTCATGAAAAAACAATCTCGGAATCAGGATGAAACGTAAAAGCATTCCAGAGTTATTAATGCTTAAAGTGACAGTGGTCAGATGTGCAAAAAATGGCCGGGTCCCGGTGAAAATGGGCTGCATCCTTAAGGGATTAAAATAGTGCATAAAAACCCCAAAAGTTGTACATTTTTGCACACAAAAACAAGTGTTTGCACAAAAATGTGTGTCTCCTTGATGCAAAAAAACTGGCATACTTTTGATACCAGAAAACTGGCATACTTAATTCCACCCTATGAGTTTTTCTTCCACTACTCAAACATTGTGGCCTAAATGTATCAATCTGCCTGAAACACAACTGTGTCTTATTTGCTCATAGCAACCAATCATATCTCAGCTTTCATATCCCCCCGCCCCCCCCCCCATCATCCTGTGCTGTCCGCAAATTGGGAGCTGACTCAGCTACTTTAGTCATAGTTTATAAAAAAAAAACTTCTCAGAAACTACCTTGAATTTCCAGATTCAAAATTTTTGTGGATGTCATCTGGTAGAGACTTACATTCTTCCCTTCAGCATTGACCTTTGTGGATTCTGCACAGTTCAGTATCTTTTGTGTTGTTCCAAAATGTTTAGCGCTGATTAACCCTTTATTCTCAGCTGCAAAGAAGGCTGTTGCTGCACTCCCCATAGAGTTAATGTGGGCATTTTCAGTAAAATATGGACTGTAGCTATGTATAGATCAGCTTCATAATGTTCTATTTTTAACCCTTTTGTTTTTCCTCCTCACCTTTAAAATAGACCATAACTCTCATTTTTCCATCCACAGAGCCAGATAAGGGCTTGTTTTTTGCCAATTATACTTTGTAAAGACACCTTACAGTTCAAGGCTGTAATACATTCATAGATATAAATGTACAAATATTGGGAGGAATTTACTAAGCTTTTTAACACTTGTTTTCTAGAGCATTTTGCACAATTTATTCTGTCTTTGACTTTATTAAGCATTTATGCCTCATAAGTCACAAATAATAAGTTCCCCCTTCCACATTAGAAGCTTATGATGACTGAGACTATGCCCCCACAGCTTTAATTCCTAAATCTCAAACAAACTGAATGGGATTATACAGGATTGCCAAAAAAAACAAAAAAAAACGTTGTTTTAAACGTAATTAAGATTAAGATTTTTAGAAAGTAATTTAGAAATCTGTATAACTTTCTGGAACAGTTTGATTTGAAAACATTTTTCCCCTCCGGAATACCCCTTTATTGCAGTGTTCTCCAGATTGTGGACCTCCAGCTGTCGCAAAACTATAACTCCCAGCACTCGCACTAAAGTGGTGGTCTCCCGAGATGATTCTTAGCTCTGTGAACTCTATGGACCATCTACTAACAAGACTCAATTTATCTTTCAGTAACTAAAAAACAAGTACATTTGTGAAAAAATAAGGTTTATTGACAGCTTTTGGTTTAAAAAAGCTCCATCTATAAAGGAAATCCACAGCTTCAATACTCCGACTAATGGGAAAACACTCCACTTTTTACATGATGCTTTTTTTTGTTAAAATAGTTTTATTTTATATAACTTTATACATAACATTTACAATACAATACAAGTTTGATCTTCCCGATTTGTTCGACAAACAGGAAAGGTATAAAAAAATAACATCCATAACACTTGGGAAGGTCCGAAGCGGTCCAGCCACCTCAGTAATACATGTTCTTGTCCCACCAGCCTGGAAACAAAAGAAGACGGGTTAATGAAAAGTGTCTGAAGTAGACGGACCCCCAACCACTGCAATATGTAAGGCAGGTGTCTCAAACTGGTGGCCCTCCAGATGTTGTAAAACTTCAACTTTTGCAACATCTGGAGGAACACAGTTTGAGACCCCTGATGTAAAGGGATTACTAAATTGGTGGATTCACCATGTGGTGTAATTTTATCAATTTTATCGCAATATCTCAAGGCACTTTCCCACTTCTGACCTCTTTGCAGAGAAAAGGTCGGATGTGAGCCGCTGGGGAGTAGAGAACAATATCGCCCAATTCCCTTGCTTATAACGCCTGATTGCAGTGGTTTAGTGACACTTTAAGGGCAAATTCCCACAAAATCTGCAGCAGCATCGGGAAATACGCTGTGTATCCCTCGCTCACCATACACACAAGGCTTTCCGGCAGCAGCCCTATGTGTGCAGTGAGTTTTGGACGCCAGCACACGGCCCCGCCACCAAAACTCCCTACAAACATAGGGCTGCCGCCGGAAAGCCGTGTATGTATGGTGAGCGAGGGATACGCAGCGGATTTTGGGCAGCGTGAAATACGCTGCGTATACACCAAGTAGGAACTTGCCCTTAAAGAGTCACTGAACTGCTGCAATCAGGCATTATAAGCAAGGGAATTGGGCGGCATTGTGCTCTACTCCCCAGCGACTCACATCTGACCTTTTCTCTGCATAGAGTTATGCAGAGAAAAGGTCAGATTTGACTGACAGCCGAGGAGCAGTGAAATCATAATTTTTGATGCATCTGGTCAACATGTCAAAAGTTGTCAAAACCCTTTAAGGTGTACCTGTCACTTTAAAAAATCTTTTAATATGTCCTAGAGACATGCCAAGAGTGTTGATTGGTTGGGGTCCGAGTGTTCAGAACTCGACCAATTGTTAAAACGAGCCAGACCTATAGACTCACATTGTAAGTTTGTCTCACTAAGTGTTCTTTTCTCTCTTCTAGTTATATCTATCGGAGACAGTGTGAATACTCAGACCCCGACCAATCAAAATTTGTGTCAAATTTTTTTGGGGGAATGACAGTGCTCATTTAAAGGGGTATTCCACTTAATAAAAACATATCCTCTATCCTTTGATAGGAGATAAGTGTCTGATCGCGGGGGTCTGACTGCTGGGACCCCACGTGATCTCATGCAGGGGGCCCCATCTCTCATCTACTAACGCCGGTTCTGTCTCTTCTGCGTAGCGTGCTCCGCCCCCACCCCCCCACCACCACCCTCGGAGACATGCTCATGCTGTACAGAAGTTATGGCAGGCTTAGCCAGTCGCCGGGCGAGACTGGGTCCTGTCTTGGCTGGTGATTGGCTGAGTGGGCCGTCACTTCTGATCAGCACAAGCGGAGAATAGACAGAACCGGCATTAGAAGGTGAGAGACGGGCCCTGTAACGGAGATCATGGGGGGGCCCAGTGGTCAAAACCCCCCGATCAGACACTTATCCCCTATCCATTAATGGAGGATACGTTTTTATAAAGTGGAGTTGGAATTTTCTGTGAACTTGCTAAAAATATGCAGTAAAAATACAAGAAGTGTGAATCTGCCCTAATACATCAATACTCTTTTATCATGTCATTCTGGAGACCAACCCTATCTCTAGATCATGTTCTTTCAGTCTACTAGGTCAGTGCTTCACAACCAGGGTGCCCCCAGCTGTTGCAGAAACTACAACTCCCAGCATGCCCGGACAGCCTTTGGCTGTCCGGGCATGCTGTAATTTGTAGTTTTGCAACACTGTACCAAGGAAATCTTATGGGTGCATTAATTGTACATCACCGGCTGTTCTCAATATATATCAGTCATATTTAGTCTATTACATCTACTTGTGAGTGTTTCAGACAGAGAAAAGCAGGTTTTGCACCTCCCGCAGGCCTTTGACTCTTCATTCTGCCTCAGGCACTGTTTATAGGTTAACGGGACACTAAGAAGCATGCTGGTAGTATCAATATACACAGCAACCCTCCTCAGGCTGCAGTTATATCTCCTTCCGCGTGTAAGAACAATATAGAGTGGAGGGTATTTAGGGACAGGCAAAGAGCATGCTTCCAGAGGGTTTCGCACCTTATAAATATAAATAAATATATATATATATATACATATATATATATAATAAATATACATATATATTTTCTTTTATATATTTATTTATTTATATATATATATATATATATATATATATATATATATTTAATTTCTATATATATTTATATATTTATTTATATATATATATTTATTTATACATATATATATATAATTATATATACATACATATTTATATATATATATATATATATATATATATATACACACATATTTATATATACACATATTTATATATACACATATATATATATATATATATATATATATTTATGTATATATATATATATTTTTTTTTATATATATAGATATTATAAATTTTATTTATTTATTTTTAATGTGTGGGCAGGGTTTGTTGTACATTTAAAAAACTTTAAACAAAACGTTTATTAATAAAAAAAAATAATAAATAAATATATCAATAAATACAAAGTCTGTTTTATACTTACTGCCAGGATAGCGCCTGATGAACAATTTCCGGATTTCATCATATATAAAGATCAGAACTACAAATGGAATGGCCACAAACCAGTACTGAGCCCTGGGCACAAGCAGAGGAGAGGAAAATGTTATAAAAAATGGTGGACGGCGGTATTGTAAGATTGATAATATAGTACCTTACAGGTGTTCATACACTTAAAGGGGTACTCCGGTGGAAAACCTTTTTTTTTAAAATCAACTGGTGCCAGAAAGTTAAACAGATTTGTAAATTACTTCTATTAAAAAAAATCTTAATCCTTCCAGTACTTATTAGCTGCTGAAAACTACAGAGGAAATTCTTTTCTTTTTGGAACACAGAGCTCTCTGCTGACATCACGAGCACAGCGCTCTCTACTGACACCTCTATCCATTTTAGGAACTGTCCAGAGTAGGAGAAAATCCCCATAGCAAACATATGCTGGTCTGGACAGTTCCTAAACTGGACAGAGATGTCAGCAGAGAGCACTGTGCTCATGATGTCAGCAGAGAGCTCTGTGTTCCAAAAAGAAAAGAATCTCCTCTGTAGTATTCGGCAGCTAATAAGTACTGGAAGGATTAAGATTTTTTAATAGAAGTAATTTACAAATCTGTTTAATTTTCTGGCACCAGTTGATTTAAAAAAAAAAGAAAAGAAACAATATTTTGTTCAACCACCTAAAACTATTCCTCCTAAGTTCACCATTAAAATGCAGGGGGGGGGGGGGGGGGGGGGCGGTCCTGAACAGTGTGTTTAGAAAGCTGGGTTCCCATGGTGGGGATCGTGACGTCACACCACGCACCTCGCACCTTCCATTCATGTATATGGGAGGGGGCGTGACGGCGTGATGTCTAGGGATAGAGTAACCATTTAATCAATCAAGGCTGGTGGAGTGGGAAGAAGCTGCCGGGCACCGACCTGATGATTCACAATGAAGGTGATGATAGGTTCACTTTAAAGCCACCATGTCAAATCTCTCTTTCTCTCAAAAACTGTCAATGGCGAGAGTCAGGACACCCCCATCCCCATTAGATGGTCAGCCAGTCCCACCAAAATCTGCTAATTCAGCATCCAATGTGCATGGGCACCTGTAGTCAGTGTTGTATCTTGCACTAGGCCAACATACTGGGGGGGGGCATACTGTCTAGATAAACAAATTCTAGTCTAAAAGTGTATTCGCCAATAGTAACTTTTGACACTTTTGCCAGATCCGGGACGGTTGGGAGGTAATGCTTGGCAGTGCTTCCCAACCAGGGTGCCTCCAGCTGTTGCAAAACTTCAACTCTCAGCATGTCTTGATTGGAAACCAGTGGCATAGTGCTTCCCTAACTACATGAGCTCGTTCTCAACTTACTTTCAGGTCAGGCAATAGGTGCTGCGGGATCTCCACAGCTTCATGATCCTACTAGAACCTACCATAATTTCTGTCCCTTTACAACATGACTGTGCACCATCAGATCCTCACACTTCAATGTTTAAAGGGGTACTCCGGTGGAAAAACATTTTTTTATTTTTTTTTAAATCAACTGGTGCCAGAAAGATAAACAGATTTGTAAATTACTTCTCTTAAAAAATCTTAATACTTCCAGTACTTATTAGCTGCTGAATACTACAGATAAAAATTCTTTACTTTTTGGAACGCAGTGCTCTCTGCTGACATCATGACCACAGTGCTCTCTGCTGACACCTCTGTCCATTTTAGGAACTGTCCAGAGCAGCATATGTTTTCTATGGGGATGTTCTTAAAATGCACAGAGATGGACAGAGATGTCAGCAGAGAGCACTGTGGTCATGATGTCAGCAGAGAGCTCTGTGTTCCAAATAGTGAGGAATTTCCTCTGTAGTATTCAGCAGCTGTTAGGTACTGGAAGGATTAAGATTTTTAATAGAAGTAATTTACAAATCTGTTTAACTTTCTGGCATCAGTTGATTAAAAAAAAAATAAAAAAAAATAAAAAAGTTTTCCACCGGAGTACCCCTTTAATGCCATACTGTTGGTAATACAGGAGTCCTTGGCTCACATCACTCACCTTAATGGACAAAACTTCAAGGCATCTGGCATCCCGGGGCAATAAGAAAGAAATGCTCCAATGAGAATTTGTGATGCCAAACCGAACAGGAGAACTTTGTTACTGAAAAAAAGAGAGAGAGAGAAAAACGGTAAGAGGAGCAATAGTCTGCAGAGCGGCCTCAGAGGACCGGATCCAAACACTAAGGGGGAGATTTATCAAAACCTGTCCAGAGGAAAAGTTGCCCAGTTGCCCATAGCAACCAATCAGATCGCTTCTTTCATTTTGCAGAGGCCTTGTTAAAAATGAAAGCAGCGATCTGATTGGTTGCTATGGGCAACTCAACAACTTGTTCTCTGGACGGGTTTTGATAAATCTCCCCCTAAATGTGTAACTATCCCGATAGTGCTTGAAAAACAAAAAGAAAAACAGGCGCTCCCTTGTGAAGAACCTACGGGATCACAGGTGTGTGGGAGGGGAGGGAAAAAGTGAAGGCTCACCCTGCCAGGTTGTGCGCACTCCCACACAACCAAGATGTGCGTTTGATATAATGATCCCGGTCTGCAGCCTTCCCAGAAATAGCGGAGAGATATAAAGCGAACTTCGGAAGAGATGGGAATACCGGCGCTGACCAAGGAGAAGACAATAGAGCCAGGTGTGTAGCGAACAGATTTAATCCAATGCGACGCGTTTCACCGCGCAAGCGCGGTGAAACGCGTCGCATTGGATTAAATCTGTTCGCTACACACCTGGCTCTATTGTCTTCTCCTTGGTCAGCGCCGGTATTCCCATCTCTTCCGAAGTTCGCTTTATATCTCTCCAATAGTGCTTGAGGCATTCTGCACATTCCTTAGCTTGATGCAATAGAGGTCGCCATGTTTTTCCTAGTTACGCATATTTGCTTTCATTCTGAATTGTGTTAAGATTGTTGGAAAAGTGGAGAATTCCAGGTATGTATGCACAACGTTATGTAGAAATATGAGGGTGTCCTGCTATCCTGAACATTCGTGTCAACTTACCCGAAAAGACCTTGTTGAAAAACGGAGTTTCTCCTGGTCTTCCGGATGATAAGATCCGCCAACTGTTCCACAACAATACTAATAAAGAAAGCCGTATACACGGTCCACTCCAGAAACTGCCTCTGACGTAACGTCTGCAACAAAACAGGTGACATGTCAGGGACAGGCAGGTACTTCCCATAATATGTTAGGACTCACATAGGCTATGACTTCATTTATAGGGTTGAGCAGCATAGGCCATATTCGAATTCGCGAATATTCGCGAATATATGGACGAATATTCGTCATATATTCGCGAATATTCGCATATTCGTAATATTCTCGTTTTATTTTCGCATATGTGCAAATTCGCGTATGCGAAAATTAACATATGCGAAAATTAGCATATAAAAAAAGCAGCATAAGCGAAAATTTGCAAATGCGAAAACTAGCATATGCAAATTTTCGCATATGCGAAAATTCGCACGCCAGTCTCACACAGTAGTATTAGAGCCTTCTTTACACCACGCAGGCTGGAAGCAGAGAGGGGTGATCACTGTGATGTGTACTGTGAAAAAAACCAAAAAACAAAAGGAATATTCGTAATTCCGAATATATAGTGCTATATTCGCGAATATTCGCGAATAAAATTCGCATTGCGAATATTCGCCAGCAACACTATTCATTTATGAAAAATGAGTCTTTACTAGTGATGAGCGGCATTGCCCATATTCGAATTTGTGATATTTCGGGAATATATAGACGAATATTCGTCCTATATTCGCGAATTTCAAGTTTTCGTTATATTCGCATATGCCAATAGTCGCGTATTCGAGGAAGAAAACACTGAGGGGGTGGGACACTTTACTATTGGTTGCTAGGGATGTTGTTGATAACCTCTGACAAGTGTATTTACATCATTCTAATTGGCCCACAAGTGAAGGAATATGCGCATATGCGGGAAAAAAAGCGAATATTCGCAATTTCGAATATATAGCGAATATATTCGCGATAAAAATTCGAAATGCGAATATTCGTGCCCAACACTAGTCTTTATCCTAGGGGGAAAAAAAAGCTCTAGAGTCTTTGCTTTCTCCCTAAACCCTGTTCACTGACTGTTGTTAGGCTCAGTCCACCTGTGGGTAACACACAGACCAGGATGAAATGCAAGTGGGGTCAGAACTTAGTTAGTGCTATGGACAGGAGTGGGGGAGAAAATCTGATTCATGCTTGTGGGTTTTCAATAGAAAATAAGCCCCTTTCAGACACATCCAATTTTTTTCCCCAACATCTGCTAAATGTTTGATACACATTAGATGTTTTTCCTGGTCCTAAAATCATCAGGACGAGCTGAGATGTCTTATGTGTCTGGGCACCTTTACTGATATGTAGTGTCCGCATGAGAGACTGATACAGTGGTCCCTCAACATACGATGGTAATTCCTTCCAAATGGACCATCGTTTGTTGAAACCATCGTATGTTGAGGGATCCGTGCAATGTAAAGTATAGGACAGTGGTCTACAACCTGCAGACCTCCAGATGTTGCAAAACTACAACACCCAGCATGCCCGGACAGCCAGCGGCTGTCCGGGCATGCTGGGTGTTGTAGTTTTGCAACATCTGGAGATCCGCAGATTGAAGACCACTGGTATTAGAGGTTATACTCACGTGTCCCCGCCGCTCCGGACCGTCACCAGATGCCCTGGATGTCATCCTCCATCGCTGTCACCGTGTCCCCGGGGTGTCCCCGATGCTCCGGCAAGGCCTCTGCTTCCCCGGCATCCTCGCTCTCCGTCGCCGCCATCACGTCACTACGCACCCCGCTCCTATTGGATGACAGGATGGCGTGCGCAGCGACGTGATGATGACGATGGAGAGCGCCGATGATGCAGGGGATCCCGAAGAGGACGCGCCGGAGCCCCGAGGACAGGTAAGTGATCGTCAGCGGACCACACAGGGCACCGTAAACAGCTATCCGGTGGCAGCTGAAGCAGTCTGCGCTGCCGGATAGCCGTTTCTGCGATGGCCCCGACATACAAAAGCATCGTATGTTGATGCTGCCTTCATCATGCGATGGCCTCTGAGAGACCATCGTATGTTGAAATGATCGTATGTCGGGGCCATCGTAGGTCGGGGGGTCACTGTATATGGGGCATTCCATCTACAGTCACATGACCATGCTCCCGGTGTTACAGAAGGGACAATGGTGGAGATTTATCAAAACCTGTCCACAGGAAAAGTTGCTGAGTTGCCCATAGCAACCAATCAGATCGCTTCTTTCATTTTTAATAAAGCCTCTGCAAAATGAAAGCAGCGATCTGATTGGTTGCTATGGGCAACTCAGCAACTTTTCCTCTGGACAGGTTTTGATAAATCTCCCCCAGTGTTTCTCATGCTGGGCAGCAGAGTGTGCAGTGCCTGGTTTATATAATCTCTTTACAATGGGGGATATTTATCAAAGGATTTAGACTGGTTTTTCCTGTCTAAATTTGTCGCACAGAAAGTCGCGGTCTAAATATGTGCGACTTTTTCTTTAGAGGATTTTTAGAACATGATGCATTCTAGTCTATTTTAGATGGAAAAAAGCATTGGTGCTGAGTTTATCAAAAGCGACTTTTCAGCGACAAGTCGCATCGGCTTAAAGTACGCCGAAATGTCAGACCATGCTGGCGCAGGTTTAAATACAGCCTAAGGTTGGGTTCACATCACGTTTTTGCCATACTGTTTTCAATCCGTTTTTCTAAAGAAAACCGTATGGCAAAAAAACGGATGGAACAGTATGGAAAAAAGTAAACCGTATGCGTTTTTAAACAGTATACTGTTTTTAGACGTGCATACGGTTCCGTCAGTTTTTATAGAAAAAAAACCCATACGCTTTTGAAAACTGTAAATTTTTAATGGGAGGGGTCTTGGGTGGGGACTTTAGGATTCAAATGCGCATGTGCAAAGTAAAAACGTATACGTTTTTCCCGTATGGAACCGTATACATGTGCGTTTCCCATTGACATCCATGTTAAAGAAAAACGTATGCGGTTGCAGTACGGTTTTTAAACCGGAGACAAAATCATGGTCAACCACGGTTTTGACTCCGGTTTGAAAACCGTACTGCAACCGCATAAGTTTTTTTTTAACATGGACGTCAATGGGAAATGCACATGTATACGGTTCCATACGGGAAAAACGTATACGTTTTTACTTTGCACATGCGCATTTGAATCCTAAAGTCCCCACCCAAGACCCCTCCCATAAAAAATGGACAAAATTTTCAAAAACGTATGGGTTTTTTTTCTATAAAAACTGACGGACCTGTATGCACTTTTAAAAACAGTATACTGTTTAAAAACGCATACGGTTTACTTTTTTCCATACTGTTCCATCCGTTTTTATTTAGAAAAACGGATAGAAAACAGTATGGCAAAAACGTGATGTGAACCCAGCCTAAAGCATAGATCCCGAAGTCTGTGCACAGAATTTATCGAGAGCCGTGCGCGTTTTGATAAATTAGGCGCACAATAGACCGGCCCATAACCCTCTGTAGTTTGGTCTATAATGATGCAGGACATAGACAACTTTGATAAGTATCCCCCTATGTGTCATAAATCCCATCAAGATGGTGAAATGAAGTAACGATAGAGTCAGGTATAAGAGCTTACCCATTCTTGTCCATAACTGTCCTGCAGATCCTGAATGTTGGGGTTTTCCCAGGGAACACGAAGGCCCAATACTGTATGAGGCAGAAACCCTTGTTCGGCCAGCACAGTGAAGTAAGTCAGAAAGGCTCCAACAGACTGAATAATCCCTGTTCATAAAGAAGGGCTCCAGGTTAGACATAGGCATTTCTTATTGGTATCTTCTAACCTGCGGACCTCCAGATGTTGCAAAACTACAACTCCCAGCATGCCCGGACAGCCGTTGGCTGTCCGGGCATGCTGGGAGTTGTAGTTTTGCAACATCTGGGGGTCTGCAGGTGGGAGACCAGTGGTCAAGTCCTGGGAAAAAAAGTAGATTTCCACTTAAAGGGGTACTCCACCCCTGGCATTTTATCCCCTATCCAAAAGGATAGGAGATAAGATGTTAGATCGCCGGGGTCCTGCTGCTGGGGACCCCGGGGATCGCTGCTGCGGCACCGCGCTATCATTACTGCGCAGAGCGAGTTCGCTCTGTGCATAATGACGGGCGATACAGGGGCCGGAGCAGCGTGACGTCATGGCGCCACCCCTCATGACATCACGGCCCGTCCCCTTAATGCAAGTCTATGGCAGGGGGTGTGACGACCGCCACGCCCCCTTCCCATAGACTTGTATTAACGGGGCGGGCCGTGATGTCACGAGGGGCGGAACCGTGACGTAACGATGCTCCGGCCCCTGTATTGCCCGTCTCGCTCTGTGCAGTAATGATAGCGGGGTGCTGCAGCAGCGGGACCCTGGCGATCTGACATCTTATCCCCTATCCTTTGGATAGGGGATAAGATGTCTAGGGGCGGAGTACCCCTTTAAAGGGGTACTCCGGTGAAAATATTTATTTATTTATTTATTTTTTAAATCAACTGGTGCCAGAAAGTTAAACAGATTTGTAAATCTCAATCCTTCCTGTACTTATTAGCTGCTGAATACTACAGTGGAAATTCTTTTCCGTTTGAAGCACAGAGCTCTCTGCTGACATCATGAGCACAGTGCTCTCTGCTGACATCTCTGTCCATTTTAGGAACTGTCCAGAGTAAAAGGAAATCCCCATAGCAAACATATGCTGTTCTGGACAGTTCCTAAAATGGACAGAGATGTCAGCAGAGAGCACTGTGCTCATGATGTCAGCAGAGAGCTCTGTGTTTCAAAAATAAAAGAATTTCCGATGTCAACATCTGGGGGTCTGCAGGTGGGAGACCAGGGGTCAAGTCCTAGGGAAAAAAAGTGTGGGAACTCTAGATTTCCACTTAAAGGGGTACTCCGGTGAAAAACTTTTTTCTTCTTTTTTAAATCAACTGGCTCCAGAAAGTTAAACAGATTTGTAAATTACTTCTATTAAAAAATCTCAATCCTTCCTGTACTTATTAGCTGCTGAATACTACAGTGGAAATTCTTTTCCGTTTGAAACACAGAGCTCTCTGCTGACATCATGAGCACAGTGCTCTCTGCTGACATCTCTGTCCATTTTAGGAACTGTCCAGAGTAAAAGGAAATCCCCAAAGCAAACATATGCTGTTCTGGACAGTTCCTAAAATGGACAGAGATGTCAGCAGAGAGCACTGTGCTCAAGATGTCAGCAGACAGCTCTGTGTTTCAAAAAGCAAAGAATTTCCACTGTAGTATTCAGCAGCTAATAAGTACAGGAAGGATTAAGATTTTTTAATAGAAGTAATTTACAAATCTGTTTAATTTTCTGGCACCAGTTGATTTACAAAAAAAAAAAAAAAAAAGTGTTTTCACCGGTAAAGGAGTACTAAATATCTTAAATCCTATCCAAAGGATAGGGGATAAGATGTCTGATCCCGGGGGGCCCGACGCTTGGGACTCCCACGTTCTCCCTGCTGCTCCTGGCATTTGTTTAGAGCGTTAGGTGCAGCACCAGAGGCTCGCGACGTCATGGCCATCACGCCCCCTCCCATAGACTTGCATTGAGGGGGCATTACTGTGACGTCACGGGCCTCTGCCTTTCATCCCCAGTCATCCGGCACGGAGCGAAGTTCGCTACATGCACCGGATGTCTGAGGTGCCGCAGCCGAGATGGCGGGGTCCCCAGCAGCGGGACCCTCGCGATAAGACACCTTTTGCCCTATCCTTTGAATAGGGGATAACATGTTTAGGGGCAGAGTAACCCTTTAAGGGCTGGTCCTGCAGAACTCATGCTAATGGGAACTGCGTTCCTGCTGTGGAAAAAGTGCAGGAACTCCGTTCCCATGAGTTCCTGCAGGACTTGGGCCCTGTGGGAGACCACTGTTCTATATATTTCCTGGTGTTTATCTGGTAACCTTACCGATCTGAATGTAGGCATAGAGCGCCAGCTGCTGGTTCACCAGTCTGTCCACATTCTTCCTGCGAGGCTTCTTGTTCATAATGTCTCTCTCCGCCTTCTCATAGGCAAATGAAACTGATGGGATCTAGGGGAACATCCATGGCAATTAGAACCTTTTTGGATTCTCGAAGAAAAGAAGAAGTAGAGCTTGTGCGGCAGATCTGTATGTAACCGCACAAGCTACATGTGCATTAGAGAAGCTGTACCCTGGTTGGGAAACACTGCTTGGTTGAGAGGTAGAACAGTGTTTCCCAACCAAGGTGCCTCCAGCTGTTGCAAAACTACAACTTCCAGCATGCTGGGAGTTGTAGTTTTGCAACAGCTGAAGCACCTTGGTTGGAAAACGGTGAACTATAGAAATGTCAGTGTAAATGTGTGGTGTCCTTGTCCTTTCCCTGTCTAAAGTCCCCTTAGCTAGAGTCCCTCCATTCTACAGGGCCCTTGGTCGCCTCATAGAAATGTATCTTTGTAAAGTATATAAATGTATAGGACCTACCCGGGTCACGTGGTATATGAAAAGGGTTGTATAAATGTTTAGGACCTTCATGCGATAGTGTCATGTGATGTACCCAGAGTTCCCTGGTTCAGGACTTACAGGCTTTGCAACCAATGGGATTAGTCCAACCCCCTTAATATATAATGGGCTGTAGTCTGTAAATTCCCTCTCTTAGTTCCGGACTATCAAGCAAGCACAATCAGCAGAACTTCATTCATCTCAACTAGGCCGAAGCCTAAAGATCCAGCAGCCGCTAAAACCGTGAGTTATAAAGCTCAACCTACAAATCCTGTGTGACTACTATTCAACTCAAATCTTATAATTAGTAGCACAGTGGCCTGCTTAAAGCTAAAAGCTATAAGTCCCAGCAAAGCCTGTGAGGAACTTGCATCCCGGTTACCTGGAGAGACACTGTATAATTGTAAAGACTGTTGCATAAAAGTTCAAGTAAAAGTTCCCAGTTATCTCATAAATTCTGCTGTGGACATTCCGTTTACTATCCCTGCCATTTGTGGGCCGCTTGGAGGCAGGATCTCCTATACTAAGCAAACCTCACTCTGGCGTCACGACAAGTAAGGGTTAATAGCACCAGACCCTGTAATATCATTGCAACACCCCAGACACCACATATGGTAAAGAAAAAACACTTCCACCTAAACAAGCCCGGCACCCCCCAATAATAAAAGCCACAGTCGTACTCAAAAAGTATTCATATATACCACTGTATGCAGTAGAATAGATAAACAGAAACATCCGCACTCACCGCAGGATCCAAGACTCAAAGCTCCTATGTGGACACGCCGGTGGACCGGGACTGCAGAGGCCGGAGAAGCGCATGCTGCGCGAAATTACCAGTGACTGCCTCTCTGAGCACCCACATATCTCTGCAGTCCCGGTCCATATAGGAGTTTCGATTCTTGTATCCTGCGGTGAGTGCGGATGTTTCTGTTTATCTATTCTACTGCATATTTATCAGGCCTGTCCTTTGCCTTACATTCTAGCACCACCATTGACTCGGCATTAGATCGTCTGTATGTGCTGCGCTGCTATTCCGTTCCTGATCAGAATTAACCCCCGATAAGCCAGTGCCTAGTAGTGCCATCTCTGCCTCTGTCTACACTCGTATATCCCACTGTATAGCGATAATAGGGGGCCTATGGATATGTTTGGCCTAGAGCAGTGTTTCCCAACCAGGGTGCCTCCAGCTGTTAAACAACTACAACTCCCAGCATGCTCGGTAAGCCTTTGACTGTCCGGGCATGTTGGGAGTTGTAGTTTTGCAACAGCTGGAGGCACCCTGGTTGGCCTAAAACTATGTCAGTTTATATGCGAAAGAAAAAACACCGCCACCTCTACAAGCCCAGCACCGTCAATAACAAAAGCCACAGTCGTACTCACAATGTCAGTGCCCAAGTCAATGAACAGGATGGTGATGGTACCCAGAGGGAGTGGGATGTCAGCAATGATGTAGATCAGGAATGGGCAAAGCTCAGCAATGTTCTTGGTCAGGGTGTAGCCAATTGACTTCTTAATATTATCAAAAATTAAACGACCTGTGAAATAAAATAAAAAATAAATAAATTCATTAAACAAACAAATGAAACAGCAATAAGGACACTGGGATTTGCCATTTTCTAGTGCAGCGGGATCAATGCTCCCCCTAGATACACACACACTCCACATGACAATGGGACCTGTCACAAGTCTTGGCCCCGGGGGTCATTTTGATAGCATTCAGCAAACAAAGCTTTTATGAGTTTACTGTTCCAGTGATGTCCGTTTGCAAAAATTTAACGCTCAGATCTGTATCGGCCTTAAAACCTGTCGGGCGAGTCTAAAAATTCAAAGTAAGACCTGGTACGCATCTTATCTGAGTTCTCTGTCCGTCAGATAGATAGGGAGTATTTTTGTATATATGCCACTGTATATAGATATTAGGGGGCCTGTGGTATGTTTGGCCTAGAGCAGGGTTTCCCAACCAGGGTGCCTCCAGCTGTTGCAAAACTACAACTCCCAGAATGCTGGGAGTTGTCGTTTTGCAACAGCTGGAGGCACCCTGGTGGAGAAACACTACTTTATCCCACCGGGAATGACCCGACAGATCCAAGACGGTTGGGAGGTATGGTGAGATAAAGCAGTAATTCCCAACCAGGGTTCCTTCAGCTGTTGAAAAACTACAACTCCCAGCATGCCCAGACAGCCAAAGGCTGTCTGGGCATGCTGGGAGTTGTAGTTTTGCAAGAGCTGAAGCCACCCTGGTTAGGAAATGCTGGTCTAGAGCTATGTCCGTGTATATGATGAAGAAAAAACACTGATGTCCTTGTGAAGAACTGTACATAAGTCGCACACTTTACCTTCTTCTACTCCGGTGACGATAGAAGCAAAGTTATCATCCAGCAAGATCATGTCTGCGGCATTTTTGGCAGCATCTGAACCAGCAATACCCATGGCAATGCCAATGTCCGCTTTCTTCAGAGCCGGAGAGTCATTGACACCATCGCCAGTCACAGCGACCACAAAGTTCTGAAACACAGAAGTACAGGATTCGTCTATTATAGTCCTACCTACAGGAAGGTCCACAAGACCATGTTCACACATTGGTTGGAAAATTCCACTCGGAAATTTTGTTGCTGCCATTGGTTTCATTGGCATTCTGCTGCGCCGCACACATGGCGGACTTTCTGGTGTCCACTGAAAGAATGAACATGTCCAGTCTGTCAGCAAAAGTCACTCACAAATGCAATGGCGTCTATGGACACGGCGCATCCCTGAGCATTCCTAGCGCCAGCGCATTCCAGCCGGTGCCCGCTATTTGCGTAATGTCCTTTGCATAATTTCAACTGTGTAAACATAGCCTATGGGTACGTTCACACGAGCAGATCCCCAGCGTGTATTACGCTGCGGCTACCGCCGCTGTATGCTGCCTTCACAGATGCCTGCTCGGAGCGGCAATACGCCGCTACAAGCAGACGCACCTAAAGCGATGTTCGAGTTGCTGCGCATGCGCGGTGTACTTGCACACAACGCGGCCGCTCCCCCTGCTCTATGAGCTAGGCCGAGAGCTGCCACGATGTGCGATTATACTGCGCATGCACTAGGCAAATCGCACATGGCAGTGTGTCTGCTCGTAGAGGCGTATTGCCGCTCTGAGCAGGCACCTGTAAAGGCAGCATACAGCAGTCCTTCAGCGGCGGATCCGCAGCGTAATACGCACTGGGGATCCGCTCGTGTGAACGTATCCTAATAGTAGGCAGAATTTTCCCCCAAATTAAACCATACAACGTATATTATCGAGAATCCCTACTCACTTGTCTCTGACAGCCTTCCACTATGATCAGCTTCTGCTGAGGGGACGTCCGGGCAAACACAATCTCTGAATGATTGGTCAGAATGTCATCCAAGTCTTCTGAAGTCATATCCTTCAGCTCTCCACCATTCACCACGGCCGCCTTTGCATCACTGTACCGGAAAAAAAAAGTCAAGAGTCTTGCCAGGAGAAAGTTCTGCGGGGACTGTACTGTGTATAATGGGGGACATTGGAATATACAGGACAAGGATCTTACCGCTTGTTGACCTGCTCCACAGAAATGTTCAGGCGTTTGGCAATATCCTCCACTGTTTCACTGGTTGCTGAAATGATACCGACGCTTTTAGCTATAGCCTTTGCTGTTATTGGGTGGTCTCCAGTTACCATGATGACCTACGTGAAATAAAACACAGCACATTACAGTATGTATCACATATTTTGAGCGTGCCTTATGATCGTGTCCGAGAAGAATTCCTACCTTAATTCCTGCAGAACGACATTTGGCCACAGCATCTGGCACGGTTGAGCGGGGAGGATCGATCATGGACATGAGTCCAATAAAGCAGAGGTTTGTGGTTGGAAAATTCATGGATTCTGTGTCAAATTCAAAGGATGGAGGATATTGATCTGCCGGGAGATACAGATGGCAGAATCCTAGAAGGAGACAGGAGCGGCAAGGTAAGTAAAGGTGCACCAAAAAAAACATTTACACTTCATCTTATTATAGACATCTATTGTACCCAATACTCTCTCTCCGAGTCCTCCAAGCTCCATGTAAGCTGACTGGAAGGCTTCCTTCATGTTCTCATCCAGTGGCAGCTCCTTGCCTGTGAGCATAATGGTGGAGCATCTGTCTAATATTCTTTCCGGGGCACCTTTCATGACCAGCAGTAATCTGGGGTCTTCAGGGTCATCGGTCTCGTGTACTGAGAGCTGGAAATACAAGAGGTCTCCGTTAGCTTACGAGACACGTGTGCATCCCTATATGTATCTGTGAAGGAAGATGCTGTACCTGGAACTTGTTAGTGGAATTGAAGGGGACTTCACAGATTTTCTTGTTCTGAGCCCGGATCTGCATCACATTTCCATTGATCACCTCTGAGAATTTTAACAGGGCTGACTCCGAGGCATCTCCAACTACAACTTTCTGTAAAGATAAAAGGAGAGTTCTACTAACTTACTAACAGAGGGTTATATTAAAAGGAGGGCCCTACTAACAGACGGACATACCTTCATGATCGGCACATCTTCCTGTCCAGCCTTGAACTCAGCGCGGTTACACAAAGACACAATCTTGCACAAGGCCTTCCATGTTTCCGATATTTGCTCAAAAGTGTGATCTGGAAAGATAAATATGTCGTATAAAAAACTATGCCATGAGCTCTGATACAAAAGAAACTACAGAGGAGAGTTATCAAGCTGCCCTATAGTAGGGCCTGTTCACACTACGCAATTTCCGCAAGGAAATTCCACTTGCAGCAGAATCCCATCAATATCAATGGGAATCTTCAGCACATGATACTCACAAAATTGGATTTTGCCACAGTGGAGATTGCCATGGACATTAAGTGTCAATTTCGGATGAGACTGCTTGTGAAAATTTAGGACGGAAATTCTGTAGTGTGGTTCAAGGCTCGGTGTTGCCCCTAACAACCGATCAGAGCTCAGCTTGTTTTACCAGAGCAATATGAGAAATGAAAGCTGAGCTCTGATTGGTTGCTATGGACAACAAAGAAAATCTTACTATATGACAAATCGGTCCAACATAGAGACTACCCGGCACTGTTACTTCATACAAGGGACCATACGTCAAACTCATGCAGCTGACAGACCATTCCGGTGCTCACATAAGAGGTAAGATATATATTCAAATGCAGAAATGTAGAAAAATGGAGCACTCACCAGGTCCTTAATAGAGGGGCCTGACGAAGCGCTGTCTGCGCGATACGGACTGTCCCCATCCCACTCCCCCACCCCCTTGTTCCTGTCCACTCTCCCTCACTCCATGAGAACGCCATGAATACTTTTGATGAAATAAAGAAGTTTTCTCTATTAAGGACCTGGTGAGTGCTCCATTTTTCTACATTTCTGCATTTGGATATATATCTTACTATATGACAGTTCAAGAAATCTCCCCCAAATTCTTTTCCTAAAGTGCAGAAGTAGACTCAAAGAAAATTTGCTGATATTTTTGCTTTTAAGTGTGAGTGGTGCCTCTCCAGAACAAGGTACTAAAAACACGTAAGCCGAGGCAAGTGCTCTCTATCACCCAAAGTGCAAGAAAAAGTGCAAACGTGTCGCACTTAAAAACGTGCACAAAGGATGCGGACTATCGCTAAGCCCTTCTCCAACAGGAGAGAGGCCCCCCAACAAACCTACCCTTCACCTCCGGGCCAAAAGGCACCTGCAAGTATCCAGGTTCGATGCCCCTTTTCGCCGAAGCTACTAAGGGGCCGAAAATGCTCCTGGCTTCAACCTAGGCGTTAGCCAAGGTATCAATCGAGGAGCCGTATACTGATGGCATCTTGACAGAAGCCAAGATGCCCAGGGGTTGCAGGGAGGTGAGGTACCTAATGGCCACACACACCTCCCCTAGACCGCCAGGAGGGACACCCAGAAGGGCTACCGCATCCTGACAATCCTGTGTACAAAAACAGACACATAAAAGTGGCACAGTGACAAACAAAAAAATTATAAATAAGTGGACGAGTGCAGATATACTGCCCGGTCATCCGGCCGGATCTATAAACATTTCCCTGATCCTAGCCAGAAGGCAGGGATACCAAGGGTGAGTGCCAAAGGTGAAGAGTAATGGTGCAGTGCTTTCACTCAGTGAGCTATAACACCCAGTGAGTTTCGGCACCTCAGGGTCACCACTCCCCGAGGCACAGACGTACCTTGGCTCTACACCCCTCTACCTCATGGCGAGACCCGGAGGAAACAGGTCACATCAGGACAGCCGTTGAGCTGGTTACGTGGCACCAGCCCCGGAACATCTGCTCCTCCATGCAGCATCCATCCTACATCAATGGCAAAGACTAAACCACTGATAAGAACAGATACTACACTTGATCTTAGCCAAAAGGCCGAGAAGCGATAAAAGCTGCTTGTGTTATTTACATACGTACGTGATTGATCTTCACTCGTGTCTGCCGAATGTGTCTGATCGTCAAACCAGAGGTGAGCTACAGTCATTCTGTTCTGTGTCAGGGTTCCGGTTTTGTCTGAACAGATGACGGCAGTAGAACCAAGTGTCTCCACAGCCTCTAAGTTCTTCACAAGACAATTCTTCTTTGCCATTCGCTTTGCAGTTAAAGAGAGTGTTACCTAAAAGGCAGCAAAGTGAGAAGGTTCAGTCACCACTGTGTACGCCTCCGGTTCTCATATTTGGACCAGTCATTTCTTCATCAAGTCGATTTGTCGTGATCATGAAAGGGGTTGAATAGGGTTGAAAAAGCAAGACTGCTTTATTACCGTGACAGCGCGATGCGTCCATTATTCAAATGAATGCCGCTAAAGCCAGGTTCCCATTACAATTACATCTGCAAACTGTCAAACTGGGATGCAGGCATATGTGCACACACAGACAGGGGCTCCATTGACTTTAATGGCTGGAATGTAGTCAGCTAATGACTACGTTCAGGATATTTCCCACATGTATACATTTATTCTCTCACATTTCAACATAGTGACTACATTCAAACTATTAAAATCAACAGGACCCATGCCTGTACGTGCACAGAATGTTGGCATTTTTTGAAAATCTTCATATGAGCCCAATCTAAGATGTAATACCGCAACCAGTGTATAGACGAGAGCAGCGCTGTCTCTGCCTAAAGAAATTGTATGCAAGAAAGCTGACATGTTTTTTTTCGATGTGTAACCTATAGATGACAGCCAGCCTAGAGACAGATCGGTGTTAATGGCTTCATACAGGTTGTACAGGTCATTTCAGAAATGTCTTACTTCTGTGTCTTACGGATAAACAAGGAGAGCAAGTACTTACTGTGACAGTGGCGAGAAGCCCCTCAGGCACGTTGGCCACAATGATGCCAATGAGGAAGATGATGGAATTGAGAACTGAGTATCCCATACACATAGCAATGATGAAGAACAGAACTCCGACTGAACAAGCCACGGCGGCCACAATGTGCACAAAGTGTTCAATCTCCACAGCGATGGGGGTCTTTTCATTACCAACTCCAGAGGCCAATGAAGCAATCCGACCAATAATCGTCCTGTCACCAGTGTTTATTACAAAACCTTTTGCTGTTCCTACAGAAGAGTAAAGAACTTGTAAGGGCACATGAACATGTCCACAATCTGAGCTCTGCTTCATACAGTTGTATAGAATGTGAGGAATGTCATTGACTGTGTACTGACCACCCTAACAGGTCAGACAGAAGAGAATGGCTCATGTCCTTACCTTCCAGGCAGAAGGTAGAGTAGAAGGCGATGTTTTTAGTCTCAAGAGGGTTTTCGTGTGTATATTCACTGGATCGAGATTGAGCCTCAGACTCACCAGTTAGAGAGGAGTTGTCCACCTGAAATAAAGGTAAAGGTGAAATTCAAGACAAACACCCATGTTTATCCCCCAAAAATGTATGATTTATAAGATGGGTGCAGGAGACCAGGAGTACAACCCCATAGAAGTACACATCAAAAAACTTGCAACTATGCTATGTACTCCCCCCCCTCCAACCCCCACGCCATAACATTAGTCCAAGGACCACTAGGTAAATGCTCATCTGCTTAAAGGGGTACAAAAATTTTAATCAACTGGTGCCAGGAAGTTATACCATTTTGTAAATTACTTCTATTTAAAATTCTTAACCCTTTCTAGTACTTATCAGCTGCTGTATGCTCCAGAGGACGTTGTCTGACCGATCTGACCACAACGCTCTCTGCTGCCCCCTCTGTCCATGTCAGCAGCTGATAAGTACTGGAAGGATTAATTGATGCAATTTACAAATCTTTATAACCACCTGGCACCAGTTGAGAGGGATCAATCTGCAACTAATGCAACAGCTGTAGGCACCCTGATTGAAAATCACAGGTCTTTTGAATGGATGCAGCTCATTTATGTTTCAATGGGTGGGGTGGCTGATGCGTGGGAGGGAGGAAAATGGAATTATGGGATTTGTAGGCAAAGAAGAAAACTCAAACAGGAAATACCAATTCACAAAAAGCTAGCCACAGTGTTATGGTAATCTCACAGCATAGCCATTTAACCCTAAGACAAGCATAGATCCTTCCTAAGCATGTCCATTACTGTCTGCCAGGTACGTACTAAAATCACCTTATGGTGGAGAACCCCTTTAAAGCTCCCCTTTTCTATGTCACGTGTGCTCAGGTATAGTCATCTTCAGGAATCAAATGCTTAAGAATTACTTTAGTTGTTTGGTTAAAGAATAACCAACTAGGAACAGACTTGTAGTGAAGATTACCTTGCAGCCTTGAGCATATACAATCCTGATATCTGCTGGGATTCGATCTCCACCTTTGATATCCACCAGATCTCCCACAACAAGTTCCGTGGCTGGGACCTCTAGTTTTTCTCCTTCCCGAATCACAATAGCTTGCTGGAGACACAAAAATAAGAGTCATTGCCATCACATTTATGAATGTAAATGCACCTTTTCTGGTACATTTTAGTCCACATTAGTGTCTTTTCCAGTGTTTTCCAACCAGCCCACAATTCACAGCCAGACCCCCTCTTTACTCCTCCTTCATTGTGATGGATAGTTGGGGGTGTCCATAAAGGATTAGATAGAATGTATATAGTAAGGGGCTATACATGAACCTTAGTTAGGTATTACCTCACGGCAATTAAAGGTAGAAAAAAGTGATCCCTGTGAAGGATTGAGGTGCCTTATTAAAATGTAACTTTTAATAGTTATACGCTTAAAAATCTTAACCAAATAATAGTGCTCTAATGGTGCAGCCAAAAAGAAAATATAATATAGGAAAAAAGCGAGTCAACGCTAGAGAGCTAGTTGGCTAGCGTATGGCGCTCATATATCAGCCTCGTGTCACGATAAGGGCTGATTAATACTTGTCAACATGCTAATTAGTACTTATCAACATGTCACCATATCGAAACTAATACTGGAAGAACAGAATAATTGTATTTTAGAAAAACTGTTTTAGAGTCCCTTGTCCCAAAAAGGAGTTGTAAAGAATTAGAAAAACATGACTGCTTTCTTCCAGAAACAGCACCACTCTTGCCTGTGGGTGGTATCTGGTATTGCAGATTAGCTCCATTGGAGGGAATAGGTGTCCAGGGGACCCCATGAGGAATGTTCACTGACCTGTGGGATCATCTGATTGAAGCTCGCCATAATGTTGGTGCTTTTAGCCTCTTGGAAATAGGCGAAACAGCCAGTGAGGAAGACAACCACGGCCAGAACAACACCAAGGTAAAGCTGAGAAGATAGAAAACATTAGTCAGAAGTGCGCAAAGCATAAATGTATACGCAAGACGTCTATAAAACGAGAGGTCTATGCTACCATAGAAAAGGTTTGCCTCGCAAATCTCTGTCATACCCGAGACTGGTACTAACATATCTGATCCATGCAATGTAAAGTATAGGACAGTGGTCTACAACCTGCGGACCTCCAGATGTTGCAAAACTACAACACCCAGCATGCTCGGACAGCCAACGGCTGTCCGGGCATGCTGGGAGTTGTAGTTTTGCAACATCTGGAGGTCCGCAGGTTGTAGACCACTGTTAGAGGAAGTTGTACTCAACTGTCCCCGCCGCTCCAGACCGTCACCGCTCGTCACCGCTGCCCTGGATGTCGCCGCCCATCGCTGTCGCCACGTCCCCGGGGTGTCCCCGACGCTCAGGCAAGGCCTCTTCTTCCCCAGCATCCGCGCTCTCCGTTGCCGCCATCACAATGCTTCGCACGCCGCTCCTATTGGATGACGGGACGGCGTGCGCAGCGACGTGATGACAACGATGGAGAGCGCCGACGATGCAGGGGATCCTGAAGAGGACGCGCCGGAGCCCCGAGGACAGGTAAGTGATCGTCAGTGGACCACATGGGGCACCGTAAACTGCTATCCGGTGGCAGCTGAAGCAGTCTGCGCTGCCGGATAGCCGTTTATGCGATGGCCCCGACATACAAAAGCATCGTATGTTGATGCTGCCTCTGAGAGGCCATCGCATGTTGAAATGATCGTATGTCGGGGCCATCATAGGTCGAGGGGTCACTGTACCTAAATAATGTAATAACTGTTCCGTGTGCTTAGTAGGGACGAGTGGTACCAATGGCCTGGGACATCTGGATCAGTTCAGGAGCAGTTAGGTATCAACAGATGCGTAACTTGCCGCTTCTGGGCCCCGATACAAAATCTGCCACAGGGCCCCATGGGAAATTTCTAATACTGGTCTCTTATGGGGCATATTTGCTTCGGGGCCCATGCTACCTTTGCACCCCTATAACTATGCACTAGGTATGAAGGCTGCTTTTTCCTAAAGAAGGATCTTGGACTCCATTAGGTATGTGCAGCTATTAAAGGGGTTATCCTAAGAATAAAATCACACCCATACACACTTCCACTGGCTTTGGGCTCCCTGGCTACAATACAAAGCTGTGGACACCATCTTAGTACACCCTAATCCCCCTCTCCTCTCTTATCCCTTCTTTGATCCTTTTCTACTTGACTGTGTAGACTGAGATAAAGACAACCGCATCCGATCGCCTTTAGCCATATTGCAAAGACGCGCAATTTATTGTTTGCCTCCACACAATTGGTTTGTACCAGATCCTGCCTTTCCCAGCTATCTGTGTGTATTTAATGGTTATCTTTATACTTTTCATTATGTCTTTGCAGTTTGATATTATTTGTTTTCTAAAATAAAATAAAAAATAAAATAAAAAAAAAAACACTAAATGGATGGTGTAGGGTGTTACTTACATTGTCCCGGGCTACATTATTGTCCTGAGAGTACTGAATTCCATATGCGATCCAGCAGAGTACTGCACCGGCCCACAGCAAGAGGGAGAAGCCGCCAATCATCTGCTTCATGAACTTCACAATTTCCGGGGTGCCTTTAGGGGGAGTTAGTGTGTTGGGACCATCACGAGCCAGAACCTCTGCAGCTTTTGCATGGGTGAGACCCTATCAGGAAGGAAGAGCAAAATGACCTGGTTACTACACGCAGCGTGAGCCTTGTTACAGTGTTTATGGCTGCTTGGCAGGGAAAGTGTAAGCAAACTGAGGCCAAGGAGCTGTTAAAATCATCCCCGAACCTATAGGGAAGAGATTATCCCTGTGTTCTTATAACTTGTGGCATCAGCCTAGTAAAGAGACGACACTGGGAGGCGACATCGATAATATCTCTGAAAACGTCTTGTCCCACTTTGTTTTCCATTGACTATAAACTTGTCTTCAGAATAAAGAATTCCCACCGTAATTCTAAGTACTGATTAACCAGCGCAGGTCATGGGGATTACATCCTCTGATGGTATCTCTACAGGAGGTGGTACAGGCTGGATGAAGCCACTTGTCACAGGCCGATGCCCACAGAGTCTGTGCCAAGCTTGTTAAAAGGCTTACGAACCAGAGCGCTCCGGGTTCTCATACTCACTTTGAGCACGCTTGTTTCATATTTGTCTTCCAGTTGTTCAGTGTCAAGTTTATGGTCTTCCTGAAGGGAAAAACAAGAAAAACCTTGAAAATATTTATATATATATATAGAGTGGAACACATATGTAACGCGCTGCGCTCCACCCACAAGCTCCGGCCGTGAGCGCAGTGTCCTGGGCTCCCCATCTGCAGGCGGGGCTGGGATTCGCATCGCGGGACGTGCCCGAATGCGAATCCCAGCCCCTCACTCACCCCGTTCCACTGCTTCTGTGTCTAAGCTCCGGGGCGCGCGTCCCCGTCTCCTAAGGCGCGCGCATGCCGGAGCTCTGAAATTTAAAGGCCAAGTGTGCCCATAATTAGTGTTTGCATCTGACACCACATTATAAGACCCAGCACCTCCCACATTTCCCTGCCGGATCTTCAGTGCCCCTAGCCTGAGATTAAGTGTTCCTTATTGACTGTTTGCCTTACCCGTATATCCAGACCTTCCTGCTACGTTATTTGACTCCTCACCTTTGCCGCCTGCCTTGACCTTTAGCTATGTTTGACTACGCTACTGCCTTATCATTCGGTACCTCGCCTTGCCCAGCTACCTGTGTGGTCGAGCCGTGTCAGGGGTAGCGACCTGGGTGTCGCCTGCCGCAGCAAGCCCATCCTGCCTTGCGGTGGGCTCTGGTGAAGACCAGTGGCACCTTAGACTCCATTCCCGATACGGTCCGAGTCATCAGCCACACAGGTTAGAGGATCCACTTCCAGCTCCGCTACAACATATGTATCCTGATTGATCGTCTACATATGTTTTATTATTGTTGGGATCGCTACATAGTAATAGTTATTCAGCAGCCACTAGTTGGGACACATAAGGTGTAATCCTGGAAAATGTAACACTCTGGATCACACAATGGACAATATGGTTCTTTCTTCATTGTAAAACGCCCCACAATGTAAACCTCTTGTGACCCACTCAACATTCAATGAGCGTAAGTGTGTCTAGTGCATGTCCTGGTATGTGGCAGAGGAGACCAAGGCAAATACTATATGAAGCTGTGATCTACAAGGCTGGAAAGGTATCTCACCCTATCACCCACAAGAAAGACTCTGTCCCAATGTATAGGAAACTATATAAATAAAACTCGTGGAAGAAGACAATGATATGACATGTATGCAAATGTTACTAAATACTACACAACACAAAAACCACATAAAACACTGCATCCATACAGCCAATTATTGATATATAATAGTAGACACGACAATTGGGAGATGTGGAAATCCCTCATTCCCCTTGGTTTGTGGTTATCAGCACAGAACAGTCAGTGTATATGTGGATCTTAAATGGTCTATTCTGTACATGTGGCCCTCTACGATCCATGTAATGTACAGATATGATACTATAAGGGACATTCAACAAGAAACAAAGTCCAGCTCACTTCTCACTGCTCGGGTGCTCGGACGGGTGCCCGGCAAGGCACTCAGCGTGACTGAAGAATGAACGTGGGGTCCAGCACTACGATGATGAGCGGGTTTATTGAGATATACAACACACGGTAAAACGACAGTCAGACGCGTTTCGAGCGCATGCGCTCTTCCTCGGTGACCAAGGTCACCGAGGAAGAGTGCGTGCGATCGAAACTCGTCTGACTGTCGTTTTACAGTGTGTTGTATATCTCAATAAAGCTGCTCATCATCGAAGTGCTGGACCTCACATTCATTCTATAAGGGACATTGGGGGAGATTTATCAAAACCTGTGCAGAGGAAGAGTGGTGCAGTTGCCCATAGCAACCAATCAGATTGCTTCTTTCATTTTCCACAGGCCTCTAAAGAGGCCTGTGGAAAATGAAAGAAGCAATCTGATTGGTTGCTATGGGCAACTGCACCACTCTTCCTCTGCACAGGTTTTGATAAATCTCCCCCATTGTATCACAAAGACAACATTGAATAAACATGGCGTCTATATAGCAGATTACTGGTCTATGATTCTAGATTATATTATATTATATACTACCCATGTAATATAAGACTTGATATCATACAAGACACTACTGTAATTCTGTAATATCCAATTGTCTCCTTATCTACCTCCAGAATCGCAAAGTATTTATTATTACTAATATATATATATATATATATATATATATATATATTAGTATTGAATTATTAATATTATTAATAATAATAACAATAATGATAAACAATAATAACAACAATAATAATAACGATAACAATAATAATAAAAAACAACAACAACAACAACAATAATAATAAATAAATAAAAAATAATAATAATAATGATAAATATTGGGTTTTGTAGAATTCCTCACCAGCTCAAGTTCTTGTTTCAGGTCATCAACCTTCTTGTCTTTCTTCTTCTGTTTCTTATTCTTCTTCCCTTCTGGACCCAGGTCTTCCTCCTTTACCTTCTCCGCATTGTCCATGTCCTTTGTTCCTATAATCGCTGTACTGTAAACATCAGGAGTCGCCTGCCATACAAATAGAACATGGAGAGCATTAGTGACTCCGATATAAGAGAGGTCGATGCTGGAACGACCCCCAGAGAAAAGGGACAGAAGGAAGGTTTAGTCTGAAGGATCTCGCACTCAAAAGGAACAAATATGTTTATTTAGATTTTTATATGAAATTTAAGGCTAGTGTCAAATTTTTTTTTTTTTTTTGCCAACAATCTTCCCACTTAATAAAGGTAACAAATGGTTACGAGACAACTAACTCCTCAATGAGACGACCGGGTGAACTACAACCGAATCAGAAATTCCTGCACAAACATTGATGCAACTAGTAATACAACAAAATAAACAAAGTATCTACAGCATCGTCCTGGATATTGGATACTTGGTGATAAGACAAATGGAACACTTTCAAACTTTTGGTACATAAACTCTGGGATGGTCTGTGATGGAAACAACAGATATAATATTATATAATATAATATAATCTCTAGTTTAGTCACATAGTATCACAGCTAGATCAGCTGCACCCTCTTTTAAGGAGTGCCAGGAGATAAGGGAATCACATGGCCACAGAGACGTTTTAGAATGTAAAGTGAATCCTATTTTCATGTGAGTCACACACAGAGTCACCTCGTGTCCTATAGTGATTTGCGCTACTTTACGCTTTTTAGTCACTTACCTCGGTTGCCATTTCTTTTCTTATTTTGTTTTGTTGCAGAAACCAGCTGCTCACGTCTGGAATAAGGTCACAAAGGCACCGAGACAGGTAATAATACCAAGTCAGCAAAGTGGGCACCAGTAGGTAGATAAATGCAAGAGCTTAAGAGGTTGTGGTTGTCCCAACCAGGAGCCTGTGTTAGCTGCAGTCCTCGCCGTACATTGACATCTTTTGGCAGGTCAGGAAAGCCTTCCAGATCCCTGTGCCTGAGCATCGAGCTGCTGGTCCTATATGTAGCCCTGAAGCTGCTGTGGTGACTCCTCCCCAGAGACAGGTATCTCCTGTAACCCAGCCCGAATCCTCACCTGGTGGAAAGAAAATACACCGAAAATAGGTCACTGCTTCACGGGATCTCCTTGAGTCTGCTGGTCCCATGTGGAGGGATATATATATATATATATATATATATATATATATATATATATATATATATATAAAAAATAAACTCAACATGTGTGTATGTACTGTATGTACATATGTACGTATATAGATAGATAAAAAAAAAAAAAAATATATATATATATATATATATATATATATTTATATACATACATACATACATACACACACACACATATATGTACACTGCTCAAAAAAATAAAGGGAACACTTAAAAAACACAATGTAACTCCAAGTCACTGACACTTCTGTGAAATCACACTGTCCACTCAGGAAGAACACTGATTGACAATCAATTTCACATGCTGTTGTGCAAATGGAACAGACAACAGGTGGAAATTATAGGCAATTAGCAAGACACCCCCCCAATAAAGGAGTGGTTCTGCAGGTAGTGACCACAGACCACTTCTCAGTTCCTATGCTTCCAGGCTGATGTTTTGGTCACTTTTGAATGCTGGCGGTGCTTTCACTCTAGTGGTAGCATGAGACGGAGTCTACAACCTACACAAGTGGCTCAGGTAGTGCAGCTCATCCATATGGTACAGCAATGCGAGCTGTGGCAAGAAGGTTTGCTGTGTCTGTCAGCGTAGTGTCCAGAGCATGGAGGCGCTACCAGGAGACAGGCCAGTACATCAGGAGATGTGGAGGAGGCCGTAGGAGGGCAACAACCCAGCAGCAGGACCGCTACCTCCGCCTTTGTGTAAGGAGGAGCAGGAGGAGCACTGCCAGAGCCCTGCAAAATGACCTCCAGAAGGCCACAAATGTGCATTTGTCCACCCAAATAGTCAGAAACAGACTCCATGAGGGTGGTATGAGGGCCCGACGTCCACAGGTGGGGGTTGTGCTTACAGTCAAACACCATGCAGGACGTTTGGCATTTGCCAGAGAACACCAAGATTAGCAAATTCACCACTGGCGCCCTGTGCTTTTCACAGATGAAAGCAGGTTCACATGTGACAGATGTGACAGAGTCTGGAGACACCGTGGAGAACGTTCTGCTGCCTGCAACATCCTCCAGCATGACCGGTTTGGTGGTGGGTCAGTAATGGTGTAGGGTGGCATTTCTTTGAGGGGCCGCACAGCCCTCCATGTGCTTGCCAGAGGTAGCCTTGCTGCCATTAGGTACCGAGATAAGATCCTCAGACCCCTTGTGAGACCATATGTTGGTGCAGTTGGCCCTGGGTTCCTCCTAATGCAAGACAATCCTAGACCTCATGTGACTGGAGTGTGTCAGCAGTTCCTGCAAGAGGAAGGCATTGATGCTATGGACTGGCCCGCCCATTCCCAAATTCTGAATCCGATTGAGCACATCTGGGACATCATGTCTCGCTCCATCCACCACAGACTGTCCAGGAGTTGGTGGATGCTTTAGTCCAGGTCTGGGCGGACATCCCTCAGGAGACAATCCGCCACCTCATCAGGATCATGCCCAGGCAGTGCAGGGAGGTCCTACGGGCACGTGGAGGTCACACACACTACTGAGCCTCATTGTGACTTGTTTTAAGGACATTACATAAAGTTGGATCAGCCTGTAGTGCGGTTTTCCGCTTTGATTTTGAGTGTGACTCCATATCCAGACCTCCATGGGTTGATACATTTGATTTCCATTGATCATTTTTGTGTGATTTTGTTGCCAGCGCATTCAACTATGTAAAGACGAAAGTATTTCATACGATTAGTTCATTCATTCAGATCTAGGATGTGTTATCTTAGTGTTTCCTTTACTTTTTTGAGCAGTGTATATTCATATATACATAAATATATTTATACACAAACATTCAAGAGAGTAGAAACTGGCACCGCTAAGCGTGTGCAGATGATTCTAATCAATACGATCAGTTGGTAGCCTTCAGAGTACCATCGGTATGATAGTGCTCAACGCTATGTATAGTTCATCCGCAATAACATATACGCACACTACCAGTACATCTACATACTCTCCATAAGTCAGGTCAGCAGCAGCATAACACTATTGGGGGTGATTTATCAAAACCTGTCCAGAGGAAAAGTTGCCCATAGCAACCAATCAGATCTCTACTTTCATTTTTCAGAGGCCTTTTCAAAAATGAAAGAAGCGATCTGATTGGTTGCTATGGGCAACTGGGCAACTTTTCCTCTGGACAGATTGTGATAAATCTCCCCCAATGTCCTCCCCTCCTGAGCTGACAGCCTGAGAGCTCGGTGTCTTCTACTAAAGTGCTGAAATGCCAGATAAATATTTTAGGCCCCTATCACACTGCCGTTGCGACCCGTTAAGAACAACCGTTAAAGTCTCTCTCTTTTTTTTTTGGTGACTTTAACGGCCTTTCTCGTTACGAGGAGCAACAAACAACAACAGGTCCCAACAGCTCCCATTTACTATTATGGGGGCCCAGGGGCACCATTGTTTTTTTGACAAGAATAGTGGGTCCCCCGCTATTTCCCGGGTTCCCCCGTTGTCCGTCACACTGCCGTGTGCTAACAGCAGATTGAAAGAAGCCTTACATTTTTTTTTCTTTCTCAAAATACAAAAAAATGTTGTTTAAAAAAAAAAAAAAGAAACTATGCAGTCAACACTGACAATATATGAGAATATCTAACCGTCTGTATGTTTGGAGCCAGACAAAGGATCAATGCTGTTGGCTGTCCGAGCATGCTGGGTGTTGTAGTTCTGCAACATCTGGAGGGCACAGTTTGGAGACCACTAGTGTAGAATATGGGCACTGGTTGTTATCTCAAATGATGAAATGTTTCAGAACCACCATCAATGACAAACATGAAATGAAAAGTATAACAAAAAGTCACCTTAAAAGGGTCGGTCAGGTGACGGACGTCATTCAGTAATACTGTGAAGTGTGGCCCGGGCTGAAGCCTTGTTCATGTATGTAAAGCATCAAGTCCTAAATATGAGACTATACGACAACGCTAAGGATAAGATTACATTACACTCAGAGCGGCCACAGGCAGGGGGCGCTGTACTCCCAGCAGAAAGGAGAAGGCAGGAGCTCAGCCAGACAATTATATAACTTTATAACACATAAGGTTTCGTATTATCACCATCCTTATTCTTTTAGACCAAGATACTTTGTGGTAAGTAATACTTGGGCAGGTCCTCTGTGAAAACTACATGAGCCCCTACACTCTTATATGAGATAGATAGAAAGATAGATAGATAGATAGATATGAGATAGATAGATAGATATGAGATAGATCAATAGATAGATAGATAGATATGAGATGGATAGATAGATATGAGATAGATCGATAGATAGATATGAGATAGATAGATAGATAGATATGAGATAGATATGAGATGGATAGATAGATATCAGATAGATAGATAGATAGATAGATATGAGATAGATAGATGTGAGATAGATGATAGATAGGATATAGATAGATAGATAGATAGATATGAGATAGTGGGTATTTTACTTACCGTAATTCTACTTTCCTCGAGTCCCCGAAGGCAGCACAACTGGGTAATACTGGTCATTTGACCACACACTAGGACCGCCCACCTAGACTCAATAAATTAATTAATTAATTAACACTGGGCCAAATTGCCCATAAAACACCCTCACCAACAGATCCACACTGTGTAATAAAATAGACCGATTGATGCAAAACAACATTTATTGGGTGGGTATGTGTGCTGCCTTCGGGGACTCGAGGAAAGTAGAATTACGGTAAGTAAAATACCCACTTTCCTCATCGTCCTCTCCGGCAGCACAACTGGGATATAACATAGAACACAAAGGGGGGGAATCAATACTTTTTAACTGCGGACAAAACCCCGGTGCTGAAGGCTGGGCCCTTGGTCTGGATATCGAGGCGATAGTGCCTGGCGAAAGTTGATGACGAGGACCAAGAAGCCGCGTTACAGATGTCCAACAGTGATACCTGCTCTCTCTCTGCCCACGAAGTGGAGGTAGACCGAGTCGAGTGTGCTCTCAAAGGATTTGGAGGATCTTTACCTTCTTTAGCATAGGCTTCCAGGATAGTGCAACGAATCCATCGTGCCAAAGTATCTTTGGAGGCTTTTAAACCTTTCCTGACACCTGCAGTTAGGATGAACAGATTTTCCTCTCTCCTGAAGTCCTCAACACGGGAGAGATAGCAGATAAGAGCACGCTTGACATCCAGGGTATGGAATTTACATTCCTCCTTAGAGCTAGGATTGGGACAAAATACTGGGAGAAAAGATTCCTTATTAACATTTGCCGCAGATGGTACCTTAGGAATGAAAGACGGCATCGTGCGGAGGCGAACACCATCTGGCAGAATTTTTAAATATGGTTCTCTAGATGAAAGAGCCTGCATTTCTCCAAGTCTTTTTGCGGAGGTAACTGCAATGAGAAATAACACCTTCATAGAAAGCCATTTTAGATCAATAAGCTCTAGAGGTTCAAAGGGTGGCTCCGTTAATGCGTTCAAAACTAAGGATAAGTCCCAAAAAGCCACCGCAGGCCGTACCAGTGGATCTAGTCTTCTAAGAGCCTTGAAGAATCTAGATATAAGAGGTTGATTGTTAAATCTACCATCAGTCATAGCATTGATTGCAGTAAGATGGACTTTAAGAGTGTTTGGCTTGAGTCCTTTATCAAATCCTGCTTGCAAAAACTGTAGTACCGAGGACAATGACAATTGCAGGTCTTCCATCGTCAGCCAAGATTGAAATTTCTTCCACAATCTGGAATATATAAAATTTGTAGAAGACTTTCTAGATGCAAGCAAGGTGTTCACTACTTTATCTGAAAGACCCAGAAGCCTTAATCTCTCCCCTTCAGATACCAGGCCGTCAACTGAAGGCGCTCCGGACGCGGATGCAAGAACCCTTTCTGTCGGAGCAGATCCGGAACAGGTGGTAACTTGAAGAACTTGCCTCCTGACAGATGTAAGACAACCGGAAACCAGGCCCTCCTGGGCCAGAAAGGTGTCACTAGAATTACAGATGGTGACTCTGCCAAAATCTTGCTCAATACTTTGGGAATTATGGGAAGTGGAGGGAAGAGGTACAGAAACTTCCCGATCCATGGTAAAGAGAACGCGTCCAACACATCCGGACGGTCGAGTCTTCTGAGAGAACCGAACTTGAGTAATCTCCGATTCTCCCTGGTGGCCATCAGATCCATTTCTGGGACTCCCCATAATTCCGTTATCATGTTGAAGTATTTTGTGCTTAGGGACCATTCTCCTGCCTGAAGAGTCTGTCGGCTCAAAAGATCTGCCTGAAGATTCGTCTCCCCCTTGATATGAATGGCTCTTAGACCCAGAACCACAGGCTCCGCCCAACTCATGATCTCTGCACAGAGTTTCTGGAGGGAGCGACAACGAGTTCCGCCTTCCTTGTTGATATAGAAAGCTGCGGTAGCGTTGTCTGTCCGCACTAAGACATATTTTTTTAAGACAGATGACTCGTAATGGCGCAGGGCAAGCTGAATGGCTTTTAGCTCCCTGAAATTTGATGATTTCTTCGAGACAGTTGGGATCCAGAGACCTTGAGTCCATGACTGTCCTAAATGGGCACCCCAACCCACAGCCGAGGCATCCGTTGTAATCACTACCTGGTCGCTTGGAACGAAACTCTTTCCTTTCTGTAAATGTAGTTTGTTTGTCCACCACAAAAGGTTGGTCCTGACTTTGAAGGAAACATTCATGGAAGCATCCAGGTGAAGAAAACGCTGGTTGGCTAGAAGAATTTCCTGCTGCAGTGGTCGAAAGTGCGCCTTCGCCCACGGAACCGCTTCTATGGTCGCCGTAAGGAGACCAAGGATGCTCATCGCCCTTCTGATGGTCAGTCTCGGAAAGTGATACAGACTCAGTATCATTCTTTTTATCAAATTGATCTTGGCAGATGGCAGGAAAATCTTCATCGCTTGCAGATCTATCATCAACCCCAGAAATTGAATCCGCGATGTTGGAAGAAGTTCCGATTTCTGGTAGTTTATAATGAATCCTACTTTTTGTAATAACTGAATGCAGGCTGATAGATGATCCTTCAATAGCTCTGGGGTGTTGGCAACAACCAGACAGTCGTCCAGATATGGTACGATTCTCATTCCTTGGAGCCGGAGGGCTGCTACAAGGACCACCACAATTTTTGTAAATACCCTAGGAGCAGGAGACAACCCGAAGGGTAGAGCACGAAACTGGTAATGCAAAATTTTTCCCCTTTCCGAGGAAATCGCTACTCTGAGGTACCTTCTGTGCTCTTCTTTGATAGGGATGTGTAGGTAAGCATCTTTCAAGTCCAGTGATGCCATGACTTCCCCTTGCTGGACGATCCCATAAATGGACCTGATGTTGTCCATTCGAAATTTGGTTTTTAGAAGATGTTTGTTTAAAAAACGAAGGTCCACAATTAAGCGCCACTTTCCGTCGGGTTTGGGCACAGGAAAGACACGTGAATACACTCCTAGGAACTCTTCTTCTGATGGAACTGGTTCGAGTGCATTTTTTGCAACAAATTCTGACAGAAGAGTTAAGACCCGCTGGTCTTTGTCCAGATTGAGCAAATATCTGTCCCTGGGCAGGTGGCAAAACTCCAGAGCATAACCGGATCGGATTATGTTCAAAACCCACCGGTCGGAAGTAATTTCTTCCCAGTTTTCCAAGAAATGGGAAAGCCTTGCACCTACCGGAACCATACCTCTGGCGTCAGAACTCCGGTTTAGGCAGATGGGGACCTGGAGGCTTTTTTCTTCCCTTATCTTGAGATTTGAACTGGAACCTTTTATCCGGTCTTTCCTGAAAACTCCGCCTGCGGAAACCTCCTCTGCCCCTTTGGTTACGGTTCCCTCTGAAGGGTCTGCGAAAGGAATGCGGCAGGACCAGACCACCATCCCTTCTCTTATCCTTAAGGACTTTATCCAGATGTTTCCCAAATAGTCTACCTGGCTGGAAGGGGAAGGTACAAAAGTGAGATTTAGATGAAGAGTCTCCCGACCAGGATTTTAACCAGATAGCTCTGCGGACGCAGTTTGCTACTGCCATAGACTTGGCTGCTATCTTCAGTACATCTAAAGAAAAGTCACATAAGAAATCAGTAGCAGAATTGATAGAGGAAATTAGAGTTTTTGCATGATGATTTGGCATTTTTCTCTTTAACTTGCGAGAGAGCTGGCTGGACCACAATCTCATAGCCCTGGATACGGGGACTGAAGACAAAGTTGCTTTATTTAAAGACACCATATTAATATGTAACCTCTTTAGCAAAGTGTCAGCTTTCTTATCCATGGTATCTTTTAACAGGATGGAATCATCAGCTGGAAAAAATGCTTTTTTGGAGATTCCTGCCACCGCCGGATCTACTCTAGCAGGTTCCTCCCACCGTTTAGATACTGAAGGGTCTAACCTGTATAGACGTCTGAATCTGGATCTCCCATTCTTTATTCATGATACTTTCAAGTATCTTATGACCTGATAGATGTTTAGACCTTTTCTTAGGAAAATAAAAGAGTCTTTCTCTCCCTTTAATATTATGCTTATCTTTTCCTGTCTCCACACATTTCTTCACTTTATTTATCAACTTGTTAGTTTTTTCAGAGTTAAACAAGTAATAGTCATCAGATACATCGGACTCCGAACCGGAACTAGAAGAGGAGGATGAGGAAAATTTCTTTTTATAATGCTTCCTCTTTTTCCTATAAGAGCTATCAGAAGAAGAAGACAAAACTTTGACCGACTTCTTTACACGCTTCACTCTCTTGGAACACACCGGCCCAGAATCAGATGAAGAACTAGAATGTGATCTAGTTCTCTTAGGCTTCGCACTGCTGTCAGAAGTAATAGGTACAGACATGCGTTCACGCATCCATGAAAAGAAGTCTCTAGCCTCATCCTCAAAGCCTTCCTTCTCAATAGGAGCACAATCATCACAGATATTGGAAGAGGATAAGGCCCCGAGCGGGTGAAGACAGCTTATACAGCGCTTAACTTTACTGGAACCTAGAGACCTCTGCTCCATATTCTTAGAGCAGAGCTCACAGTCATCAAATGGGAAGGCATCAGGAAGGGGTTCATTGCAGAACATACAGCATCTATGTTTAGACTTTGACTTCTTCTTCCTGCCAGATTCCGACATCTGCAATACAGGAAGAAGAAACCAGCAACCAGAATGCTAGCAACAGCAGCATAACCCAGGAAACACCACCATAAAAACTTAAATACCTTATTAGACCAAGAGCCCGGCTGCCCAGCAAGAGGGTGAGCACACCAGACTCCCGGTCTAATATAGAACTAACTGCCGGCACCCCGCTGAGAAGGACGCCAATGACGTCACCAGCGCGCGCCCAGCTGCTGCCTACAGAAGCAACAACTGGAGGCCGCGCGCCCAAGACGCCGGAACACACAGGAGGAGGCGCCGACGTCACAAGCGCGCCTCCAGTATACAGAAGCGCAGCTGGAGGCCGCGCGCACAGCCCGGAAAAGGTAGAGAAGAAAACTCACCGCCACAGCATCTGCCGGAGGACCCAGGTACAATCACGGGACATGTAGACAGGATAGGCTGACAGGATTCTTCACCGCCACATAAGCCTATAATCAGAGTCCGGACATCTCCGCTTCGGAGCCCAGGCCCCGCACTGGTCCGCTCCATCCAAGTCAGGCTACTTCACTGACTGAGCCCTGCCACCTACTCCTGTCCAGGAGCAACTCCGGGACCCCGCACCGGCACATAGGGTGGCAGGGAAGGCCAGGACCCCGCACTGGCAGCATACTCACGTACAAAGATGCAGCCCAGACCCCGCAGGACTGATAGATGGGCGAACAGCGTGTGGCCCTCATCAAAGAGGACCAAAAAAAACACAGTGTGGATCTGTTGGTGAGGGTGTTTTATGGGCAATTTGGCCCAGTGTTAATTAATTAATTAATTTATTGAGTCTAGGTGGGCGGTCCTAGTGTGTGGTCAAATGACCAGTATTACCCAGTTGTGCTGCCGGAGGGGACGATGAGGAAAGATAGATATGAGATAGATAGATATGAGATAGATAGATATGAGATAGATAGATATGAGATAGATAGATATGAGATAGATAGATATGAGATAGATCGATAGATAGATATGAGATGGATAGATAGATATGAGATAGATAGATATAGATAGATAGATATGAGATAGATAGATGTGAGATAGATAGATATGAGATAGATAGATGTGAGATAGATGATAGATAGATAGATAGATAGGATATAGATAGATAGATAGATATGAGATAGATAGATATGAGATAGATAGATATGAGATAGATATAGATAGGAAATAGATAGAGATAAATAAGAGATAGATAGTGATAAATAAGAGATAGATGATAGATATGAGATACAGTAGATAGATAGATAGATACACAGAAAGAAAAAGATAGCAGCACTCCAATTAGAATACAATGCGGCTGGGTGCAAGTCAGAGCGGAATTCCTCGGTTACAGGTTTCCAAATAGTAGACACAAATACAAGAGATCACTGCAGCACTCCAATATAGTGGAAAAGGTGGATAGTGTTTATTCCATTAACCAGCACATGACAACGTTTCAGCTGCAACAATGCAGCCTTTCTCAAGCAAAGTACAAAGTGCAAATGGTACAATTTATATGGTTAAGGAAGTAATTTCATTGAATGACGGAGTAATTTGCATACAGATAGTAACAGAGTTAAAATAGGTTATACAGTGATCACATAGTGCATAAGGGTCAATCTGACCATGATCATTACATGAGGCAAGTGCAATTACATAAAAAGTGCAGATGCAGACATAATACATTAGTGTACAGTGCATTACACACAAAATACCTTACAGGGGTGGAGAGAGGGCGGGCTCTGCATGCGGTAGTAAACATAGACTATCGGCGGTGGTGGCATGGTGAATAGACTCCACGTTTCTGCCGGAAGTAGCTGGGATGCCCCACGGCATCTGCCCCCTTGGGCCATAACATCTGCCCTACATCTACCCTGCACCTCACACCCCGACACCACAGATAGATAGATAGATAGATAGATAGATAGCACAGAAAAGAAAACTATACCAGCTCACTCAAACATATCGTCCGGAGCACGGATGTGAGTGCTGGACGGCACACCGGTGCGAATGGAAGAAGAAGGAATCCAGCTCACAGATGCTTCAAATCACGGCTTTATTTCAAGCCAGCACACACGGACAGATAGACAATGACGCGTTTCAAGCGCAGGTGCGTTCTTAGTCATATACTGATTGCACAGATACACAGGTTTATATAGGGAGAACAATTCTTCCAGGTCACACCTTGGGGGCCGGAGAAGTCATTAACCCCTTACAGATGTATATTTCACAACAAAACTTCCAGATTTATTCATATCTTTTAAAATGTTGTGACAATAGACATACAAAATGTAGAAAATGTATATAAAACAACACAGGGTTGGCAGACGGCACAAATCCGGTGGTCTAAACTCTGACAGATTAAAAATGCAGGATCACATCTTGGCGTCTGTTCAGACCAGACGGAACTCGCATGGCTAAAATTAAGATCCAAAATATTTCTCTGTCCAGCAGCTTCTACCTGTGGGTGGACTGAATCTCTCGATTTCAGAAACGACTAAAGAGGAAAAAGAACCATTATGAACTTCAGAACAATGTTTTGATATGGCAGAAAGTCTGACGCTTTGGTATCCTCACCTTCAGTGGGGTTGTAGTGCAGCCCATGTACTGCACTCTGCATGTGGTGCATGAAACCAAGAAAAACTACATAAGTGCTGTTACAATTAATATACTGTTTAATAATCTACGATTTATTAGTTACATAAGATTCAAATGTTTTGGTAACATGCATCACACTCCAGCATGTGCAAGGATTATGTCCACACTGGATTGATCCTTTATATGTAAGCCACGATGAAATGGTAGGACGGGAGGTCTGAAATAGGCACAAACTGTCCAATAGTCGGCGCCTTCTTGGTAACACATCTGTATCCAGACTTGGTGACACCTGAGAAGAGCGGATCAGAAAGTATCGTGGGCATGTACTTGTGTACAATTTTACAAATGGAAGAAAATTCAAGAGCTTTATCATTGCTTTTAGAAAAAAAATTTTGTCTATGTTTTGGCGCAGTTCAGGCACAAGCAGCATATTTAGCGACTTTTATGCGCCTTTTGATATAGACAGTTTCACTCTTTTTGCCTACCCACAGAACTTTTTCTTTTTGACCATGCAGTGGTCACGTATTTATCATTTGTGAGTTTTGTCAAAAGTCGCTATTTTGTGTGCAGGTACTTTTTTAGGCGCAAAGCTACATCACCTACCAGTAGGCGTGAGAATCACTTCTACCTTCCGCAATTCAACCTTTAACCTCTTCTGGACGACAGCGTCCCTCTCCCCGTCTATGACATGCGACCAGGAGCTGAGCGCGGGTCATAGCTGGGTGGTCCTGGTGGCTATCTGCCACCCAGACCGATCTCTAATGCCAGCGATCACGGTGATACCCGGCTTTAACCCCTTAGACACCGCAATCAAATTTGATTGTAGCGTCTAAAATGCAAGTAAAAATGTCCCGGCAGCTCTGTGAAAGTAAAAACCCCTAACCTGCCAAATTCAGGACCCGGGAAAGTGTCTACTTCCCTCCCTCACAAGCGTCTAGATAAAGTGTATGTGGTAGAGCTTTTCCCACCACAGCAGAGCTGCGCAAAATTCATCATCCTGCTGCACCTTCTTGATAAATAAGATGCACGCTAGTCAAACCCACCACCCAAATAAACGAGGGAAAATAGTTCTACCATAGACATTCTTTGATGAATCTGGGCCTGTATGTAGTGAAAAATACTACTGGAGATACATCTGATGTCACCGCTTGTATCTTACCCAGTGCCAACAAACTGGAACGATTCTTGCTCATGGCGAATCTGTGTCTGTGGGGCAATTTCTGCGCGCCTGTATGATCTCACCCACCGGCAGGTTCTTAATAACATACGGTGGGGGACACGAGCAGGCACACAGAATTGCATTGACTGCAGTACTTTTCCGATAAGTGGTGGATACCCCATTCCCTTCCTGAACATTCCCTATCAAGGTGACATCTAAAAAAAAGCAACAGAGAGTTCATGATGTGCGACAGTAAAAATAGTGTTGGAGAACTGTCAAATTCTGGTGAGGATGCTACACAAGAACCCCAAATAAATATGAAAATACAATGTGTGTGCAGCTCACAAACCACAATCCGAGGATATATTTGGTTATATGCCGAAACCCAATGGCCGAGAATCAAATATAAAAAAAGAAATGTATAACCAATCCTCAAGGATTTTTACCCCCAAAAGGTGCATAATGATATTCAAATAAAATAGGTTTGCTTTAGTTAACAATTTTATTAAATATATAAAATCAATGTAATAAATTGCACTATTTAGTACTCTGGCACAGATATAATAAAAGGGGGTGAAAAAAAAACACTGGGCCCTAGTGGTAATGATCACCTATAAAAACAACAAAAAATATGTATATATAAAAAAAATATATATATATTTTATATATATATATATATATATATATATATATATATATATATATATATATAATGTTCCGTAATCTGGCAACTTTATATGTAAGTATATTTTGCTGAATAGTTTCGGTCTATAAGAGTTATTAAAAGTCTTTCATGTTTTATCTATATCTTTGTGCTAGCAGTGTGCTGCTGTATTCTCCTGTTGCTATGAGATAGATAGATAGATATGAGATAGATAGATATGAGAAAGATAGATAGATATGAGAAAGATAGATAGATATGAGATAGATAGATATGAGATAGATAGATATGAGATAGATATGAGATAGATAGATAGATATGAGATAGATAGATAGATATGAGATAGATAGATAGATATGAGATAGATAGATAGATATGAGATAGATAGATATGAGATAGATAGATAGATAGATATGAGATAGATAGATAGATATGAGATAGATAGATATGAGATAGATAGATAGATATGAGATAGATAGATATGAGATAAATAGATAGATAGAGATAGATATAAGATAGACAGATATGAGATAGATAGATATGAGATAGATATGAGATAGATAGATAGATAGATAGATATGAGATAGATAGATAGATATGAGATAGATAGATATGAGATAGATAGATATGAGAAAGATAGATAGATAGATATGAGATAGATAGATAGATATGAGATAGATAGATATGAGAAAGATAGATAGATATGAGATAGATAGATAGAGATAGATATGAGATAGATAGATATAAGATAGATAGATATGAGATAGACAGATAGATATGAGATAGATAGATAGATATGAGATTAATAGATAGATAGATATGAGATAGATAGATATGAGATAGATATGAGATAGATAGATAGATAGATATAAGATAGATAGATTGATAGATATAAGATAGATAGATATATATGAGATAGATAGATATATATGAGATAGATAGATAGATAGATAGATAGATATGAGATAGATGGATAGATAGATAGATAGATATGAGATAAATAGATAGATAGATAGATAGAAATAGATATGAGATAGATAGATAGATAGAGATAGATAGATAGATAGATTTGGCCTGCAACCAGTCCTGGTGTCTAGTGAGTAGGGGCCCTATTGGGGGAGAGAGAGATAGATAAATAGATATGAGAAAGACAGATGATAGATAAATAAATAAATAGATAAATATTAAAGTGTTTCCCAAATAGGGTGCCTCCAGCTGTTGCTAAACTACAACTCCCAGCATGCCCACACAGCCAAAGACATGCTGGGAGTTGTAGTTATGCAACAGCTGAGGGCACCCTGGTTGAGAAACAATGAGCTGGAGGTAAATAGTCACAATCTCATTGTTTTTCAACCAAGGTGCCTCCAGCTGTTGCATGAGATATTGCCTATTTATCTCCTACTAATCCCCAATACCCACCCCCTCTCCAGTAAGTAACTCACCATGATTGACAGATGCTTCCTTAGGCATGGGAAGTCTTCCAATTACCAGAGGCCACCGGGTGTCAGGGTCTTGGAGAAGGAAAAACAAATCACGTGATCCTGCTCCACCAATAGTGTGAGGGGAGGGGCGGGGCGTCCTCTCTGCTCTTGTCGGCCCCTGCGCTGATATTACAGGTACCTCATGCTACAGGTTTTAAGAAATGATGTCTCTGGTAGCAGCGCCTCCTCTGTCCACCCCTGGAAGCTTTATACAGCAGTCTCCTGCCTCTGTACTGGGGCTGCTGAGGGGGGTTCACCTTGGGGCCCGGGCCCCTTACTGGAGTACTGGCTGTAATGGCGGCCCTGGGTATAAGTAGAGAGCTATTCACAAATGTTCGCTCAGTAGTGAAAAGGGGACAATGGAAAGTTAAATATATATATATATATATATATATATATATATATATATATATATATATATCCGCAATAAGAGGAAGACCACCACAGTTGGCAGCGGTTCAGGAAGGTAGGTAGTCTGCCAGCCCCTAGTGCTATAACCTTATAAGAGTAGGTAAGATTCATTTTATTAATCAAGGATTCCCTGGTCGGGATTGACGTTGTTTTCCAGTTTCTTACCAAAAGTATTTTAGCTAAGATACATATTATACAAAATAATGGATAATTCCTAAGTCTGTAAACAGTAAGACTGACTGAGGTTACCATGGAGATGTCTGCAATTACATCTGTTCATAGTAATTTGTAGGAAGTCCAGAAGGGTCACAGGGCAGGACCATAAGACCTGATATAGGTTGCCTTTGGCACCACATCCTAGCCAGCATAAGTGGGAGACCCCGGGATCAGTGGCGTCGCTAGGGGGGGGGCCAGAGGGGGCCATGGCCCCCCCTAGATCAGGCCGTGGCCCCCCTTGTGCACCCCCAATTTAAAATAAATAAGGCTGTCCCGATCAGTGGCGCATCCAGGCGGGGGAGCAACGGGGCAATTGCAGGCTGCCTGTCAGTGCTGAGGATGCTTCGGTCTCAGCATCATTCAGTCTCCAGCATTCATATTTATGGGGGCACATGGGGGGCCAGTGACAAAAGTGGGGGGGGGCAATTTTAAAACGTGTGTGTGTGTATGTATGTATATATATATATATATATATATATATATATATATATATATATAATAAATAAATAAATACATATACAGTGATCCCTCAACTTACAATGGCCTCAGCATACAATAGTTTCAACATATAATGGTCTTTTCTGGACTATTGTAACTTGAAACCAGACTCAACATACAATGCTATGGAATCTGCGAAACATGTCAATGGCTGGAAGAACCGACCAATCAAAATGGATATTTCACTGGTAAAACCCCTGTATTCCTAAAGTGCATGCACTGACTGGTGTCTGGTAGCGCCCCCTACAGTACAGGGAGGTATTACATGTTCTGCACTACTCTTTACCTGTATTACTGAAGTGCATGCACTGACTGGTGTCTGGTAGCGCCCCCTACAGTACAGGGAGGTATTACATGTTCTGTACTCTTTACCTGTACCAGGGTTAGCTGCTCTTTTGGACACCAGGTGAGGGCGGCTCTATTTTACTATTTTTAGGACATTGTGTTTTCTGTACAGGACCCTGAAGAAGCTTCTGTCCCCTACATAGACCAGTGTTTCCCAAAGAGGGTTCCTCCAGCTGTTGCAAAACTACAACTCCCAGCATGCCCGGACAGCCTTCGGCTGTCCGGGCATGCTGGTAGTTGTAGTTTTGCAACAGCTGGAGGCACCCTCTTTGGGAAACACTGAAATAGACAGTGATTTACAGCTCCCAGCAGATCTTTCTTACTTATATGTATTAGTTATCCACATATTTTTCTTTAATCCTCACTTTTTCCTATTTTTGGATGACATTTTGGGGCTTCAGAACCAATTATCAGGTTTCCATAGAGTTCTGGTCTCAACATACAATGGTCTCAACATACAATGGTCGTCCTGGAACCAATTAATATTGTAACTTGAGGGAGCACTGTATATGTATATATATATATATATATATATATATATATATATATATATATATATATATATATATACACACACACACACTGTGCAGAACATGTTTAATTAAAAAAATGTAATTTAAAATCTTCATACATTCTTGTTGCGCAATGATTTTTTTTTGCCATTTTTGCTGTAGATTTTGGGGTAAAATGACTGATGTCACTACAAAGTTGATGGATTTTTAGGTGTAAAATTGAAAGGGCGAGGAAAGAAAAAAAGTGCAAAAACAGACAAATGCTATGTCCTTAAGGCATTAAAGCTTTTGGACACTACCATCAACTTTGATAGCGGCATCTAAAGTGTTAATGTCGGACATCAGCCTGATTGGTGATATCTGGCATTAGCCGAGGGTTCTAGCTAATGATTTATACAACACAGTGGGAGCAGGCACCGCGTGTACACATACGCCTTGTGTCCTTAGGGCTCATTTACACGGACGGATCCTCAGCATATTTTACGCTGCGGATCCCCCGACAATGGACCCTACAGTGCTGCCTCCATCTGTGCCTGCTCATAACGGCAATCCTCCGCTACGAGCAGACACACTTTGATGTGTATACTCGCACACATCGCAGCTGCTCTCGGCCTAGTTCAGAGAGCAGGAGGAGCGGCCATGATGTGCGCGAGTATACACATCAAAGTGTGTCTGCTCGTAGCGGAGGATTGCCGTTAGGGGCAGGTACAGATGGAGGCAGCACTGTAGGGTCCATTGTCGGTGGATCTGCAGCGTAAAATACACTGTGGATTCACCCCTGAATGAGCCCTTAGGGTACGTTCAGACGTACAGGATCTGCTGTATATTTTCTGCATCTGATTTTGCTACCTATTGAAGCTAATGGGTTGCAAAATCAGCTGCACAAAATATGCAGCAGATCCTGTACATGTGAATGTACCCTTAAGGGGTTAATGATAAACTAGCAGTGTGTTCATATGTTGTCCTTCCAGAGGGGTCACTTTCCCTCCACCAACAGGTCACATTACCGGAACAATTAATGGAAAAATCGTGCCAAAAATTGCATGGTTTTACCGCGATTTACAAAAAATTGTTCTGATAATGTGACCTGTTGACACTGAAGGAGGGAAAGTGACCCCACTGGAATGCTACTATACACATGACCCAGCCCCAGGATATACTGCTGATCAGGGGGGGGAGAGGGAGGACACGGGACATCACTCACCTCACATGAAGCTGCTCTGTGTTCCGGAGGTCTGTCAGCTTTCGGCCCCCGTCCTCTCCTGTGCTGGGGGCGGAGCCATCATCAGGTACCTTCATCCCTGCTCTGCCTGTCTCTGCTAATGATACACAGACCAGGAGCAGCGCAGGGATATCCCCAGCAGCTGCAGCGGGCTCTTTACCCAGCCGGTCAGTCCGCCCCTGGCCCCGATACTAGTATCGGGGCCAGGGGCGGATCCAGAGTCTAGTCTCGGGAGGGGCACTATTAGAGAATTTCGTTTTGGTGGACAGAAGATAAGGTGTTTCTTAAAGAACTTACAATATTATTAAATGTATCCAGTATAATAATCAAATACACCAATTACCACAGAATGGGAAAGCGCTAAAGAAGTTTTTACCATTTAAAACTACAGCTTCCAGTATGACCTAAGCAGTGGTGAGGAGATGCTGGGAGTTGTTGTTTCACCCATCATTACTGCAAAACTTACAAGTGACTACAGCTCTGATGGGACAGTCAGGACAATACACAATGATATCAGTGACTATAGGTGACGTCTTCTCTATAGTCTTTCCTTATCTAATTCAGATGGTACATACCGCCAGGTCCAGCTAAATATTCTCGCTGCATAACTTGACGCCCAGACGGCTCCTCACTATGTCAGCAGATTCTGATCCTCTATATGAAAACAAGTTTTATTATAATACTGCCAAACACCATATCCTTTGAATATAATTCTGACACACTGTACCCTCCGAATATACTACAACTCACTTTACCCTTTGAATATAATACTGCCACACACTGTACCCAATGAATAATACTGCCACACATTGTACCCACTGAATAATACAGCAACACATTGTACCCACTGAATGTAATACTGACACACACTGTACCCACTGAATATAATACTGACACACATTGTACCCACTGAATATAATACTGCCACACACTGTACCCACTGAATATAATACTGCCACACATTGTACCCACTGAATACTGCCACACATTGTACCCACTGAATATAATACTGCTACACATTGTACCCTCTGAATATAATACTGGCACACACTGTACCCTCTGAATATAATACTGCCACACATTGTACCTGTCACGATGCCGGCTGGCAGGAGGTGGATCCTCTGTGCCAGAGAGGGATAGCGAGGACCGTGCTAGTGGACCGGTTCTAAGACACTACAGGTTTTCACCAGAGCCCGCCGCAAAGCGGGATGGTCTTGCTGCGGCGGTAGTGACCAGGTCGTATCCACTAGCAACGGCTCACCTCTCTGGCTGCTGAAGATAGGCGAGGTACAAGGGAGTAGGCAGAAGCAAAGTCGGACGTAGCAGAAGGTCGGGGGCAGGCGGCAAGGTTCGTAGTCAGGGGAGATAGCAAAGTTCTGGTACACAGGGTATAAACACACAAAAACGCTTTCACTAGGCTCTAGGGCAACAAGATCCGGCAAGGAAGTGCAAGGGAGGAGACTAGATATAGCCAGGAAACAGATGGGAACCAATTAAGCTAATTGGGCCAGGCACCAATCATTGGTGCACTGGCCCTTTAAGTCTCAGGGAGCTGGCGCGCGCGCGCCCTAGAGAGCGGAGCCGCGCGCGCCAGCACATGACCGCAGGAGACGGGAACGGGTAAGTGACCTGGGATGCGATTCGCGAGCGGGCGCGTCCCGCTGTGCGAATCGCATCCCCAACGGCCATGACAGGGCAGCGCTCCCGGTCAGCGCTGACCGGGGAGCTGCAGGGAGAAAGGCGCCGTGAGCGCTCCGGGGAGGAGCGGGGACCCGGAGCGCTAGGCGTAACAGTACCCTCTGAATATAATACTGGCACACACTGTACCCAATGAATATAATACTGTCACACATTGTACCCACTGAATATAATACTGCCCACACACTGTACCCAATGAATATAATACTGCCACACATTGTACCCACTGAATATAATACTGCCACACATTGTACCCACTGAATAATACTGCTACACATTGTACCCACTGAATAATACTGCCACACACTGTACCCTCTGAATATAATACTGCCACACACTGTACCACTGAATATAATGCTGCCACACACTGTACCCCTGAATATAATACTACCACACACTTTACCTCTGAATATAATACTGCCACACACTGTACCCTCTGAATATAATACTGCCACACACTGTACCCACTGAATATAATACTACCACACACTGTACGCTCTAAATATCCCTCTGAATACAATACTGTGATGTATTGTGGCTAATGAAAACCGTACTACCCCAGAGATTCCTTATACTCTGTGCCCCTCATATATAGTAATGCCCCATCCTGTGCCCCCACATAACTATGACCTGTCCTGTTCCCCCTCATAATAATAATGCCCTCTGTCCTGTGCCCCTACCATATAATGCCCTCTATCCTGTGCCCCTATCATATAATTCCCCCCTGTGCTGTGCCCCTCACTTATAATTCCCCTGCAATGTCCCCCTCACATATAATGCCCCCTTCCTGTTCCCTCAGGGGGCATTTTAAGTAAGGGGCACATAACAGGGTGCATTATAAGTAAGGGGCACATAACAGGGTGCATTATAAGTAAGGGGCACATAACAGGGCATTATAAGTCGAAGTACATTATATGTTAGCGGCTCAAGACAGGGGGGCATTATAAGTGAGGGCCTGTAATGCCCCCCTGTCATGTGCCCCTCACATTGAATGCCCTCTGTTATGTGCCCCTCACTTATAATGCCCCACTGTCATGTGCCCCTCACATTGAATGCCCTCTGTTATGTGCCCCTCACTTATAATGCCCCCCTGTCATGTGCCCCTCACATTTAATGCCCCCCTGTCATGTGCCCCTCACATTTAATGCCCCCTGTCATGTGCCCCAGTGGCACCGACTTATTCAATTTTATTACTGACTGTGTGGGAAGAACAATTAATCTATTCCAACAACAACCCCTTTAAATCTCATATCAAACATTGGTCAAGGTATATTGATGATTGTTTGGGACGGCCCGAGAAAAGGTTTGACGAATTCGTCGCATATATTAACACCAACAATATAAATATAAAGTTTACATCAAATTTCTCCGATACCGAGTGGCAATTCCTGGATGTCACCTTACTTATCTCTCCCCAGTGTATTACAGTTAAAGGATACAGGAAAAGAACAGCCACCAATTCACTACTGCACTTTAATAGTTTTCACCCTGCTCATGTTTCAAAATCTTTACCATATAGTCAATTTCTCCGCCTCCGCCGCAATAATTCAGAATATTCTATTTTTGCACAACATGTGAATTGACTGAGAGACAGGGGGTATACTGAACAACTCATACAGGATGCGTTCTGTAGGGCAAGCTCTAAAAACAGGGATGAATTAATTTTCAAGCGAGGAAACGACAAAAAAGGTACAATGACCCGAGCCATTTTTTCGTTTGAATATAGCCCTATGGCCAATACCATCAGGCAGACAATAAGAAAAAATTGGCACATGGTACAAGCTGATACTGACCTACGAGCCCTTACAGTTGAAACCACCACTAATTTCGTTTCGCAGAACCCGCAACCTTAGGGATGAAATAATAAAAAATCGTATCCCCCAGACTTGATCTAATTGGATACAACAGAGTCTCTCGAAAGGGAATTTTAAATGTAAACACTGCTCTTTTTGTAAACAGTTTATTGATTCTGGCTCTATCCAATTAGGTTGTATAAACCGTACCGTATCTGACTTCATTACATGCCGCTCAGATTTTGTTGTGTATGCGGTGATCTGTCCGTGCCATTTATTTTATATTGGCAAAACTATCCGTCCTCTGTTCCATAGGTTTCGTGAACATCTAGCCTCGATCAGGACAGGAAAAGGTTCCCCCCGCCTCATCTCTCATATGAAAGAAATACATAATGGTAACAGTAATGCGCTAAGATTTATTGGGCTTCAGAGAATAATGTTCAGAGACGGCGGTCTGGACCGACATACGAGACTTTTGCAGGCAGAAGCAAAATGGATCATTCGTACCGGGGCAACTGGTGCTCTAGGTCTGAATGATAGGAACGATCTATCTTCTGTTCTCTGATTGTTTATTGAATTTCTATTTAGGCTGTTCTGGTAACAGTAATGCCTGCTTTATGTATCACTATGTGTCTTTGTAACAGTTTATCTGTATTGTGTTTTCTGTGTTTCTGTTTAATTATGAATGAACTTTTCACTGTCACTTTTTGATTGGCTAAGGGGAGGATATAGACGGGGCTCTGTCTACTCCCAGCATGCCTTGACAAAGTGTGATTGCACGCGAAACCAGCGCTCGTCGGCATCTTGGTCCAGCTCCTCGTTGACCCGCTATGCTGCAAAAAAGATGGCGTTTTAACTGCAAAGTATACCCAGTGCCGTGGCTTCATTTCTTCCTGTGAAATTGTGGACTCTGTCTTTTTCTACTGAGCACGGGTATGTGGGTTCAGCCTCTATATTATCAACACCGTTAACAGTAGACTTTCCCAAAGTCTCATAGAGTAAGATTTAGTAAAATGTGATGCATGAGTGAGAGTGCCATAGAACAATTTTAAAGGGGTATGCCAGCTAAAAAAAAACTTATATATATATATATATATATCTCAACTGGCTCCAGAAAATTAAACAGATTTGTAAATTACTTCCATTAAAAAATCTTAGTCCTTTCAGTACTTATGAGCTTTTGAAGTTAAATGGGCACTGTCACCAACTTTATTTTTTGATATGTAATAGTACTTATGTACTACAACATATCTCTAATATACTTTTATAAAAAAAATTTTCATTAAAAAGGTTTAATTTACATTTAAAAACCGGCCACTGAAAAAGGACTGATTTTGGAGTGGCAATCAGTCCTTTTTCAGTTAGGCTGCACTCGCTCCCTGCCTGTCAATCAGACAGGCGGGAGCGAGCGCATTGGCTCCCCGGCCACTGGCTGGGAGGCCACTCCTCCCGCACATCGCCGCCGCCGCCTCGTTGCCGCCGCTGTCCCTGCACGCCCACTGCTGGACTCTGCAGTAACTGCAAGTGTAATGAGGGAGCGGGGTATGCGGGGCGGGGGGGAAGGAGGGAACGGGCTAGTGCCGTAGCGGGGGGGGGGGGGGGGGGGGGAACGGGCTAGCAAAAAAAAAAATTGTTCTTTCCTGTCAAAATTCTCTCTGATGACACCTGTCTAGGGAAACGCCCAGTTTAGAAGCAAATCCCCATAACAAACCTCTTCTGAACTGGGCGTTTCCCGAGACAGGTGTCATCAGAAAGGATTTAGACAGAAAAGAACAACCTTAACTTCAGAAGCTCATAAGTACTGAAAGGATTAAGATTTTTTAATAGAAGTAATTTGTTTAACTTTCTGGAACCAGTTGATATATATATAAAAAAGTTTTTTCCTGGAATACCCCTTTAAGCCTTTGGGGGGTAGGGACAATTGTCGTAAGGCTATATTTTCAGCTTGAGGCGTAGTCGGTGTTAGGCTGGGTACACACTACGTTTTTCAAATACGGTTACCGTATACGGTTTTCCGCTAAAAAACGTATGGCAAAAACCGTATGCAACCTTATACAACCGTATGACTCCAAATTAAAACGTATCCATTTTTTCCCCGTACGGTTCTATCCGTTTGCATCAGTTTTTGCCAACGGTTTTGCTATTTTGTTGGAATTAGTTTTCCAGCAATTTAATAAAGTTACTATTGTTCTATTGAAATTCCAATCTGCGCATGTGTCAACTCCAAAAACGGATTAGAAGAACCGTGTGCAACCGTATTCTGAAATTCTGTGTACGGTTCTCATAGACAACAATGTTAAAAGAACCGCATACGGTTCACATACGGTTTTCCAACGGTTGAAAAATCCGCAAAACCGTATCCGAGGCAAAACAGATGCAACCGTACACAACATTTGGAATACAGTTTACAATGCATTCTCTATGCATACGGTTTCGGATACAGTCGTATACGTTTTTTTGCGGAAAACCGTATACAGTTACTGTATTTGAAAAACGTGGTGTGAACCCAGCCTTAGATTCTTTAAGAAATGCAGGATTTGTGATGGAGAGCGCAGACGATGCAGAGGATCCCGAAGAGGATGCGCCGGAGCCCCGAGGACAGGTAAGTGATCGTCAGCGGACCATACGGGGCACCATAAACGGCTATCCAGTGGCAGCTGAAGCAGTCTGCGCTGCGGGATAGCCGTTTATGCGATGGCCCCGACATACAAAAGCATCGTATGTTGATGCTCCCTTCAACATGCGATGGCATCTGAGAGGCCATCGTATGTTGAAATTATCGTATGTCGGGGCCATCGTAGGTCGAGGGGTCACTGTATTTTGTCCCCGCTGGCGCGGATGCGCACGCTCGTATATAAGCGTTCAAATCGGATATCACTGATGCGAATGCGCGAAAACGTGCGCTCGCGTCAGATAACCAGGCACGTGATTGGTCATGTGACAGCATTGATTGCCGACATACAAGCAACCCCTTGTGATACAATGGCGCCTGGGAATGCCGATATATATATATATGTGGACAGGCTGGGACGGTATGTTTTTCCACTCCCCCTCATTAATGCTTTTAATATGTTTTTAATTTGTACACCTGGAGCACTTTAATAATGCACCTTATACATGCGGAATGTAGATACTGTACTGTTGCACTATGTGATTGATTGTGTTGCACTGAGTATTTGTACACTGATGGATACTGGATAGTGCTGAGCGGCATAGGCCATATTCGAATTTGCGAATATTCTCGAATATATGGACGAATATTCGTCATATATTCGTGAATATTCGCATATTCTCGTTTTATTTTCGCATATGCGAAAATAACATATGCGAAAATTAGCATATACAAAATTAGCATAAGCAAAAATTCGTACACCAGTCTCACACAGTAGTATTAGAGCCTTCATTACACCACACAAGCTGGAAGCAGAGAGGGGTGATCACTGTGATGTGTACTGTGAAAAAAATAAAAAATAAATAAACGAATATTCGTAATTACGAATATATAGCGCTATATTCGCGAATTCGCGAATATGCAGTATTTGCAAATAAAATTCGTATTGCGAATATTCGAAAGCAACACTAATACTGAATATACACTTATGATGTTATGTGTTTTTTTATATACAAATTTTAATGTAATAGTTTTTTTTGGATTTCTGTAAATGTGATTGATTGTGCACCTGATAAAATGTAGCACTGTTGAGCACTAGATCATGCTTGAGAATGACGGCGTGAGGCTGTCGAAACGTCGCATCCACTGCTGACCAGGGGTCAATAAACACTTTTTGCTTGTTTTACTTCTGGAGTGCTGTCAGATTTTTCTTGGGATCTTAGATAGATAGATATAAATAGATAGGTATGATATAGATAAATATGAGATAAATGATTGATAGATAGATAGATAGATAGGAGATATGAGCTAGATAGATATGAGACTGATAAACAGATATGAGATAGATAAAGAGATAGATAGATATGAGATAGATAGATATGAGATAGATAGATATGAGATAGATAGATATGAGATAGATAGATATGAGATAGATAGATTTATAGATATGAGATAGATAGATAGATATGAGATAGATAGATATGAGCTAGATAGATATGAGACTGATAAACAGATATGAGATAGATAAATAGATAGATAGATAGATAGATAGATAGATAGATATGAGAGAGATAGATATGAGATAGATAGATATGAGATAGATAGATAGATAATAGTATACCTGAGATTTCTCCATTCTCACAGAACTTGCCAGCTGGACATACATCCCCAGTCACACTATCTGTCGGGTTTGCAGTCTCTGCTCTCCTGATGCACCAGTAACCCTGCAGACAGCGACCGGACGGTTCAGTTAGACCCTCCTCTGCACAGTAGTGACCAAAAGGACAGGATCGGCACTCTTCTGCAGAATAATACAGAACTGAGTAAATGATAATGTCTGAGTAAAGTGGTTTAGATAATGTTATATTCCTATATCTGTCAATGCATTTCTATACAGTGTAATAACAGTACAAACCTTCTGCGGACAGCTGCCCACTTGAGCTGTAGGTGCCACGTGGGCATCTCTGTTCTGTCCCAGACTGACTCCCTCGTGGGCAGACGTAACCAGCAGGACACGACTGGGGGAAGACAACTCCACCAACACCTGATGTGTCACAATAGTAGCCTGCAGGGCAGACTTTACAGCTGGATTCTCTCTCCAGGTCTTGATAAAATCCTTTATACATAAAAAAGAAAAAATGCACAAAAAAGTGAAACACACAGATCAGAATGTAATCCCTTTATCCATAATTAACAATCTAATAGGGATTCACCATTTATACAAGTGTGGTGTCCCTGTACCGTATCCTATACGTTACCTGTATAGAGGTCCCCATAGCCAGAGTCCCTAGGACGTCGGGGTCCCTCTTGTCTAGTCTTCCCCTTGTCACCTCTCACTTAGTCAGTAGATATATAGTAGTTCTATTTGATATTTAAATAGCTATAGGTATAGAAACTGTATATATTTGGTTATTTACCTGTACGGAGAGTAGCAGGACCTGCGGGTCAGGTGATCAGGTAGAAACTATGGTTTTGCTTAAGGACCTTTGGAGGTCCCGTAACGTGTTCACCCACCATGCCTTGTAACGGTGAGTGACAGCTGACACGGACCAATCCAAAACGGCCCTGCCCATATAAGGGAGCGGCGGCCATTACTCTCTCTTTTCTTCGTGGGCTGCTGATGAGGACGGATCCGCGCAGCTGTCATCAGCAGTAACCAGGCCTAAGCCTTGTGACAATGGTCATCTCTAAAAAACTGTGAGTTATGTCAATCCCTATTACCTCAGCAAGATCACCGGACCTAAATATTCCCCTAAATCCGGACAGATCTCAGCAAAAATCCTAAATCTGATAACTCTTTGGATAAGTCAATTGTCCGCAGCATCTGTCAATCACTGCCGTGCTATATAGAGACTGTATTACTAAGACTGTTGCTGTTAATTGGATGTACCGCAAGTAATTCAGTAAAGTTTATGCAAGTTCAAGTTCATCTCCATTGTGGACCTTCATTCATTTAAGCACGCACCTATCGTTCCTGGGAAGGGTGGCGATAGGCCGGAGATTTACCTCAGCGTATTAACCCTCACCCTGGCGTCACGAGTGACAGGGGTTAAATTAACCCCTTATATTCTGAAGCAACACCCCAACTATACTATACCCCCCAAGGGCTACCACACAAGGAAGAGGAACCGATGCTCCAGAGTGACAGGCGTAACCCTTCGGACAGTGTGACCCTGTGATGCCATCAAAGGGCGACGCAGAGGCGGCTCCTAATACACCGTAAAATCCTGCAGAGCAATTCCCTACAGAGTAAACTAGTCAGATTACTACAATACCAATTACTGCAACATTATATAGAGGGGATAATGCTTCAGGAACATATTCCAACCTGAGATACGTGATAAAGCTTCTCCGCTACAGAACTTCCCAGCAGGACAAGGCAAACAGGACTCCAGTGAAGACATCCCTGGGTATGGCTGGAAGGTGCCCGGAGGACAGGGCAGGGGGTATCGGCTCCCGAGAGGACAGAAGAAACCCGCAGGACACAGACCCCCGCTGCCACCATCTGCAGGGTTTGGAAGCTGAACATTCAATGTGCAGTAATATCCAGGTGAGCACTTTTCTGTAGGGGATGAGAGACCTAAAAGTATAAACCAGGGTGAGATACGTATAATAAGGAACGTGCCAGAAATCCTGATAATCCAGCATACAGCAGAAAGTGCTGGATTATCAGCAGATCACCCCCGTACTGTGTCTCTTGTTAATTTCCTTGCACTTTACATCAACCTATCTACAGCCGAACATCCAAGTTGCATTCACATTTTTGCTGGTTGCATGTGAACGGTCTCCATCCGGTGTCAGTCGTAACTCCATCCTGCGTCAGGCAAAACAGCGTCCCGCCTTCTCCCTCGGACCAATCTCCATCAGGTGTCAGCCTGATCCCCCCTCCTCCCCCCTCCTTCATCCTAAACTCCCTCATCCAAAAAACTCTGTCATCCCCCAAGTCAGTGTCGGCTCTCTGCTATACGGGTTCTGCTGTACACGCTGTTCAGTGTCGGCTCTGCTATACGGGTTCTGCTGTACACGCTGTTCAATGTCGGCTCTGCTATACAGACTCTGTAGCACATGTAGTGTCTGTAGTACACGTGCAAGTTTCACAGTTTTGACTCTGCTATACATGCTGTGCAGCGTCGGCTCCGCTATGCGGCAGGAAGTTGCGTCTGAGGGAGAATTGTCTGAGGGATGACGGCGTTCTGGACGAGGGAGTTTCGGATGAAGGAGGAGGTCAGTTGTGGCTGACGACTGACAGGGGATTGGTCTGAGAGAGGAGGCGGGACAGAGTTACGGCTGACGACTGACGATGTCCTAAAATGGACGCCGTACATGTGACAAATGTGCATAAGCCCAAACAATTTAGCTAAGCTCTTACAACACAGAGAGGGAGCTCTAATAAACTTTTGACATGTCAAAAATTTTGATCGATCAGTGCAGTGTTTCCCAACCAGGGTGCCTCCAGCTGTTGCAAAACTACAACTCCCAGCATGCTCGGACAGCCTTTGGCTGTCTGAGCATGCTGGGAGTTGTTGTTTTGCAACAGCTGGAGGCACCCTGGTTGGGAAGCACTAGGTCAGTGTCTAAGTCCTGATACTCAGCAGTCATAGCACTCGCGACATGATGAACTGACAGATGCTACCTACATTTTCCTTGAAGTTTCTGGCTTTGCAGAGAGAGGAGGTGAAGTCTCATTATTGCTGGGGAACAAATAAACTGGGGAAGAGTCCATGTGGCATTGCTCTTAACATCCATACATGCTCTATTTTGTGAGGGTATTAATAACTGGGACAATAATGGCCCTCATTTACTATTCTAAACCCGACTTGTTTTGTCGGGTTTTTCTGGCGCATCTTTGTCTGCGCCATGTCGCAGACATCGTGCGCCAGTCTGCGACACAATGCAACATTTTTTCCCGAAGGATACGATGTGGATTCTCCCAAACCCGAAAAAGGGGCGTAATTCGACTTTTCTGAGCTTTCCCACGTATTTATAAAGGTTTCCAACCCGAATTTGTTGAATTGTTGTGGATTTTTTCCCCGACAACTCAGAGGAGTTGGAAACCAAAACCTACAAAACCCACGTGCACCAAACAGGATGCGACATAATAATAAATACCAGGGGGAAAAAGCAGTCGGGTAAGAAAGCAAGATAGACTTACAACCCGATTTTCTAATTAAATGAGGGCCAATATGTACACATATGAGAATTTTTGGACTCGTAACTGCTTACTGGAGAATAAGGACGGATTCGGATTGGGCTGCCGGAGGCTTTCTATCCGAATGCCTTTGCTAATGGGGCCCTTCGGCTATAGCTACTTCTCCCCACAACATTATACAAGTAAATACACATTTCCTTTTTTATTGTGACAACTCATTAGAATGTTACTTATATACACAGTAGCTCTGTCACTGTACGTGTTACTTACACCTCCAGGAGAACTCTCTGGCCACTAGAGCACCCTATACATGATGAACAGGAACATAATTAGACAAAAAATATTAAATGACTACTATGGACTGAATATTTAGACTTGTTAGCTACAGTCCTAACTTATTATATGACATTTGACTATTTTAGATACATAAGTGCTATGTACATTACTGACTATCTGTACATGAAATTACATCAGAGGTAATTATGCTATACTCACTAGGCATTATTATTCTATGGACAAATAACATTGCTACTCCCTATATCTTGCAGGCAACTGTCCCTGTTTGGACCTTTGGGATCTGCGCAACACCACCTCTAAAGAATCAGGAGCCTCCAGAACCTCTGGAATTTCAGCCGGCTCTTCTTCAGCAAACTCAGTAGCTAGAATTTGTTCATGACTTGCCGACTCGGCACTACCGGCATTGGTACTGGAGACGTTGGTGACCCTTGTATACTGTATTATAGGCAATGCTGGTTGGTCTGATGGCTGTGTGTGGTGATATCTGTTTCTTGTATACTGGTATCACTTGGTAATTTATAGATATTTATATATACTATTGGATGTAGTCTGGGGCTGACAGTAAATGTTCCTATAGGAAACCTGTAGATAACTGTATATTGGTTGTGTGCTCTGCATGCTACTCCCTAATGCCATAGGAGATCCTGCACAGTACTAAACCAGGAATGTGGGAGCAGGGGGAGGGGAGTAATGCAAGGAATGGGGACAGGCTGCTCCCACTGCAGGGGATGAGCTGCGGATGAAGCTGGAGTTTCCTAATCATTTTCCACCATGTTCCATCGTGACCATTATTATGCTGCATGGACCAGATGGGCAGGATGAGCGAGTCTCACTGCATAACTCTCACTACCAGCAGCCATGGGAGGAGCTCAGATCCACATCTCTTAGAAGTGAGCAAGGGGTCACCGACTTACTAGCAAGGATCTCATTCCCTCTGGGACCTTAAACATTTCCCCTACACCCTTTGGCTGTCAGGCCATGCTGGGAGTTGTAGTTTTGCAACATCTGGGAGAGCCACAAATTGCAGACCACTTACCTTGACTATTGGATATCCATAAAATGTTCACATTTTTCTTATCCTCATGTCTCTGCCAGCTGCACCCTTTATTCTCCTTATCCTGTTCTCTGCCAGCTGTACCCCTAATTCTTCTCATTCTCAGGTCTCTCCTAACTGTACCCCTTTTTATTCTTATCCTCTGTTCTCTGCCAACTGCACCTCCTCTTCTTCTTATCTCCAGTTCTCTGCCAGCTGCACCCCTTATTCTCCTTATCCTCTTCTCTGCCAGCTGCACCCCTTATTCTCCTTATCCTCTTCTCTGCCAGCTGTACCCCTTATTCTTCTTATCCTCTTCTCTGCCAGCTGTACCCCTTATTCTTCTTATCCTCTTCTCTGCCATCTGTACCCCTTATTCTCCTTATCCTCTTCTCTGCCATCTGTACCCCTTATTCTCCTTATCCTCTTCTCTGCCATCTGCACCCCTTATTCTCCTTATACTCTTCTCTGCCATCTGTACCCCTTATTCTCCTTATACTCTTCTCTGCCATCTGTACCCCTTATTCTTCTTATCCTCTTCTCTGCCATCTGCACCCCTTATTCTTCTTATCATCTTCTCTGCCAGCTGTACCCCTTATTCTTCTTATCCTCTTCTCTGCCAGCTGCACCCCTTATTCTTCTTATCCTCTTCTCTGCCATCTGCACCCCTTATTCTTCTTTTCCTCTTCTCTGCCATCTGTACCCCTTATTCTTCTTATCCTCTTCTCTGCCATCTGTACCCCTTATTCTTCTTATCCTCTTCTCTGCCATCTGTACCCCTTATTCTTCTTACCCACTTCTCTGCCATCTGTACCCCTTATTCTTCTTATCCTCTTCTCTGCCATCTACACCCCTTATTCTTCTTATCCTTCGATCCCTGCCAGCTGCACCTCGTATTCTTACATTCCACAGTCATCTGCCATCTGCACACCTTAAATGGGCACTGTCAGATACAAAAACTTTTGATATGTTGTAAAGCATGTATAACCAATAGGTTTTGTAATCGCTTTCATTAGAAAATTTTCAGTATTTCATACTGAAAAAGCCAGTCAAACAACTGCCCCCCTGTCTGCTTGGACACATACTAGTCCTGCTGTGTCCATGAGTCATCACCTATGTCATGGACACACTTCGTTGATTGACAGCTGTGAGTGCAGGGCTCAGAGCTGGAGGAAAAATCCTCCCACTGTCAGCTTGTGTCCCTCTACTGTCAGTGAGGACAAGCTGGGAGTTGTAGTTTTGCTAATGCTAGGGTAGATGTGAGCAGACAGCATACTGAGGGAGGGGCGGAGACCTGCACAGTGAGGCCACGCCCCCTCCCTTTGAGATGAATTCAGACTAGTGAGATAAAAGTGTAATAAAAAAATAAATAAAGGTGCTGGACACATAAAAAAATAGATGTACATGGTCAGAATTAGGCACTGAGTGATATTTAAAAAAAAAAATATTTTGTTGGATCTGACGGGTACACTTTAACCTGTTCAGGACCCAGGGCATAATTTTACGCCCCGGCGCCCTGGTACTTAAGGACCCAGGGCGTAAACTTATGCCCTGGCGGTTTCCGGTACCTGCCGCGCGCCGGGCAGAGATCGGAAGCGGATGCCTGCTGAAATGCTTCAGCAGGCATCCAGGGCAAATGCCGAGGGGGGCCATGTAGGCCCCCCATGTCGGCGATCACCGCAAATCGCAAGGGAAATCGCCCTTGCGATCTGCGGCGATACCGGGCTGATCGTGTCTCTGGGACCCGACCGCCCGGTAATTTTGCATGATCCCGGCTGTCACAGACAGCCAGGACCATGCTGAAGTATAGGAGCGAGGTGGCAAGCCTGTCACCTCCTCCTATACCCTGCGATTCGTTGGTTAGTTTACCGACCATTCGCATGGGGGGGGGGGGGCGGTTACTTCCTCCCGTCCTGCCCGGCCCCTGAAATTCCGGAGAGGACGGGAGGAAGACCGGGGGACGGGGGAGTGCTGGGGACCAGCCCTGGTACTTACCTCGTCCCTGAAGTTGATCTTCAGCCGCGGTCAGGCCCTTTACAGCAATACACGTCGCCGTAAAGCGACATGCATTGCAGTATTGGGACCCTGTATACTACAACTTCCAGCATGCCCAGACAGCCCTTGGCGTCTGGGCATGCTGGGAGTTGCAGTTTTGCAACATCTGGAGGTCCACAGTTTTTGGACCACTGTGCCCTTCCAGATGTTGCAAAACTACACATCCTCAGCACGCCCTTACTGTCCAGGCATGCTGGGAGTTGTAGTTCTGTAACATCTGGCCCTTCAGATGTTGCAGAACTACAACTCCCAGCATGCCTGGACAGTTTTGGCATACTGGGAGTTGTAGTTTTGCAACATCTGGAAGGGCACAGATTGGGAACCACTGTATTAGTGGTCTGCAAACTGTAGTCCTCCAGATGTTGCAAAACTACAACTCCAAGCATGCTGAGAGTTGTAGTTTGGCAACATCTGGCTCTAAAGATGTTGCCGAACTACTACTTCCAGCATGCCTGAGAATGTTTGGGAGTTGTGGTTTTGCAACAACTGGAGGCACACATTGTCTGTTTCCTAACTCAGTGTTTCCCAACCCGTGTGCCTCCAGCTGCTGCAAAACTATAACTACCAGCATGCACTGATAGACTGTGCATGCTGGGAGTTGTAGTTTTGCAACAGCTGGAGGTTCCCCCCTGTGAATGTACAGGATACATTCACATGGGCAGGGGGCTTACAGTGATTATCAGGCTGCAAGTTTGCGATGCAGCAAATTTTGCGCGGCAGCTCAAACTCGCAGCGGGAAACTCGCTGTAATCCCCCGCCCGTGTGACTGTACCCTAAAAACACTACACTAACACAAAATAAAATAAAAAGTAAAAAAAACACTACATATACACATACCCCTACACAGCCCCCCTCCCCTCCCCAATAAAAATGAAAAACGTCTGGTACGCCACTGTTTTCAAAATGGAGCCTCCAGCTGTTGCAAAACAACAACTCCCATTATTGCCGGACAGCCGTTGACTGTCCAGGCATGCTGGGAGTTTTGCAACAGCTGGAGGCACCCTGTTTGGGAATCACTGGCGTAGAATACCCCTATGTCCACCCCTATGCAAATCTCTAATTCAGGCCTCAAATGCGCATGGCGCTCTTACTTCGGAGCCCTGTTGTATTTCAAGGCAACAGTTTAGGGAACAGTGGGTTGTGCAAATAAAACATTTTGTACAGCCCACTGTTTCAAAGATCTGACAGACACCAGTGGGTTGTAAATGCTCACTGTACCCCATGTTACGTTCTTCAAGGGGTCTCGTTTTCAAAATAGTATGCCATGTGGGGGTTATTTTGCTGTCCTGGCACCATAGGGGCTTCCTAAATGCGACATGCCCCCGAGCAAAATTTGCTCTCAAAAAGCCAAATATGACTCCTTCTCTTCTGAGCATTGTAGTTCGCCCGTAGTGCACTTCAGGTCAACTTATGGGGTACCTCCATACTCAGAAGAGATGGGGTTACAAATATTGGGGGGTATTTTCTGCTATTAACCCTTGCAAAAATGTGAAATTTGGGGGGAAACACATTTTAGTGAAAAAAATTATATATTATTTTTTTACATATGCAAAAGTCGTGAAACACCTGTGGGGTATTAAGGCTCACTTTATTCCTTGTTACGTTCCTCAAGGGGTCTAGTTTCCAAAATGTTATGCCATGTGGGGGGGGGGGGGGTTGCTGTTCTGGCACCATAGGGGCTTCCTAAATGCAACATGCCCCCCAAAAACCATTTCAGAAAAACCTACTCTCCAAAATCCCCTTGTCGCTCCTTCGCTTCTGAGCCCTCTACTGCGCCCGCCGAACACTTTACATAGACATATGAGGTGTGTGCTTACTCGAGAGAAATTGGGCTACAAAAATAACAATCCATTTTCTCCTTTTACGCCTTGTAAAAATTAAAAAATTTGGTCTACAAGAACATGCGAGTGTAAAAAATGAAGATTGTGAATTTTCTCCTTCACTTTGCTGCTATTCCTGTGAAACACCTAAAGGGTTAAAATGCTGACTGAATGTCATTTTGAATACTTTGGGGGTGCAGTTTTTATAATGGGGTCATTTGTGGGGTATTTCTAAGATGAAGACCCTTCAAATCCACTGCAAACCTGAACTGGTCCCTGAAAAATTGTGATTTTGGAAATTTTGCGAAAAATTGGAAAATTGCTGCTGAACTTTGAAGCCCTCTGATGTCGTCCAAAAGTAAAAACATGTCAATTTTATGATGCAAACATAAAGTGGACATATTGTATATGTGAATAAAATAAAAATTATTTGGAATATCCATTTTCCTTACAAGCAGAGAGCTTCAAAGTTAGAAAAATGCAAAATTTTCAAATTTTTCATCAAATTTTGGGATTTTTCACCAAGAAAGGATGCAAGTTACCACAAAATTTTACCACTATGTTAAAGTAGAATATGTCACGAAAAAACTCTCTCTGAATCAGAATGATAACTAAAAGCATCAGAGTTATTAATGTTTAAAGTGACAGTGGTCAGATGTGCAAAAAATGGCCAGGTCCTAAGGTGTAAAATGGCTGGGTCCTTAAGGGGTTAAGGGAGGAGATTTATCAAAACCTGTGCAGAGGAAAGGTTGACCCGTTGCCCATAGCAACCAATCAGATCGCTTCTTTCATTGTTAACCTTAATGACCAAGCCCATTTTCACCTTAAGGACCAGGCCAATTTTATTTTAGCGTTTTCGTTTTTTCCTCCTCGCCTTCTAAAATCCATAACTCTTTTATTTTTCCATCTACAGACCCATATAAGGGCTTGTTTTTTGCGTGACCAATTGTACTTTGTAATGAAACCTCTCATTTTACCATAAAATGTACGGCGAACCCCCCAAAAAAATTTTTAGGGACGAAATTTTATTGAAAAATTTTGCACATTTTGGAGGGTTTTGTTTTCACACTGTACACTTTACGGTAAAAATGACATGTGTTCATTATTCTGTGGGTCAATATGATTAAAATGATACCCATGGCTAGATACTTTTATATTTTTGTACCGCTTAAAAAAAATCTAAAACTTTTTGTACAAAATCAGTAATCGAAAATCGCCCTATTTGACCATCAATAACTTTTCATTTTTCCGTATATAGGGCGGTATGAGGGCTCATTTTTTGCACCGTCATCTTTACTTTTTTACATACCACATTTGCATATATTAAACTTATAGATCATTTTTTATTAATTTGTTTTTTAATAAAATGTGACAAAAAAGCAGCATTTTTGGAATTTTTTTAATTTTTACGTTTATGCCATTCATTGTATGGGATCCTTAACATTATATTTTGATAGTTCGGACATTTACGCACGCGACGATACCAAATATGTTTATAAAAAAAATGTTTACGCTTTTTGGGGGTAAAATGGGAAAAACTGACAATTTTCATTTTTATTGGGTAGGGGATTTTTTATTTTCACATTTTTCAACATTTTATTTATTTATTTATTTTTTTACACTTTTTATGTCCCCATAGGGGACTATCTATAGCAATCCTTTGATTGCTAATACTGTGCAGTGCTATGCATAGGACACAGCACTGCTCAGTATTATCGGTGACCCTGGGAGACAGCCGGAGCCAGGTAAGGGGACCTCCGGCTGTCATGCTGGATGATCGGATCCCCGCGGCAGCGCTGCGGGTGATCCGATCATCCAAAGTGCCGCAATGCCGCAGATGCCGTGATCTGTATTGATCACGGCATCGGAGGGGTTGATGGCGGACATCCGCGGGATCGTGGATGTCGGCCATTACGGGCGGGTCCCTGGCTGCTGCTAGCAGCCAGAACCTGCCGTGTATGACACGAGCACCCTTCCGATGCTCGCGGTCATACACAGGACGTAAATGTACGTCCTGGTGCGGGAAGTCCCGCCAAACCAGGATTTACATTATTTTATTTTATTTATTTATATAGCGCCTACAGATTCCGCAGCGTGTACATTTACGTCCATGGTCGTTAAGGGGTTAAAAAGGCCTCAGAAAAATGAAAGAAACAATCTGATTGGTTGCTATGGGCATATTTAACTTTGGACAGGTTTTGATAAATCTCCCTTACCTTAGGCTACGTTCACACTGACGGTTGTCTCCCGCAGTGTGAAGTTTGTTATTTTAGGATCGAGAAAGGCCGGAGAAAAAAAAATAGTGCTTGCGCCGTCTTTTTCTCTGGCTGCTATTGAATACAATGAGGTCCATCGGGGCCCGTTATTTGCCCGTATGCTCCGGAAAAATTACGGCCGGCAAAGTGCGAAAAAATAAATAAAATGAGGGAGTCTGACAGCCGAATTTGCCGGAGCATACCGGCAGTGTGAAAGGAGCCTTATCAATGGGAATAGTCAGACTGACTGTGTATAATAGCTGACTCGGCTGTTATTAGCTTCCAGACCTCTAGCTGCTAGAAGGAGGACAGAGGGGGCCGGGGGAGATTTGATTTAGAGATAGGTTTAGGTCCCAGAGGTGAGACCCACATCTATCAGAGACACGTGAAATGTCTCAGACAAGAATACCCCTTTAAAGGGGTTCTCCGGTGTTTAGACATCTTATCCCCTATCCAAAGGATAGAGGATAAGATGCCTGATCGTGGGAGTCCCGCCGCTGGGGACCCCCGTGATCTTGCACGCGGCACCCCGTTTGTAATCAGTCCCCGGAGCGTGTTATCGGCGACCACAGGGCTAGTGGCGTGTGAAGTCACGCCCCCGTGTGATGTCCCGCTCCGCCCCTCAATGCAAGCCTATGGGAGGGGGCGTGGCAGCTATCACGCCCCCTCCCGTAGGCTTGCATTGAGGGGCGGAGCGTGACATCACACGGGGCGGAGGCATGACGTCACACGCCGTCGGCCCTGTGGTCACCGGTAATCAGACCCGAAGCGAACACGCTCCGGGGACTGATTACAAACAGGGTGCCGCGTGCAAGATCACGGGGGTCCCCAGCGGCGGATAGGGGATAAGATGTCTAAGCACCGGAGAACCCCTTTAAGGAATTATAGAATTATTGGGACTCAGAGCAGTAGTGCCCACACAAATACTGAATAGCAAGTACTCACAAACTAATGTACAATAATGGAAGAATAGAAGAAACATAATAGAAACAGCAATTAATGAATATACTATGGCAGTGGTCTTAAACTGTGGCCCTCCAGATGTTGCAAAACTTTAACTCCCAGCATGCCCATGCTGGGAGTTAAAGTTTTGCAACATCTGGAGGGCCACAGTTTGAGACCACTGGTCTATGGGAATCAATAACAGATGTATGAAAAATAACCAACGAGCAGAGCTTGTGCCCACAGTGAACATACGGTAGGTTCCCTCCATGAAAAAGACTAAGTATAGATAAATAAACAGACATATACCTACAGTACACATATGGTATTGTCAGCAAAGCATCATGCAGGGCACACCCCAATGATCTCCTAGTAAAATCACATTGGGTGTGCATTACAATAGAGGCAGCAATTATGTCGTTTCCTAAGCCGCTGGTGCAGCATTTCTATGGAGATTTCCAATTACATAAAAAATAAATATATATATATTGCACTTGTATAACTAGAAATGCTTCAGCAAAATTTAAAAGAGAAAAATAAATAATTATAAGCAAAGAAATTCCTGTTTATCAATATAAATAGATGTCCCCATCTCTCAAAGACTGTTCCTTATACCTCTCTGACTGCTCCTTATGCCTCTCTGACTGCTCCTTATGCCCTCTCTGACTGCTCCTTATACCCTCTCTGACTGCTCCTTATTGTTCTCTCTGACTGCTCCTTATTGTTCTCTCTGACTGCTCCTTATTGTTCTCTCTGACTGCTCCTTATACCCCTTTCTGACTGCTCCGTATTGTTCTCTGACTGCTCCTTATACCCCTCTCTGACTGCTCTTTATACCCCTCTTTGACTGCTTCTTATACCCCTCTCTGACTGCTCCTTATACCCCTCTTTGACTGCTCCTTATTGTTCTCTCTGACTGCTCCTTATTGTTCTCTCTGACTGCTCCTTATACCCCTTTCTGACTGCTCCGTATTGTTCTCTGACTGCTCCTTATACCCCTCTCTGACTGCTCCTTATACCCCTCTCTGACTGCTCCTTATTGTTCTCTCTCACTGCTCCTTATTGTTCTCTCTCACTGCTCCTTATTGTTCTCTCTCACTGCTCCTTATTGTTCTCTCTCACTGCTCCTTATTGTTCTCTCTCACTGCTCCTTATTGTTCTCTCTCACTGCTCCTTATTGTTCTCTCTCACTGCTCCTTATTGTTCTCTCTCACTGCTCCTTATTGTTCTCTCTGACTGCTCCTTATTGTTCTCTCTGACTGCTCCTTATTGTTCTCTCTGACTGCTCCTCATTGTTCTCTCTGACTGCTCCTCATTGTTCTCTCTGACTGCTCCTCATTGTTCTCTCTGACTGCTCCTTATTGTTCTCTCTGACTGCTCCTCATTGTTCTCTCTGACTGCTCCTCATTGTTCTCTCTGACTGCTCCTTATTGTTCTCTCTGGCTGCTCCTTATTGTTCTCTCTGACTGCTCCTTATTGTTCTCTTTGGCTGCTCCTTATTGTTCTCTCTGACTGCTCCTTATACCCCTCTCTGACTGCTCCTTATACCCCTCTCTGACTGCTCCTTATACCCCTCTCTGACTGCTCCTTATTGTTCTCTCTGACTGCTCCTTATTGTTCTCTCTGACTGCTCCTCATTGTTCTCTCTGACTGCTCCTTATTGTTCTCTTTGGCTGCTCCTTATACCCTTATCTGACTCTCATTATGCCCACATTTTTCTTACAGACTACATGTCTACATTTCTCAGACTGCCCCCTATGCCCCTCTCTCCCACAGATGGCTCCATATACCCCTTCTCCACATGGACTGCTTATTAAACCCAGACTCTCTACCAGCACCAACTCTTTTTATTAAAAGGGAGGGAAAACATCTGAATCACTCATCTGCTGGTATGTACACATCTGATCTTTGTTATACATGTCTCACATTACCCTGACCTCATAAATACAGCAGATCGGCCCCTTTTTTGTTTTGCCAGTAGCTGTGAGTTCTGGATTTTTCCTATTATGTCTAATTAGGATTGTCAGTAATAAGGTACCTGCTCGGGAGGTAACAGATTATACGGTCACCATATACACAAGGACTGGGGTGTCTAGTGACCCAGAAAAATGTTCTGCTCCTCCGGTAATTTACTATTCATTTCTACAGCCACTGGATACAAATTGTATTGTGTGATCATGGAGGACTCCTAGCAGTTCCAATATACATCCAGCAGTCATGACCCTATCCCAGAGGCTACATGTTCCTAGTGATTTGTGGGACCTACTAACTCCTGCTAGTTTAAAAAGATGAAAGCATTGTGTGCCACAGTCTCTATACATGAGCTCAGAATACGTGAGACAATAGAAGACGCTGTGGTGTTCTCTCCTGTATGAGTTTGATGATACGAAATAAAGCCTTTTGAGTTTGTTCTCCTATGTGCGGGATCTGTTTTGCCTTTCTTCTTCATATCCATAAGTACTTGGCCCGGTGGGGTTATCCCAAGAAAAGTAGCTTGGGGTCCAAGTGCTGGGACCTCTACTTATCACGAGAACAGGGATTCCTTGTCCAATGAGTGAATGTAGCAATAGCATTATCAGCCACCACTCCAACCACTTGATATGGGCCTAGTAAAGATAGAGCTGTACTCAGACGACATTTACTTGGGGGCAAGGGAAGATCTTTTTTATTTTAAATTAGATAATTTGTATTTCCTTTTTCCATTAACATAGAAAAAAAAAAACAAGCAGTATATCGGGGAACCCCTATAAATCAGATAATCTAATCTATACCAAGGGACCCAATAAAGAGAGAAAAACTCCTTGTGGCATAAGTTGTCAACTAGAGACAAAAGTAAGTCCAGGGGTGCTCCAAAAATCATGTAGCTAGTCCAACCCACAATCCTAAAAGTAGTGACTCTGAATTGCCTTCCCAGAGGTTGATCAGGAACAAGATGTCTGTTCTCTTCCTGGATTTTATGGGTTTCCAAGTGTTGTAGTCATAGATGACGGAGGAGAGATCATGGGGTCATCTGCATCGGTCAAGTACCATTAGCATGCCAGAATTTGTTGGATTATTATTTAGAAGAGAGTGATTTACATGGTTTATAAGGTTGCAAGAAGACCATAAGATTTAAAGGGGTATTCCGGGCAAAAACATTTTATCCCCTATCCAAAGCATAGGGGGATAAGATGTCTGATCACGGGGGGCCCACTGCTGAGACCCCCCGCGATCTCCCTGCAGCACCCGCATTCTATGCAGGTGCTGAATCTCCAGTTTCGGAAACCTCCGGGTTTCCGGGACTGGGGACATGACGTTACGCCACGCCCCCTCCATGCATGCCTATGGGAGGGGGCGTGACGGCTGTCACGCCCCATCCCATAGACATGAATGGAGGGGGTGTGGCGTGACGTCACGTCCCCAGCCCCGGAAACCCAGAGGTTTCCGAAACTGGAGATTCAGCACCCGCATTCTATGCAGGTGCTGCAGGGAGATCGCGGGGGGTCTCAGCAGCGGGCCCCCGCGATCAGACATCTTATCTTATCCAAAGGACAGGGGATAAAATGTTTTTACTTGGAATACCCCTTTAATCTATATCCTTATTATGTCCCCACTGTGTTCATCCAGAGGAAGGCAAAAACTGTTAAGGCTGATGCCAATTGCCCAATACCAGGGGGACAATTCCTTCCCGACTCCAATATAGCATCAGAATAAATCTCTAGCTCATTGTTCTGTCCCTATAGATCTAGTATCTATAACCTGTAATATTATCATTCTTCAGAAATATATCCAGGCCCCTCCCTCTTTTATTGAGTTCCCCCGCAACCACTTCCTGTGGTAGAAAGTTCCACAGTCTCACTGCTCTTACAGTAAAGAACTCCCATCGGTGCTGGTGTAGAAACCTTCTTTTCTCTAGAGAGGATGCCCCCTTGTTTTAGATACAGTCCTGGGTATAAATAGATCACCTATTTTGGAAATGCATTGCTGTCTATGTAGACGGCACATTTCCAAGCGGTAATAATATAATAATTTTTCTAGGCGGATATTCTGCCATGTGAATGAGGCCGTAGTATTCAGAAAGGCAGCTGTCGGCCTTGATGGATGCAGAAGGGGAGGAGTACAGGACAACATGAATGGCCCCAACCCAATACACCGCAGACCATTGCTTAGGAACCACAATGTCCCCTATCAAATACTTTGTTAGAAGGGCAATTATGGGAATCTGGATTTTTCTTTCCAGTGACTCAACTTTTAATGGAAATTCCATCTATATATAACCTGTGAAATGATGCAGACATTTATTTACTATGATTATTTGCATAATACTAGGTAATCTCATTGTGCTCTACTTCCAAAGATCTCCTGGACATCCCCATAAACCTTCCAGGACCTTTATGCCTGCATGGACGCGTTCCTGTGATCTGGATACTCTGGATATTATACTGTGCACTTTTTATTATTAATAGGTTTAAAATTAGACCCAACTTTACATATCTCTGTCAATCATGATTCACCAGACGGATAGATTTTTATAAATAATAAGATGCGTAAAGGGAAAACACCATATCATTACCAGGCCACATGCAGCTCCTTTATCCCTATAGTGCTCCCATGTTCCTGCGGCATGTAAGGAGGGTGAACGGTTATGTAAATAATGTGTTCCTTCTCCCTACGGGCCTTGTGTGATTTGTTTGTGCAAATAGTACTCGCAAATGTCCTGTGTATTTTACATCGCAATATATTGTGTTTGGCCGGTGGTGTCTGTCCAGCTAGGCAACAAGGCGTTGATGAATTGTGGCTTTGTGCACCATGCTACTTTATGGGGGCAGAAGGGGTTAACATGGGGATCCTTGTAGTTTGTGGGGGGATTCCCACCAGAATGTGTTCTGTGTGTATCGCTGAAGTAAATGTGGTGAAGGTGTGATGAGGGCAGATGGAATTACCCTAGGGGTAGATGGCATTAAAGGGGTACTTCGGTGGAAAACTTTTTTTTTTTTTTTAATCAACTGGTGCCAAATTTGTAAATTACTTCTATTAAAAAATCTTAATCATTCCAGTACTTATTAGCTGCTAAATACTACAGAGGAAATTCTTTTCTTTTTGGAACACAGAGCTCTCTGCTGACATTATGACCACAGTGCTCTCTACTGACATCTCTGTCCGTTTTAGGAATTGTCCAGTGCAGCATATGTTTGTGTGGTGTCCCGGTACCGTATTTTATACGTTACCTATGTAGAGGTCCCCATAGTCAGAGTCCCTAGGACGTCGGGGTGCCTCTTTTCTAGTCTTCCCCTTGCCACTAAATGTATAGTAGTTCTACCTGATATTTATACAGTTATAAGTATAAAAAGTGTATATATTGAATTGTCTACCTGTTTGTAGCGTAACAGGACCTGCGGGTCATGTGATCAGGTGGAAAACTCTATGGTTTTGCTTTAGGACCTTAGGAGGTCCCAGTGATGTGTTCACCCACCGTGCCTTGTAACGGTGAGTGACAGCTGACTCGGACCAATCCAAAACGGCCCTGCCCATATAAGGGAGCGGCGGCCATTATTCTCTGCTGCGCTGCTGATGAGGACGGATCTGCGCAGCTATCTTCCGCAGTGATTAGGCCCAAGCCTTGCGGCAATGGCCATTCATACAGAACTGTGAGTTCTCAATCCCTGTTAACTTCGCAAGATCATCGGACCTAAACAGACCCCTAAATCCGGACGGATCTCTGCACAAACCCTAATTCTATTAAGCCTTGGATAAGTCAATGGTCCGCAGCATCTGTCAATCATTGCCGTGCTGTATAGAGACTGTATTGCTAAGACTGTTGCTGTTAATTGGATGTACCGCCAGTACCTCAGTAACGTTTATGCAAGTTCAAGTTCATCCCTATTGTGGACCTTCATTCATTTAAGCACGCACCTATCGTTTCTGGGAAGGGTGGCGATAGGCCGAAGATTTACCTCAGCGTATTAACCCTCACCCTGGCGTCATGAGTGACAGGGGTTAAATTAACCCCTCATATACCGAAGCAACACCCCCACTGTATTATATCCCCCCAAGGGCTACCACATTTGCTATGGGGATTTTCTCCTGCTCTGGACAGTTCTTAAAATGGACAGAGATGTTAGCAGAGAGCACTGTGGTCATGATGTCAGCAGAGAGCAAGGTGTTCCAAAAAGAAAAGAATTTCCTCTGTAGTATTCAGCAGCTAATAAGTACTGGAAGGATTAAGATTTTTTAATAGAAGTAATTTACAAATCTAGAAAGCAAGAGAGTACTCAGTCCTCAGTCTCCCACCTGAACAAACAGGTATGTGATGGAGGAATGGATTCACGAGACAATAATTATAAAAATGTATTTATACAAAATATAACCAATCCACAAACCGCAGGGCCCTACGGATGTGTAATGGGATTACAATAAAATATTCAATAATGACTTCTGCCCATATTCCATCATGCAAAGATTCAATTTGAATAATACAAATAATAAGCGATAATCTACTAATGACAATAAAAAAGATTTTATCTATAAGAATGTCCTGAAAGAAAAAATATAAAAAATATTTTGGTGGCCGTCCTGTAACAAAAAAGAATGATGTGTCAAATCTCTGGATATCGTACATCAATTTCATAAATAGCTTGTGACAGTTCCGTAGACAATTTATATCCAAGGATAAATTATAACAGTTTTTAATCCTGGAAAGGAAACATATAATATTTCTCCTGTGCGGTAATAGTATTAAACTGTATATTTTCTGGTACGATCAAGTATATAATCGTCTCCGCTATTAATCCTGAAAAGGAAAACGTTCTCGGCACCGTGTGCCACTCACCACCCTTAAAGTTCAGGGTCCCGGTATCTAGAAGTTCAGTCCGTACGCTGGAGGCTGCAGAGGTACCGTGTCTCGATGCAGCCGCTGCTCACAGCGCGTTCCTCGGTAATCCCCGAAGGCGTGTGATGTCACGGGTCAGCTGATTTCAGTCAGCTGACCTCTAGAGCCGGTGTGAGCCGTATACAGGCAAGTAGATAGAGGCTCCAAGGGTGGTTTCAATGATGATACAAATTAGCGGGGATTCGTACACAGAGTTTAGAAGGTCATGCTGGGACTTATAGTCCGTACCACTGAGTGGAGATAGTCTCTTATTTCTGTCACAGCTGTAACAATAGATGTTCCATCAAAAGACATCCAGATAATGTCCCAAAAAAATTCCAAATAATTAATCCATATAAATCGCAAGTAAAACGCAAAATATGAATAGAGCAGTAGTCCAAAAAACTTCAGATCTCAAAATAAAAACCAAACGCGTTTCGGGGTGTCCAAAGGAATAAAATATTAAGAATATTAAAATATCCCTTCCTCAGTGGTGTCTAGATCAGTCTGAAGCTCTGGTCTTTATATATATTCCTCATGATTAACACCTGGCATGTCCCTAAAGGATCTACAAATACTGGGATGGACTTCATTCACATGGAGACATGGATAGTTTCAGTGGTTGCTAGGAGCAACAGTTCTTATGTTTACTGATACAATTTTCATCAGTATTACCAAAAATAGAAAATATATGAAAATAATGATAAAATAAATGAAAAATGAAAAATAAATAATGAGAAAATAAATGTAAATAAAAATAAAAACAAATAAAATTAATTAAATATTCTTCTATATGGCTTGGATGCTGATCTAGAGGGATGATCATTCTGTGCTAAGTTCATGCATATAGTCACAGGGCATGGGGACCGGTCAGAGGATAGCCCCGGGTACCAGCGACGGGGCCAGCCTCTGCACGGAATCCACGCCCTATAAAAAAACGAAGAGTTCCAGATTTGAATTAAGGCCCCTCGGTTCCAAACTTTCAAATTCAAACATTTTCTGCCTCTCCGCCTTGGACATTCTCACCATGTGACTACCACCTGGCCAATCCTGTTTAAGAACTGTTGCTCCTAGCAACCACTGAAACTATCCATGTCTCCATGTGAATGAAGTCCATCCCAGTATTTGTAGATCCTTTAGGGACATGCCAGGTGTTAATCATGAGGAATATATATAAAGACCAGAGCTTCAGACTGATCTAGACACCACTGAGGAAGGGATATTTTAATATTCTTAATATTTTATTCCTTTTGAAACGCGTTTGGTTTTTGTTTTGAGATCTGAAGTTTTTTGGACTACTGCTCTATTCATATTTTGCGTTTTATTTGCGATTTATATGGATTAATTATTTGGACATTTTTTTGGACATTATCTGGATGTCTTTTGATGGAACATCTATTGTTACAGCTGTGACAGAAATAAGAGACTATCTATCTCCACTCAGCGGTACGGACTATAAGTCCCAGCATGACCTTCTAAACTCTGTGTACGAATCCCCGCTAATTGAAACCACCCTTGGAGCTCCTATCTACTTGCCTGTATACGGCTCACACCGGCTGTAGAGGTCAGCTGACCCGTGACATCACACGCCTTCGGGGATTACCGAGGATCGCGCTGTGAGCAGCGGCTGCATCGAGACACGGTACCTCTGCAGCCTCCATCGTATGGACTGAACTTCTAGATACCGGGACCCCGCACTTTAAGGGTGGTGAGTGGCACACGGTGCCGAGAACGTTTTCCTTTTCAGGATTAATAGCGGAGACGATTATATACTTGATCGTACCAGAAAACATACAGTTTAATAATATTACCGCACAGGAGAAATATTATATGTTTCCTTTCCAGGATTAAAACTGTTATAATTTATCCTTGGATATAAATTGTCTACAGAACTGTCACAAGCTATTTATGAAATTGATATACGATATCCAGAGATTTGACACATCATTCTTTTTTGTTACAGGACGGCCACCAAAATATTTATTATATTTTTTCTTTCAGGACATTCTTATAGATAAAATCTTTTTTTATCTTTTTTATTCTTTTTTTCTTGCCATTAGTAGATTATCGCTTATTATTTGTATTATTCAAATTGAATCTTTGCATGATGGAATATGGGCAGAAGTCATTATTGAATGTTATTGTAATCCCATTACACATCCGTAGGGCCCTGTGGTTTGTGGATTGGTTATATTTTGTATAAATACATTTTAGTGTCTAGTGAATCCATTCCTCCATCACATACCTGCTTGTACAGGTGGGAGACTGAGGACTGAGTACTCTCTTGCTTTCTAGATTTATACCATTTTTTGCTTTTCTGGTGAAAAAGCACCTCAGTTAACCTTGTCCCCTGTTTTTTGTGAGCTGCACACAATCAATACTATTTTTAATTTGCAAATCTGTTTAACTTTTTGGCACCAGTTGATTAAAAAAAAAAAGTTTTCCACCGGAGTACCCGTTTAACCCCTAGTGTTTGTGACACCAGGGCGTGGTTTAACTTCTTCAGCACCCAAAGGTGTACGGCTGGATCCTGGGCTAGGCGCGGGGGCAAATAATGACTCTGACGCCAAGTTACGGAACAACGGCAGCTTTTCTGAGTCAGACAGGTGTAACAGAATATACAGCTTGGCTAGGCCCAAGGAGGTGACCAGTGACTTCAGAGACCACAGGGCTTGCTGGGACTTATGGTGGACTTGGACAATTTGATGCAGGGCCATGCTGACTTGAGACAGATTGACTTGGACTGACTTGACTTGGACTGACTTGACTGGGACTGACACCCACACCCCGGTTGAAGTGATAAGCGAAACATTGGGCCCAGTGGTCGGCTAGGTATGCTATCTGTTCCTCTAGGCTTTATTATATAATTGCTACCATGCAGGTATATGTCTTTTATTGTTTGCATTGTTAATTATTGCACCTTCCTTACCAATACTGCTGCTTCCTGGTGATCCAGATTGCACTGCACTTTATTTACTAATATTGCTGCTCCTTGGTGACTCAGATGGAGATCGTTGTCTGATCTATTCACCACTTGTAATTACATTGTCTTTGCTCTAGCCGCCGCCCATCAGTTCTTATTCACTGGACTACTATTATTGGAATTATGCCATGATTTTATTTGTTCTTATGGTGTTATGTCGATTTCATGTTTAATTTTGTGCTAATAAAAGATGAATTTTCATCCATATAAACGCATTTATTTTCTTGGTGTGTCAATTTGATGCAGGGCCACACTGACTTGAGACAGATTGACTGGGACTGACTAGACAGACTTCACCCTGTTTGTAGCTTACCAGGTTTTGACTTTCACCTGTGGGGCAGTAGACTTGTGGATTCGTGGCTGCGTGGTAGACTCTGGGCTTTCTTAGGACACCAGACACTCTCTCATGACTTGACTTTGCTGCACTCAGTAGACAAAAGCATAAGAGACTGAGCTAGCTCCACCCAGGGCTTATATGGGGGAGACTCAGGAGGCGTCCCATAGGTCACCCTGTAGGTCACATGGTCACTGATACCTTCCTTAGTTACAACACATAGCAACATTACTTAAAGGTATGTGGTAGCCCTTGGAGGGTGTATGGTAGTTGGGGTGTTGCTTAGGTAGATGAGGGGTTAAGGTTAACGCTATAGTTCGTGACGCCAGGCTGAGGGCTAGTATGCTGAGGTAATTCTCCGGCCTATCGCTGCCCTTCCCAGTAACGATAGGTGCATGCATAAAATGACTGAAGGTCCACAAGGTACTTGAACTTGAACTTGGATAAACTTTACTTAAATGCGGTACATCCAATGCACAATAACTGTCTCATACAAACAGTCTCTATATAGTTCAGTGACTGACAGTTGTTGCGGACCTTGAATAATTATACAAGTCTCTGAATTTAGGGTAATTTGCGAAGATCCATCCGGATTTAGGGGATAGATAAGGTCCGGTGATCTTGCAGAGGGCTTAGGGATTGATACACTCACGATTCTGAATAGATCAGCCGTTGCCGCAAGGCTCTGGCCTAACTCACTGCGGAAGATAGCTGCGCAGATCCTGCTCGTTTGACAGAGAATCATGGCTGCCACTCCCTTATATGGGCAGGGGCGGGGTTGTTTTGATTGGTCCGAATATCTGTCACTCATCGTCACAAAGCATGGTGGGCGCAATACGTCACAGGGACCTACAAAGGTCCTTAAGCAAAAACCATAGAGTTTACCTGATCACGTGACCCGCAGGTCCTGCTACGCTCCGGACAGGTAATTAACTAGTTATATACATTAGTACTATTATATTTACATAAATCCTGAGTAAACTATTAGTTTAATGACTATCTAGATGAGAGGTGACAAGAGGCAAACTAGCAAAAAAGGACCCCGAGGTCCTAGGGACTCTGGCTATGGGGACCATAACAATATATGTACATTACACTACATAACGTAGACACTTAAGATCATAAATAAGACACAGGTACAAGGGGAGGCCCAGGGGTCACAGAATGGAGTCTGCCTGACAGGGCAGCAAGAGTACAGGGGTGCAACTCCTGTACTGGGCCACCTCATGAAGCTGTGCTGGAATGGAATGAGGTAGAAAGCCTGTGTGATCTGAGAGAACGCCTCCTGAAACAGGAGGTCTTAGGGCTTGTTCACACGGGCGGATCCACAGCATATTTAACACTGTGGATCCGCTGACTATGGACCCCTACAGTGTGTCTCAGATGTGTCTGCTCCTGTATACTGCGCATGCACAGTATACTCACACACATTGCGGCTGCTCTCGGCCTAGCTCAGGGAGCAGGGGGAGCAGCCACGTGGTGTGCGAGTACACCGCGCAGCAACTCGCACATCGCAGCAGTAAAATACGCTGTGGATCCGCCTGTGTGAATGAGCCCTAAGACTGTGAGATACAGAAAAGGTGTGAATTGCTGCGAACCTGAGAGGACAATTATGAAGCCTGTGGATTGCAGAAACTCCATGAAATTTGTACTAAAAGCGTAAGGGTCTATTCACATGGCAGAATTCCCACTTGTGGAATTCCGCCTCAAATTGAAGCCCATAGACTTCTATGGGATTCCGCACTCACATTCACACTTCTGAATTTTCGCTTGTGGAATTCCGCAAGCGGAAATTCAGAAGTGTGAATGTGAGTGTGGAATCCCATAGAAGTCTATGGGCTTTAATTTGAGACGGAATACGGCAAGTGGAATTCCGCAAGCAGAAATTTTGCCGTGTGAATAGACCCTAACTGATCAGAAGGCCTACATCCTGAAGGTTGGAGTGAGCTGCTGAAACAGACAGCTACAGGCCATGAGAGTAAGACATCCATGCGGACGTTAGACCGACAGCAGAGGACCGGCAGAACATGCCAGCGCTAGAACTGCTCGGAAATGCGCCGTCTGTGCAGACTCTGCAGAAAAAATGCACATGTAAGACCTCAATGTGTGCATTAAATTGAGTGCTATGCAGAAAACTACACATGTAAGACTCTCCAGTACCTGATACGCACAATGTGGGAGATTTATCAAAACCTGTGCAGAGGAAAAGTGGACCAGTTGCCCTTAGCAACCAATCAGATCGCTTCTTTCATTTTTCACAGGGCTTTTCAAAAATGAACGAAACGATCTGATTGGTTTCTATGGGCAACTGGTCCACTTTTCCTCTACTCAGGTTTTGATAAATCCCCCACTTTATGCATAAACAAACCTTTACACTGTCAGGTACCCAACAACTTTCTTCGGATTGTAGCTTGTACAGTCGTACTGCGACACTACACTTCACCATCACAACAATACAACACCCCATCTGACATCCTCCTGTCAAGCAAAATGCATTATTCCTGCCTAGTCATCCAAATCACCTCAATGTCTACAGGATCTCCCAAAACATTACAACACAGAACCAAACATTACTAAAATATTACCAAACAAACAGTACCAAAAACATTAAACACAGAAAGAGAAGGCAAAGGTATATAGGGTAATGAATATTCGAACGTCCAGTAACCTACAATAAATGAGTTTGGTTTAATATTGGCAATTGGATGGATTCTAATATTATTAGATAGCTTTGTGGTGTCCCAGTGCAGGATGTGGTCCTGTCGGCTAAATGTTGCTTCAGGCACTCCTATTGTCTCTATCCTGGGCCCACTACTCCATTGTATATGTATGCTGCCCTTTTGTGTTATGCACATGTTTATCAGTGTTACTGTAACCTTAAGGGACGTCATGCAGAGTAAACCAGGTGATCCTGATGCCCCAATAGGATGCCCCAACCTTGGTCCTTATGGTGTGTGTGTGTGGGGGGGGGGGGGGGGGGGCGGACGGACGGACTGTTCAGTCTAGTGTGAGCTGAGGTTCAGTGTGTAGAGAAGCTGGGAGAAGTCTGTAATAATCTGAGGAGGCCAGAGGAGAAGTCTAAAATCCAGTTTTATTCCAAGAACCCCATCGCACAGGTATAGTCTAAGGCCTGGTGATAAGCTAGAAACTCCGGGGGAAATATTCTTCAGTCAGTCTAAGGTCAGCGTAGGTTGTCACAAGTCTAAAGCTAAACTATTAAGTCTGCAGCAACCCTAATACAGTCAAGTGAAAGCAACTACAAGTCCCAGAAAGGCAACAGGCAGCAGGGTTACTCTGCATCTCCCCTGCTCTGATCTGTACTGTAAAGGATTTTACCAACATTCCTGCCTCAGTAACAGATAGTTTTCTGTAACCCTGCATCTGTGGTCATTATTGTCCCCAGCGCTTGGCCCAGGAAAAAAAGGTCTTAACCTTGAAACATTGTGGTTAACATTACCCTGGCGTCACAAACTGAGCATTACGTCATTCACACAGTAAGCACCACAGCACATCGTGTCCTGTATCTTATATAATGGCTCTAATAAATCAGGTAAGGACAATCTGGCACCCAATGAGTATCTTAAACAATACCAAGACATTCTGCTGCCCCAGTTGCTGGGGGTTCTGCGGGCTGCTGAGGAACGGGAGGGTCTGCCTTGGTCTATGCTAGAGGCCATTATAGTGTTGCTACTGAAACCCGGTAAGGATCCGCTCTGCGGGCTCATATAGGCCAATTTCTTTACTGTGCTATGATGTTAAGCTATAATGAAGGTCTTAGCTAACAGTCTCCTGGGGGTCATTACTACCCTTGGTACACAGTGACAAAACGGGGTTCATGCCCGGAAAGTCGATGTCGGATAACATTAGGAGGCTATTTTTGAATCTCCAGTTGCAGCCCGAGGGTGCTGTTTGCAGGGCTGTGCTTTCACTCGACGCTGCCAAACCTTTTGACGTTAAGTGGAATTTCTTGTGGAGTGTCATGCGACACATGGGATTTAAGCCCCGGTTTTTGACATGGGTGCAACTGTTATATGCTTCCCCTCGTGCCAGAATTCGGGCTAATGGTTTACTTTCCCATTCCTTTCCCCTGGGTCGTGGTACACAACAAGGGTGTCCCCTCTCCCCATTTCTATGTGCCATAGGAATAGAGCCCTACTTATTAGGGCTCCCATGGAGTTTAGGGGTTTCCATTATGGGGATATAGAGGAACGTATTGCCCTTTACGCACATGATATGCTTCTCTTCCTGGGAGATATAGTGCATTCCTTGCCCCCCCCCCCCCCCCCCTCTTAATGGCTGTTATAGAAAAGTATCGGTTATTGCTAGGGTTGGCCTCCCTCTGGTTACACAGTTTAAATATTTGAAGAAAGCAAGATGTCCAGCAATCGGAGTGGGTGCAAACAGGAACTCTTTATTGGATCACAAGGTACAAACAGCCTTAAAACTGCCACTGGATTCTTAGTCATGGCATAAACATGTGCAATGAAATTGAGAATCTTCCCATCCTTGGTGACGGAAAATTTGGATTTGAATAAAAACAAGACGCTTCGTATTATGCTATTTAACTTCTTTACTGAACCTCAGCAGCAAATAGATATGGTAAGTATTAAGAAATTTTTTATATATGAAAAGGGTATATAACACAGACAGCATACTAGGTTGCACCCTAGTCTATATATGTCTGAGACCAATCAGGTAGCACAACAGGTAATATCAACAAATGTCACATAGATAACTTCCTTCTTCTTTGCGAAGTATTGTCAGTCGAATAGAATAACCGGATCAAATGTAGAATAGAATAGTCAGGATAAAACTTGGAAGAGAGGGGGGGAAAATTAATGCCGGATAAACGCGGTATATAATAATGTAAAGCAGGGGAATATATGAGGATTAGAACAAACAGATAATTGAAAATATATCAAGAAATATGGTATAATAGAATAAAGAATATATATATATATATATATATATATATATATATATATATATATATATATATATATATATATGAATGTAGAATATATTACAAGGAAAAAAGGGGGATGGTATAAATAAAATAAGTAAAATAAAAGAAATAATAAGGAATAAGCAAAACAAATAATAATGAATAATAATTAATATAATAAAGATATTCCAAAATATATATATATATATTAATAAAACAACAGGAGAGAAATTTCAACTTATCCTTGTCAGACTGCTGAGCAGCAAAAAAGAAGGAAGTTATCTATGTGACAGTTGTTATTACCTGTTGTGCTACCTGATTGGTCACAGACATAGACATCATACTAGGTTGCACCCTAGTCTATATGTGTTATATACCCTTTTCATATATAAAACAATTCTTAATACTTACCATATCTATTTGCTGCTGAGGTTCAGTAAAGAAGTTAAATAGCATAATACGAAGCGTCTTGTTTTGCCTTAAAATCCATATATATATATAATATATAATATTTTAAAAGGTCACATGATCCATGACATGAATATAGTTGGAATTGGGATATATGTAAAACATGGAGCGGATACAGGTAAGGAGCAAGGTATAATAATCAATTCAGATACAAGACACATATTACAGAGAAGAGCCATCATATTTTTTATGTGAATGATATAAGTAATTTAAGACATGGCTGGGGCAATACAAAATACATGTACGAAAACCAAACTGCACCTTAAATGAAATTAAGTGAAGAGAAGCAAAATGGACATATTACCCGTTAATAAGTCAGAATGAGGTCGTGTCTGAGATTCAAACCTGCCGGTTGTCTTGTTCCTAAAACAAAAATCCAATAGGACTCACGGTTAAGCAGTTTACATCTCAGATTGACCCCTCTGACATAGGGATTAACTCTTTCTATGCCATTGATGCACAAAGTAGACACATCTCCCTGGTGGATATCTCTGAAGTGTCTGGAAAGAGCGGAAATATTAAATTGATCATTTCTAGTGTCCGCAATGTGTCTTCTGATCCAGACCTTCAGAGAGTTGGACGTACAACCCACATATTGGCATCGGCACTGTGTACATACGGCCAAATAAACAACTCACTTAGTATTACAGTTAATGTAGCTTTTATTATAAAACATTTTATTAAAAACATATGATGTAAAAGGATTGGAAACTGACATATGTCCGCATGTAACACAATGGCCCTCGTTTACTAAGAATGGAATGTTTATCTTGGAGTGATTTCAGGTTTACTCCGAGTATTTTTCTCCCTGATTTACTAATCTGCCGCCCGTCTCTATTTTTTTTTCTGTCGCAGGGAAGTTATCTGTCACCATTTTTTTTTGTATCGCACAAAGTTATTAACCAGGGGAGCAGGCAGCATGCTCCTCCCCAGCCATATACAGTGTACCTGCCCCCTGCTGCGCTATATGTCTTGTCCAGCAGCGTATGTGTATATATACATTCCCCCGGCAGCGCATGTGTGTGTGTGTATATAATATATATATACATTCCCCCCCCCCCCGGCAGTGCATGTGTGTGTGTATATACATTCTCCTGCAGCGCTATCATATGCCCCCCCCCCCGCAGCGCATGTGTGTGTATATGTGTGTGTGTATATATATATATATATATATATATAATATATATACCCCGGCAGCGCTATGATTGACAAGCATTCTATTAGCAGTGCATCTGGCCGGGATGCTGGCTGCCTGAGGCACTGCTTAAAGAATACTTGTCATTCATAGCGCTGTGGCGGCATATGTGTACAGATGCGCTGTGAGGGCCAGATAGTGCTATATGTCTGGCCCCGGCAGCGCTTCTATATACATATGCCTCTGCAGCGCTATGAATGACAAGTATTCTTTTAGCAGAGCATCGGGCAGTCGGCTTCCCGATCAGATGTGCTGCTAAGAGAATGCTTGTCATTCATAGCGCTGCAAGGGTATATAGAAACGCTGTGGAGGCCAGACATATAGCGTTATCTGGCCTCCACAGTGCATCTATACACATATGCCGCCACAGCGCTATGAATGACAAGTATTCTTTAAGAAGCACATCGGGCAGCCGGCTTCCCGGCCAGATGCGCTGCTAATAGAATGCTGGGAGCTTATGATTGCGCTGCTGGGAGTATGTATGTATATATATGTATGTATATGTATATATATATATATATATATATATATATATATATATATATATATACACATGCGCTGTGGGGGGGGGCATATGCTGTGGGGGGGAATATATATATGCGCTGCGGTGGGTATATGATAGCGCTGCAGGGGACAAGACATATAGCGCAGCAGGAGGCAAGATATATAGAAGCTGTGGGGGACCAGAAATATACATTCCCCCAGCGATTCTATACAGTAACCCCCCCGACCTACGATGGCCCCGACATATGATGAAATCGACATACGATGGCCTCTCAGAGGCCATCGCATGTCGATGTCAGCATCGACATACAATGCTTTTATATGTCGGGGCCATCGCATTAACTGCTATCCGACAGCGCAAAATGCTTAAGCTGCTGTCAGATAGCAGTGTAATGTGCCCCAGCAGGTTCACTTACCTATTCCCGATGCTCCGGGTCCACTTCGCGATCCTCCGGTGTCTTGCGCATCTTCTCCAGGGTCCGGGCCTTGCTTTCCGGCGTCGTTATTACGTCACTACGCACGCCGCGCCGGCGCAGCAGCGTAATAACGTCACCAGAAAGCAAGGCCCGGACTCTGCAGAAGATGCACAAGACACCGGAGGATCGTGAAGAAGACACCGGAGCAGCGGGACAGCATCGGGAGCCCCTGGAACAGCAGCGGGAGCGGTGAGGACCTGGTGCGGAGCGGCGGGGACAGGTGAGTACAGCTTCCTATACTATACATTGCACGGATCCCTCAACATACGATGGATTCGACAAACGATGGGTCATTTGGAACGAATTACCATTGTATGTTGAGGGACCACTGTATATCTTTCCCCACCGCAGCTCTTCTATTTGAGAACCCCGCAGGGATCCCTGAATGGCTCTTCAGTCCCGGATATTCAGGGCTCCTGGCGGGGAATTTAAAAATGAAAGTAAAAGTACACTGTATATCGCTGGGGAGCGGACCATGCTGCCCGCTCCCCTGCTTAATAATGTCTGATCGGATCAGGTCTCAGAAGTGAGACCCGATGCCATCAATCCCTCAGCCCCCATACTACTACCCCCAAAATGGAACAGACCCTGTTCCCTGATGGGGGTATGATTCACTCGGTTTTGAGTAATTTCCCCACAGCTCAGAGCGGTCGGGTTTTGGTGAAGCAAAATTCACAGGTTCTCCTGTGAGTTTTTCTTCATACTCCGAGTGTTTTTTTTTTGTTTTTTGTTGGGAACACGCCCCTTTTTGGGCTAACCATGCCCATTTTGACAGGTTTAAAAAACACTGAGTGATGATATCTTTTGTGTCGCACAAAGTGTCGCATGGGCTATGCGACACAAATTTGGTCGCACAACCCTTGAAAAAGAGTCGGGTTGACATCAGTAAATCAGGGCTAATGTCTATGCCCACATTTCCATGTACCAGGATGGTATAACCAAGATTTCACGGAGCTGCCTTCTGGGGTTCCAGAAATAAACTTGGAGACAAAATAGATCCCAGAGAGGGACCTCTCCGTGACACTATTTTCACCTCTCCAAGGTAGGAAGATATTTAAGAAAAATGTTTTTGATGGCACCAAATTGTTTACTGAAGCCTGTTACAAAAACTGTCAAGCTTTTTCTATCATACTGTAATTCTTATTACTTCCTGATTCACTTTATGTTATCATGACAACTGTTCTATTTCTGTTTTGTGGATGTAGGGATTTAATCCCCTAACTCGACTATATGCCAAGGACCGCACCTCATCACTTAATCCTTTCTGTTTTAACATTTCATATAGCAGTTTGGACTCCAATTCAAACACCTGTTCATCCAAACAATTTCTCCGTAAATGTATCCATTCTTCATATGGAATGTTTTTAATTACGTTGTTCGGGTGACAGGACTTGGCTTGTAAAATGGTGTTGCCTGCTGATTCTTTTCTATAGGGTAAAGTAACAACAGAGAGTGTATTTTCTGGTGAACTAATATTGCCTGAATTACCAGTAGTAGGTAAAATGTGCAGAAAAGGAATTCGATGTTTAGAAAAAGACGCAGTGAATGTTAAATTAAGTGTATTAGAATTAATGTAATCCACAAACTGAAAAAAAGGTTTCCTCACGATCCCGTTATACCAGAACCAGGTCATCTATATAGTGGCCGATGGACTTGATAGAAGAAAAAAAAAAGGGTTATTGCTAGAAAAAATAAAGAGCTCCTCCCTATAAATCATATAGATGTTAGCGAATGACGGGGAGTATTTGGCACCCATAGAGGCGCCCCTGATCTGAAAGAAATCACCATTAAAAGTAAACAAATTATGAGATAACAAAAATTCTGTGGCTAAAAGGATGTTAGTTCAAATCAGGGGAGTATCTACTATGGGTGTCCAAATGATGAGAAAGTGCAAATAACCCTTCTGGCCATGGTATGGAGGGAGATCACATCACATGTCGCCCATGAGTATGCCTGTGTCCACTCCATTTTATCCATGACCTGCAGGACATGTTTAGTGTATGAGTATGAGTAACTCTAACCAGTGGTTGGAGATACAAGTCCACCCAGTCTCTCACCCAAAGATCCTATGCCGGCCACAATGGGCCAGAGGGGAGGTGGTACTTTGGAAGAGAGTGGAAGACTGGGGTTACTGGACTCTCCACAAATAAATTCTCAGATATTCTCTGAGAAATCACCCCCATTTTCACACCGTCCTCCAAAAGATGTTTTAATCTACTATTGGTAGGACTTAGTGTGATTTCTCGCCAGCTTTCTGTATGTGGACTTATCTTCAAGAATTTCCATATTTAGTTTACAATACAGACTGGCATTGAGTAAAACCACCGATCCCCCCCTTATCAGCATTTCTAACAATCAAGTCAGAATTGTCCCTGATTTCTGAAATAGCCTTGTATTCCTCTGTGAATATGTTCCTAAATGTCCGTTTGCTTTCTATATCATGATGCAGTACAACCAGATCTTTATCTACTAATTCTTGAAAAGTGTCTAAATTAGACGTACGTGATGTTAAAGGATAACATCTTGGATTAGACAAATGGAAAGAATTACCTGTTTCAGAAAAAGTATCAGACTCAACACTCAAAGTATGCAATGCTAACAAATTGTATTGGTCAGAGAAATCAGTACGTATTACATTATCCATAGAAGAGGAAGGGGTTAATGGGGGGGGGGAGGGGGGGGGGGGAGTGGAAACACAGGAAACATCATTACTGTTTGTATCACATAACAGATAATGTCTCTGTATGGTGACATTTCTGGCCCATTTGTTAATGTCCAAAATGGTGGAAAGTAAATCAAAATTGCAAGTGGGAATAAAACTGAGTCCACATTCTAGTATTGAAAATTGTGCCGAGGAGAAAATCTAACTAGATAAATTGATCACTGACGGACTTACTTGGACATCATTTGAGATTGCAGGGAATATCTTCTGTCGTTTATGTTTTCTCCGAACCCTTCTCCTTTGTCGTTTTGTTGACATGATGGAGGAAAAACTGGCAGCATAGCTGAATTCCCTGGATTCATTGGGGTATGAGGTGGAGCACTGTCCACATAAGGACATTAGTCTTGTGGGATATCCTCCCCTGAAAAAATCACTCTACGTTGTGCAGACTTGTATTTCTTATTGTTGCGTTTCTTTTTATTAGAATGAGTACCCGTTTTCATTGCGTTCTTGTGATGGCCATCTGGGCCCATTGTGGCCGGCATAGGATCTTTGGGTGAGAGACTGGGAGATTGGGTGGACTCGTATCTCCAACCACTGGTTAGAGTTACTCATTCTCATACACTAAACATGACCTGCAAGTCATGGATAAAATGGAGTGGACACAGGCATACTCATGGGCGACATGTGACGTGATCTCCCTCCATACCATGGCCAGAAGGGTTATTTGCACTTTCTCATCAATTGGACATCCATAGTAGATACTCCCCTGATCTGAATAAATGTATCCTTTTAGCCGAAGAATTTTTGTTATCTCATAATTTTTTTACTTTTACTGGCGATTTCTTTCTTCAGATCAGGGGCGCTTCTATGGGTGCCAAATACACCCCGTCATTCGCTAACATCTATATGATTTATTCGAAGGAGCTCTTTATTTTTTCTAGCAATAACCCTTTTTTTTTTTTTCTTTTGTCCATCTGCCGCTATATAGATGACCTGGTTCTGGTATAACGGGATCGTGAGGAAACCTTTTTTCAGTTCATGAATTACATTAATTCTAATACACTTAATTTTAAATTCACTGCGTCCTTTTCTAAACATCAAATTCCTTTTCTGCACATTTTACTTACTACTGGTAATTCAGGCAATATTAGTTCACCAGAAAATACACTCTCTGTTGTTACTTTACCCTATAGTATAAGAACGATATTGGCCTATCCTTAGCCTAAATCATAAAGGCTTCTCAGCATTGACAGAAAAATATGAAAAAATAAGAAGTGCCTAAAATATCACAATTTTATTGAGTCTTTGTTAAAATTCACCAAAACAAAAATATGTGACCCATACAAAAAAGTGCTCCAAAGTAAAGGATAAGTCACTATCCACCAAGGTTACAATTGCAGTCTGCGACTGATAGTTATATCATTTATAGTCCAGCAGGCTATCAAATATTTTAATACAGTTTCTCTATAAATGATATAACTATCAGTCGCAGACTGCAATTGTAACCTTGGTGGATAGTGACTTATCCTTTACTTTTGAGCACTTTTTTTGTTTGGGTCACATATTTTTGTTTTGGTGAATTCAAAGACTCAAAATTGTGATATTTTAGGCACTTCTTATTTTTCGTATTTTACTTTACCCTATAGAAAAGAATCATCAGGCAACACCATTTTACAAGCTAAGTCCTGCATTAAAAACATTCCATATGGAGAATGGATACGTTTACGGAGAAATTGTTTGGATGAACAGATGTTTGAATTGGAGTCCAAACTGCTATATGAAATGTTAAAACAGAAAGGATATAGTGATGAGGTGCGGTCCTTGGCATATAGTCGAGTCAGGGGATTAAATCCCTACATCCACAAAACAGAAATAGAACAGTTGTCATGATAACATAAAGTGAATCAGGAAGTAATAAGAATTACAGTATGATAGAAAAAGCTTGACAGTTTTTGTTACAGGCTTCAGTAAACAATTTGGTGCCATCAAAAACATTTTTCTTAAATATCTTCCTACCTTGGAGAGTGACTTTACACTTCGAGATATAGATAAAACTAATGTAAAAATAGTGTCACGGAGAGGTCCCTCTCTGGACTCTATTTTTGTCTCCAAGTTCGTTTCTGGGACCCCAGAAGGCAGCTCCGTGAAATCTTGGTTATACCATCCTGGTACATGGAAATGTGGGCATAGACATTGGCCCTCATTTACTAAAAGTGGAGTGTAGGTTTTTTGTGGGTTTTAATTCACTACAATTTACTTTCCACGGTATTTACTAAGGTTTCCCTACATTTTCCACTTTCCCTACACTTTTTTAAATCCACCACATTTTCTGTGGAAACCTTAGTAAATAAGTAGTTGTTTTGTGAAAATGTCGGGAACATGCCCCTTTTTGGAGACCACGCCCCATTTTCCTGGCAGCCATGCCCCTTTTTCGGGTTTTCTTAGCAAAATGGAGAGTTAGTCGCGTTTTTTTTAATTCTGGCGCAAATTCTGGCACAAATTCTGGCCCAGACAGAATTTCTGGCGCAATGTGACAGAATCTGGCGCACAACCTGACAAAACATGTCAGGTTTGCAATAGTAAACGAGGGCCATTGTGTACATGCGGACATATGTCAGTTTCCAATCCTTTTACATCATATATGTTTTGAATAAAATGTTTTATAATAAAAGCTACATTAACTGTAATACTAAGTGAGTTGTTTATTTGGCCGTATTTACACAGTGCCGATGCCAATATGTGGGCTGTACGTCCAACTCTCTGAAGGTCCGGATCAGAAGACACATTGCGGACACTAGAAATTATCAATTTAATATTTCCGCTCTTTCCAGACACTTCAGAGATATCCACCAGGGAGATGTGTCTACTTTGTGCATCAATGGCATAGAAAGAGTTAATCCCTATGTCAGAGGGGGCGATCTGAGACGCAGACTGCTTAACCGTAAGTCCTACTGGATTTTTGTTTAAGGAACAAGACAACCGGCAGGTTTGAATCTCAGACATGACCTCATTCTGACTTATTAACGGGTAATATGTCCATTTTGCTTCTCTTCACTTAATTTCATTTAAGGTGCAGTTTGGTTTTCGTACATGTATTTCTATTGCCCCAGCCGTATCATTCACATTAAAAATATGATGGCTTTTTTCTGTAATATGTGTTCTGTATCTGCATTGATTATTATATCCTGCTCCTTACCTGTATCCGCTCCATGTTTTATATATATATCCCAATTCCAACTATACTGACGTCACGGATCATGTGACCTTTTTTATCATATATATATAATATATATTATGGATTTTATTGCACATGTTTATACCATGATTAAGAATCCAGTGGGATTCGAAACACGTTGGCGATTTTAAGGCTGTTTGTACTGGATGTGATCCAATAAAGAATTACTGTTTGCACCTACTCCGATTGCTGGACATCTCGCTTTCTTCATTTGGACTTTCCTGGGGGTGTGGAACGCTGCCGCCCCATCCGCGCACAGGTGTGGGAGCTGTGGATTGTGTAGCTGTTTGCCCTTCTATTAGTCTAAATATTTTGGTGTCTATGTTCCTGCCTTTCCCTCTGATTATGTTAATCTTGTTCTGTTTCTAGACCGTAGTTCTCTACTTCCCCTCTCTATGATTGGTAGATCCAACTTAGTTAAAATGCTTTTTAATGCCTCGGTTTTTGTATATTCTACATAATACCCGTCTGGATTCCTATGAAATATTTTCTTAGGATTCAGTCATTATTTAGAGAGCTTATCTGGAATGACAAGCCAGCTAGGATTCGTCTTGAAACGTTGCAACGTGGTACGGTGGTTTATCCATTCCAAATCCTTGGTTGTACTTTTTAGTGTCGCAGGTCCAGCAGTTGAAGGAGTGGGTGCAGTTTACTACTATGGGGCGCATGTCAGATCTAGTATCAAGGCGTATTGGTAAGGTGTCTCCTATTTATCTGTTAGAGATGGCTACACAGACATGCCGCACCCCCCCCCCCCCCCCACCAGACCTCCCTCCTACCTTTGTACTTATCCGTAAGGTGTGGACGAAATTCAGGATACTTTTGCATCATCCTATGTTTGTTACATATTATTTTCCTCTGTGGCATAATCCTAGCCTGTCCAGATTGCGTATGCTACCGGATGTCTCCCTTTGGGTCACTCATGGGGTTTTTTATCTCTCCCAGATGTATGATGGGCTGATATTGAAGTCATTTGCTCAATTGCGAGAGGAGTTTATGCTGCCTCAATCATTTTTTTTTATCGTTATTTACAATTACGACATGCCCTCGATGCTCTCGGGCTTGTGACTTCACTGTTGGCTCATCCGTGGCAGTTCTGTTCACTCAGATTTCTACTAAGGGTGTGATATCTGTGTTTTACAGGGACTTACTGTCCTCTTAACATGAGGCCTATCCATTGAATATTAAAGATAAATGGGAGACAGATGTGGGTCCCATGTCAGATGAGCAGTGGGCACAGATTGTCTCTATGACCTACGATTGGGTGGATCGTACTCCTGCATTTTTGCACAGGATTGGGGTGCAGCCGGATTCCTGCTGTAACGGAGCTAGATGTCGATCCTCTAACCTGTGTATCTGATGACATGGACCGTATCGGGGAGCGGAGTCTAAGGTGCCACTGGTCTTCACCAGAGCCTCAGGCGACACCCAGTTCGCTACCCCTGACACGGCTCGACCACACAGGTAGCTGGGCAAGGCGAGGTATCAGAGGATAAGGCAGTAGCAGTCAAACGTAGCAGAACGTCAATGCAGGCGGCAAAGGTGCGGAGTCAAATAACGTAGCGGAAGGTCTGGATACACAGGTAAGGCAAACAGGCAATAAGGAACGCTTAATGTCAGGCTAGGGGCACTGAAGATCCGGCAGGGAAGTGGGGGAGGTGCAGGAAGTTTATAATGTAGTGACAGGTGCGTCAGTAATTACGGACCTTTAAATTTCAGAGCTCCTGGAGCGTGCCCTAGGAGACGGGGACATGCGCGCCGGAGCTGAGACACAGGTGAGGAGGCGGCAGCGGGGTATGGTGAGTGACGGGCTGGGACTCGCATGCGGGCGCGCCATTGTTGGCAAAAAAGAAAAAATGTTTGAGATTCCAAAATGTTTAGTCAGCTTGAAGCTAGATGGATAGAGAGCTGTACTAATGTCTAGTTAGCCTCATAAAATGTGTAAGATAGCTAAAACAATGTTTTAGGAGCTAGCAACTAAATGTCAGATAGCTGCCTAATTGTCTAGTAAGCTTTAAAATGTATAGTAAGCCTAATTAAAATGTCTAAGAAGCTAGAAACTAAAGGTCAAGATAGCTTCATAATTGTCTAAATAGCTTCATAAATGTCTTGGAAGCCTTTATAAGTGTCTAGTAGGATTACTAGTCTAAAAATGTTTAAAATGCCTAGAAAAATATCTAGTAGGTTTAAAAGTACCTAATGTGTATGAAAGTTTTGTCAGGATATAGATTCTGTCTAGTTAGCAATCCTATTCTACCTGCCCTAGTCCCTCTGCCTTAGGGGACAGGCTTCAGGGTCGACTTGTTTAAAGTAAGGGTGTTTGTGGTGTCCCGGTACCGGATTGCATTCGTTACCTTGTGGTGAGGTCCTCAAAGTCAGAGTCCCTAGGTACCGGTGGGGTCCTCATCAATAGTTAGCCCCTTGTCACCCCTTTAATAGTTAAAATTATTCAAATTCAATGTGTAAATATGTAAATAAAGTGTACTTACCTTTGTTGTGGCGTCGCAGGACCTGCGGGTCACGTGATGCGTTCCAAAACTCTATGGTTTTCTGGTTCAAGGACCTTTGGAGGAAGTCAGGTGATCGCCCACCATGCATTGGAACGGTGAGTGACAGCTGACACGGACCAATCCAAAACGGCCCTGCCCATATAAGGGAGCGGCGGCCATTACTCGCTCTTTTTTCCTCGTGGGCTGCTGATGGAGGAGGATCTGCGCAGCTGTCATCATCAGTGACTAGGCCCAAGCCTTGCGGTAACGGCCATCTTTACAAAACTGTGAGTTATCTCAATCCCTGTTGACTCCGCAAGATCACCGGACCTAAATAGACCCCTATATCCGGCCGGATCTCTGCACCAATCCTAATTCTAATAATCCTTTGGATAAGTCAATGTTCCTCAGCATCTGTCAATCATTGCCGTGCTGTATAGAGACTGTATTACTAAGACTGTTGCGGTTAATTGGATGTACCGCAAGTACTTCAGTAAAGTTTATGCAAGTTCAAGTTCATCTCTATTGTGGACCTTCATTCATTTAAGCACGCACCTATCGTTTCTGGGACGGGTGGCTATAGTATGAAGATTTACCTCAGCGTATTAACCCTCACCCTGGCATCACGAGTGACAAGGGTTAAATTAACCCCTCATATACCGAAGCAACACCCCAACTACACTACACCCCAAGGAAGTTACCACAGGTATATATTAAGAGAAAAGCCATGTGCAAATGTGGTAACTGCCTTGGGGTGTAGTGTAGTTGGGGTGTTGCTTCGGTATATGAGGGGTTAATATAACCCCTGTTACTCGTGACGCCAGGGTGAGGGTTAATACGCTAAGGTAAATCTTCGGTCTATTGCCACCCTTCCCAGAAACGATAGGTGCGTGCTTAAATGAATGAAGGTCCACAATAGGGAAGAACTTGAACTTGTATAAACTTTACTGAGGTACTTTTGGTACATCCAATGAACAGCAACAGTCTTAGTAATACAGTCTCTATACAGCACGGCAATGATTGACAGATGCTGCGGACCATGGACGTATCCAAAGGACTAGGAGAATTAGGATTGATGCAGAAATCTATCCGGATATAGGGGTCTGTTTAGGTCCGGTGATCTTGCAGACTTAACAGGGATTGAGAACTCACAGTTTTGTAATGATGGCCGTTGCCGCAAGGCTTGGGCCTAGTCACTGCTGATGACAGCTGTGCAGATCCGTCCTCATCAGCAGCCCACGAGGAACGAGAGAGAGCAATGGCTGCCGCTCCCTTATATGGGCAGGGGCAGGGCCGTTTTGGATTGGTCCATGTCAGCTGTCACTCACCGTTACAATGCATGGTGGGCGATCACCTGACTTCCTCCAAAGGTCCTTAAACCTGAAAACCATAGAGTTTTGGAACGTATCACGTGACCCGCAGGTCCTGCGACACTACAACAAGGTAAGTACACTTTATCTACATATTTACACATTGAATTTGAATAGTTTTAACTATTAAAGGGGTGACAAGGGGCTAACTATTGATGAGGACCCCACCAGTACCTAGGGACTCTGACTTTGGGGACCTCACCACAAGGTAACGGATGCAATCCAGTACCGGGACACCACACAAATTTGAGTCCATATGGAGTCCATGGATAGATACCCCTGGTTTGCCATCCCCCTATTTGTGGAGGAATCCAATGGAGGTGTTTCTGGGGGGGGGGGGGGGGGTTGGGGGGATTTAACCCTTGATTTTGTCTACGTTTTGCTCATTGATGGTTCTCGCCTTTTCTGTGCTCCTATTGTGTATTTGTTTTGGTATGGTATGTGAGTCCCTGTTCTCTGTGTTGGGGTTCCGTGTGCCCCTTGTTGCTGCCCCCTCTTCCGTACTGTTTGATGCTGTACTTTCTTCTCTATGATGCTCCTGCCTTATATTTGGTTATGTATGTTGTATGCTTTTGCCTTTTGTCTGGGGGATGATCTATTATACTGCACTGTATAGTTTCTACATGATTCTTTTTGTTTAATCTGCTGTGAAGGGTGGGCACTGGGATGTGGGGGGTGGGAGTTTGTGTGGGTGGGTGGGATGGGTTTTCTGGGTTTATGTTTTTCTTTGTTTTTGTGTGATGTATGTTTTGTAAAACGTTTAATAAAAATTTCTGAAAAAAAAAAAAAAAAAAAGACAATCTAGCCGGTATAGACAGGGTTAAAGGGGTACTCCCGTGGAAACCTTTTTTTTTTTTTTATTTTTTTTATTTTTTTTTTTTCTAAATCAACTGGTGCCAGAAAGTTAAACAGATTTGTTTTCTCTTGTCACTACCACAGTGCTCTCTGCTGACCTCTGCTGTCCATTTAAAGAACTGTTCAGAGCAGGAAAAAATCCCCATAGCAAACATATGCTGCTCTGGACAGTTCCTAAAATGGACAGCAGAGGTCAGCAGAGAGCACTGTGGTCGTGACAGAAGAGAAATCCAAAAAGAAAAGCATTTCCTCTGTAGTATACAGACCCTAAAAAGTACTGAAAGGATAAAGATTTTTTTTTAATAGAAGTCATTTACAAATCTGTTTAACTTTCTGGCACCAGTTGATTTAAAAAAAAAAAGTTTTCCATCGGAGTACCCCTTTAAGACTCCACCAGCTGCAATTCCAACAAGTGTTCTCAAAGTCTAGCCATCACTTATTACCCATCTGAATGGATCCAAAACTCAAATAATATATCTTTATAGGGGGTGGAGATGCATAATTTAATAATATAACTATATAATCCTCTCATTGTATAACCTACAGCAGGAACAGAGTGTGCGGCTGCCATAGACCGTACAGGAGTCTCGTTGCCACCCATTGATTAGACTAGGAGCTGCTGTATGTGTCAGGCATTCTATGCATAGACAATCCGGTCACCAATGCGAAGTAGATATAGCCCTAGATCACATCTTTTCTACTGACATATATTAATGACATTGCATTGGACCATATCGCAGATCATTACACAATTATCAGACCGACTACAGACTATCATTATTGTATGTATTCTCTGTGCTCCATATACAGTACATTCACTACTGTGGGAGACATTTACAGTTTACAACAAACACGCACAATTCTAGCACAGATCTGGAGCTTCTTATAGTCTGTTACTGATACTCATCCAGTAAAGTGAACCTACAGGCCAGTCTCCTCCGCCTCCCATCCCAACCATCTATAGCTACTCTACATAGTGCCACACATTGTGCCTCCAAGAAATAATACCATCAGAAATAATGTCCCCTAAAAAAAAGGCTTCTCAACTGCCCCCTCGAGTCTCTTTCAACTGTATAGGCATCCTCAGGCCGCCCATACAGTTAAAGGGGTACTCCGGCCCTAAGACATCTTATCCTATATCCAAAGGATAGGGGACAAGATGTCTGACTGCGGGGGTCCCGCAGCTGGGGACCTCCGCAATCTTGCATTCGTCACCCACCTCTTTGAGCTGCACGCCGCACTGCCAGCTCACAAACTGCCGGGTGCTGACCACGGGCCAGAGTATCCTGACATCACGACTCCGCCCCATATGACTTCACGCTTGCCCCGTCCCGTCCCGTCCCTGCTATGCAAGTCTAAGTATAGGGGATAAGATGTCTTAGGGCCGGAGTACCCTTTAAAGACTACATGGGTGAGCATTGTTTATAACTTTAAACAACTTACAGTACAAAGCAGCAGCATCTTCTAGGCCACAGGAATCTTCCAGCCTGCAGCCACTAGTTGCCTGGAATGTCCTCACACAAGCGTAGGAGGACATCACTCATTCTGCACATGTTCGGAGTGTGTCCCGTCTGTGTATAGTCTTTTTATAATTATTATTATTATTTAGTAACAGTATAGTGATATGTGGTCATGATGTAGCTTAATTATCATTAGTTTTTTTAACCTTGCCCACACCATGCCCCCCCACCACCACCTTGACAAAAGTCATGCCAACACCCCTGGTTTCAGTTTATCAATATTTTTAGAATTCCTTTTGGGGAGGAACTTCTTCAGAACAGGCCTCAGGACCTCCTGGGCTTAAGTTCAGGACTCATACGTGGATATGTGTGTGTGTGTGTGTGTGTGTGTGTGTGTGTGTGTGTGTGTGTGTGTGTGTGTGTATATATATATATATATATATATATATATATATATATATATATATATATATATATATATATATATATATAATATATATATATATACCGTATTTTTCGCCGTATAAGACGCACTTTTTCTTCCCCAAAACTGGGGGGAAAAAGTCGGTGCGTCTTATATGGCGAATACACCCCTATCGCGGCGGCGGTCCCTGCGGCCATCAACGGCCGGGACCCGCGGCTAATACAGGACATCACCGATCGCGGTGATGCCCTGTATTAACCCTTCCGACGTGGCGATCAAAGCTGACCGCCGCGTCTGAAGGGAAAGTGACACTAACCCGGCTGTTCAGTCGGGCTGTTCGGGACCGCCGCGATTTCACCGCGGCGGTCCCGAACAGCCCGACAGAATAGCCGGGTTAGTGCTTACAGGACACCGGGGGGGACCTTACCTGCCTCCTCGGTGTCTTCTCCGTTCAGGGATACCCTGTATGGCCGGCGCTCTCCTTCCTCGTCGCCGCGTACGTGCGTCGGCGTGCGTAACGACGTGATGGCGGCGACGGAGAGCGAGGATACCCGGCCGGCAGCAGAGACGTTCCGGAGCGACGGGGACACGGCGACAATGATGGAGCGACATCCAGGGCAGCGGTGACGGATCCGGAGCGGCGGGGACACGTGAGTATTACCTCCTCCTGCAGTGGTCTTCAATCTGCGGACCTCCAGATGTTACAAAACTACAACTCCCAGCATGCCCGGACAGCCAACGGCTGTCCGGGCATGCTGGAAGTTGTAGTTTTGCAACATCTGGCGGTCCGCAGGTTGAAGACCACTATTGGGTTCAAAATCTTTATTTTTTTAGATTTTGCCCCTAAAAATTGGGTGCGTCTTATACGCCGGTGCGTCCTATAGGACGAAAAATACGGTATATCTTGGTTTTATTATTCTCTGTTTTTTGATATGGTGATGGTTATATGGATTCATTTGGCACACATGCACCTTACTACATGACTGGGTATTTAGACCCCCTAGGAATGTGTATCATTTTGCTTGAATATGATTCTGATAAAGAATTAGAACGTTGCTGCTGTGACATGATTTGAATAAACCCCCTTTTTTTTTTTTTTTGCACGGATCCCTTGCGTTTCTATATATATCTTCCTGATTCCATGGGGGTCGGTCTTACACAATAATGAACAGCTATCTTTGTGCGCACACTTGCCTAGAAACAGCAGTTAGTCGCAGAGCAGCAACACCCACAGCCAGCAGATATACGCTGACAATAACATATAGAAAAACTGCAGAACTAGTTCATGGGGCACAGAGCATCAAGGGGTTAACCCAAAAAAGGGCAGAGGCCTCTGAGTGATGTGGTAAACCAGATCCGTGGTTGTTCCTCCTTCGTCCTATTTTGAAGACTTTCCCTCACTACTTCTCACGCAATAAACAATAATTCTGTAAAACGTTGTTGCGTAATTTATGTGTGTTGTGCATATGGTTCAATCTGGGTGAAAGGGCAGGTAGGTGAATTTAACTAGGGAGACTGACTCACCCAGTGTTATGAATGGCAGAGCTACAACTTCCAATAACACCTGCTAATACTGCAGAGATTTCATGCTCCTATCATTGGCACCGGCCCATCTTGTACTCATTCCATCAATGTGATCTTTACCATTAACACTGAATTATGGTGATGTATTCTCTCCAGTGTCGCTATAATCAGGGCACATACAGTCAGTTATTCCTGCGTCCGCTCTATTGATACAACCTCCGGCAGATCACTATACAACAGGGCTAAGCAGCTTAGAAAGGTGCAGATCTACTGTTGGACCTTTGGAGGATCTTGAGATCTACCTGGTACCAAGTTGTACCTTCAAAAATAGAATACAGCACCACCAAACATGCAAGAGAATACAGCACCACCAAACATACAAGAGAATACTGCACCACCCAACATACAATAGAATACAGCATGTAAGCAGCTGAGGGAAGTGGATCTGAACCGTATCAGGGAGCGCAGTTTAAGGTGCCGCTGGTTTTTCACCAGAGCCCGCCACAAATCGGGATGGTCTTGCTGCGGCAGGCGGCACTCAGGTCACTACCCCGGACACGATTCATCCACACAGGCTGCCAAAGTCATAATTGGCGCTGGAGTACACAAGAATAGTCAGTCATAGCAAAAGGTCAAGGGCAGGCAGCAAAAAAAACGCAGTCAGGTCACAGGCACAAGGTCAGGAAGTAGGCGGCACATGTGCGAGGTCAGGTCACTAGCAGGAGGTCAAGAACACTAATAGGCAAACACAGAGGAATGCTTTCACTAGGCACAGAGATCCGGCAGGGAACAGTGGAAAGTGCCGGAACTAAATAGGATTGGTTTTGACAAGCACCAATTATTGGTGCACTGGCCTTTTAAATATAGAAGAATCGGTGCACGCACGTGCCGGCAGAGGTGGGCAGGAGGAGGACAGAGCGGGGCTCGCAAGCAAGTGCGCCCTGCAATGCAAGGGACAGGAGCACCAGAGAAAGAAGAGAAAGGGGCAGAAAGTGAGCTGCAGTCCAGGGTTGTCACGATGCCGGCTGGCAGGAGGTGGATCCTCTGTGCCAGAGAGGGATAGGCGTGGACCGTGCTAGTGGACCGGTTCTAAGTCACTACTGGTTTTCACCAGAGCCCGCCGCAAAGCGGGATGGTCTTGCTGCGGCGGTAGTGACCAGGTCGTATCCACTAGCAACGGCTCAACCTCTCTGACTGCTGAAGATAGGCGCGGTACAAGGGAGTAGACAGAAGCAAGGTCGGACGTAGCAGAAGGTCGGGGCAGGCAGCAAGGATCGTAGTCAGGGGCAACGGCAGGAGGTCTGGAACACAGGCTAGGAACACACAAGGAAACGCTTTCACTGGCACAATGGCAACAAGATCCGGCGAGGGAGTGCAGGGGAAGTGAGGTATAAATAGGGAGTGCACAGGTGAACACACTAATTAGAACCACTGCGCCAATCAGCGGCGCAGTGGCCCTTTAAATCGCAGAGACCCGGCGCGCGCGCGCCCTAGGGAGCGGGGCCGCGCGCGCCGGGACAGGACCGACGGAGAGCGAGTCAGGTACGGGAGCCGGGATGCGCATCTCGAGCGGGCGCCACCCGCATCGCGAATCGCATCCCGGCTGGAGGCGGTATCGCAGCGCACCGGGTCAGTGGATCTGACCGGAGCGCTGCAGTAGCGAGAGTGTAGCGAGCGCTCCGGGGAGGAGCGGGGACCCGGAGCGCTCGGCGTAACAGTACCCCCCCCCCCTTGGGTCTCCCCCTCTTCTTAGAGCCTGAGAACCTGAGGAGCAGACTTTTGTCTAGGATATTGTCCTCAGGTTCCCAGGATCTCTCTTCAGGACCACAACCCTCCCAATCCTTTACGGAGAAGATGTCCGAGGAGCCGGAAACAGGAGTGGGAGAAACAAGTTTGGGAGAGAAACGGTTGATGATGAGTGGTTTAAGAAGAGAAACGTGAAAGGCATTAGGAATACGAAGAGAAGGAGGAAGAGGAAGTTTGTAAGAGACCGGATTAATCTGGCACAAAATTTTGAAAGGACCAAGATAGCGTGGTCCCAATTTGTAGCTAGGGACACGGAAGCGGACATATTTAGCGGAGAGCCATACCTTGTCTCCAGGAGAAAAAATGGGGGGAGCTCTTCTTTTCTTATCAGCAAACTTCTTCATGCGTGATGAAGCCTGTAAGAGAGAATTTTGGGTCTCTTTCCATATGGTGGAAAGATCACGAGATATTTCATCCACAGCGGGCAAACCAGAGGGCAAGGGAGTAGGGAGGGGGGGAAGAGGGTGACGGCCGTACACCACGAAAAATGGGGATTTGGAGGAAGATTCAGAGACTCTGAAGTTATACGAGAATTCGGCCCATGGTAGAAGATCTGCCCAGTCATCCTGGCGGGAGGAAACAAAATGCCGTAAATAATCACCCAGGACCTGGTTAATTCTTTCTACTTGCCCATTGGATTGAGGATGATATGCAGAAGAAAAGTTTAATTTAATCTTGAGTTGTTTACAGAGAGCCCTCCAGAATTTTGACACGAATTGGACGCCTCTATCCGAGACGATCTGCGTGGGCAACCCGTGAAGACGAAAAATGTGTACAAAAAATTGTTTTGCCAACTGAGGCGCTGAAGGAAGACCAGGAAGAGGGATGAAATGTGCCATCTTGGAGAATCGATCAACGACCACCCAAACAGTGTTGCCACGGGATGGGGGTAAGTCTGTAATAAAGTCCATACCAATCAGAGACCAAGGCTGTTCGGGGACAGGCAGAGGATGAAGAAGACCAGCGGGCTTCTGGCGAGGAGTCTTATCCCGGGCACAGACAGTGCAGGCTCGCACAAAATCCACAACATCCGTCTCCAGAGTCGTCCACCAATAGAAACGAGAGATGAGTTGCACGGATTTCTTGATGCCCGCATGACCTGCGAGATGGGAGGAGTGACCCCATTTGAGGATTCCGAGGCGTTGGCGTGGAGAGACGAAGGTCTTCCCTGGAGGAGTTTGCCTGATGGAGGCTGGAGAAGTGGAGATCAGGCAGTCAGGAGGAATGATGTGTTGCGGAGAGAGCTCTACTTCCGAGGCATCCGAGGAACGAGAGAGAGCATCGGCCCTAATGTTCTTATCGGCAGGCCGAAAGTGAATTTCAAAATTAAATCGGGCAAAGAACAGAGACCACCTGGCCTGGCGAGGATTCAGCCGTTGGGCAGACTGGAGATAGGAGAGGTTCTTGTGATCGGTGTAAATAATAACTGGAAATCTTGATCCCTCCAGCAGATGCCTCCATTCCTCAAGTGCTAATTTAATGGCTAGAAGCTCTCGATCCCCGATGGAGTAGTTCCTCTCCGCCGGAGAGAAGGTCCTAGAAAAAAAACCACAAGTAACAGCATGCCCGGAAGAATTTTTTTGTAGAAGGACCGCTCCAGCTCCCACTGAGGAGGCATCAACCTCCAATAGGAAGGGTTTAGATGGGTCAGGTCTGGAGAGCACGGGAGCCGAAGAAAAGGCAGACTTGAGCTGTTTAAAGGCATCTTCCGCTTGAGGAGGCCATGACTTAGGATTGGCATTCTTTTTGGTTAAAGCCACGATAGGAGCCACAATGGTGGAAAAATGTGGAATAAATTGTCTGTAATTGGCGAACCCCAAAAAACGTTGGATAGCACGGAGTCCGGAGGGGCGTGGCCAATCTAAGACGGCAGAGAGTTTGTCTGGATCCATTTGTAGTCCCTGGCCAGAGACCAAGTATCCTAGGAAAGGAAGAGATTGACATTCAAACAGACATTTCTCCATTTTGGCATAAAGTTGATTGTCACGAAGTCTCTGAAGAACCATGCGGACATGCTGGCGGTGTTCTTCTAGGTTGGCAGAAAAAATCAGGATATCGTCCAGATATACAACAACACAGGAATATAAGAGATCACGAAAAATTTCATTAACAAAGTCTTGGAAGACGGCAGGAGCGTTGCACAGGCCAAAGGGCATGACCAGATACTCAAAGTGTCCATCTCTAGTGTTAAATGCCGTTTTCCATTCATCCCCCTCTCTGATGCGGATGAGATTATAAGCACCTCTTAAGTCCAGTTTGGTAAAGATGTGGGCACCTTGGAGGCGATCAAAGAGTTCAGAGATGAGAGGTAGGGGGTAGCGGTTCTTTACCGTGATTTTATTAAGACCGCGGTAGTCAATGCAAGGACGTAGGGAGCCATCTTTTTTGGACACAAAGAAAAATCCGGCTCCGGCAGGAGAGGAGGATTTGCGGATAAAGCCCTTTTTTAAATTTTCCTGGATGTACTCAGACATAGCAAGAGTCTCTGGGGCAGAGAGAGGATAAATTCTGCCCCGGGGTGGAGTAGTGCCCGGGAGGAGGTCAATAGGACAGTCATAAGGCCTGTGAGGAGGTAGTCTCAGCTTGTTTTTTGCAAAAAACATCCGCAAAGTCCATATAGACCTTAGGGAGACCGGTTACAGGGGGAACCACAGGGTCACGGCAAGGAGTACTGGGAACCGGTTTAAGGCAGTCCTTGAAACAAGAGGGACCCCAACTCTTGATCTCCCCAGTGGACCAATCCAGGGTTGGGGAATGGTGTTGAAGCCAGGGTAGTCCAAGGAGAATTTCGGAAGTGCAATTGGGGAGGACCAAAAACTCAATTTTCTCGTGATGAGGTCCGATGCACATTAGGAGGGGCTCCGTGCGGAAACGTATGGTACAGTCCAATCTTTCATTGTTAACACAATTGATGTAGAGGGGTCTGGCGAGACTGGTCACCGGGATGTTGAACCTGTTGATGAGAGAGGCCAAAATAAAATTTCCTGCAGATCCGGAATCCAAGAAGGCCATAGTAGAGAAGGAGAAGGCAGAGGCAGATATCCGCACAGGCACAGTAAGACGTGGAGAAGCAGAGTTGACATCAAGGACTGTCTCAACTTTGTGCGGAGTCAGCGTACGTCTTTCCAGGCGGGGAGGACGGATAGGACAATCCTTCAGGAAGTGTTCGGTACCGGCACAGTACAGGCAGAGATTCTCCATGCGGCGTCGTGTCCTCTCTTGAGGTGTCAGGCGAGACCGGTCGACCTGCATAGCCTCCACGGCGGGAGGCACAGGAACGGATTGCAGGGGACCAGAGGAGAGAGGAGCCGGGGAGAAAAAACGCCTCGTGCGAACAAAGTCCATATCCTGGCAGAGCTCCTGACGCCTTTCGGAAAAACGCATGTCAATGCGAGTGGCTAGATGAATGAGTTCATGTAGGTTAGCAGGGATTTCTCGTGCGGCCAGAACATCTTTAATGTTGCTGGATAGGCCTTTTTTAAAGGTCGCGCAGAGGGCCTCATTATTCCAGGATAGTTCAGAAGCAAGAGTACGGAATTGTACGGCGTACTCGCCAACGGAAGAATTACCCTGGACCAGGTTCAACAGGGCAGTCTCAGCAGAAGAGGCTCGGGCAGGTTCCTCAAAGACACTTCGAATTTCCGAGAAGAAGGAGTGTACATGTCACGATGCCGGCTGGCAGGTAGTGGATCCTCTGTGCCAGAGAGGGATTGGCGTGGACCGTGCTAGTGGACCGGTTCTAAGCCACTACTGGTTTTCACCAGAGCCCGCCGCAAAGCGGGATGGTCTTGCTGCGGCGGTAGTGACCAGGTCGTATCCACTAGCAACGGCTCACCTCTCTGGCTGCTGAAGATAGGCGCGGTACAAGGGAGTAGGCAGAAGCAAGGTCGGACGTAGCAGAAGGTCGGGGCAGGCAGCAAGGATCGTAGTCAGGGGCAACGGCAGAAGGTCTGGAAACACAGGCAAGGAACACACAAGGAACGCTTTCACTGGCACTAAGGCAACAAGATCCGGCAAGGGAGTGCAAGGGAAGTGAGGTAATATAGGGAAGTGCACAGGTGAAAACCCTAATTGGAACCACTGCGCCAATCAGCGGCGCAGTGGCCCTTTAAATCGCAGAGACCCGGCGCGCGCGCGCCCTAGGGAGCGGGGCCGCGCGCGCCGGGACAGAACAGACGGGGAGCGAGTCAGGTAGGGGAGCCGGGGTGCGCATCGCGAGCGGGCGCTACCCGCATCGCGAATCGCATCCCGGCTGGCAGCGGGATCGCAGCGCCCCGGGTCAGAGGACGTGACCGGAGCGCTGCAGCGGAGGGAGTGAAGCGAGCGCTCCGGGGAGGAGCGGGGACCCGGAGCGCTCGGCGTAACAGTACCCCCCCCCCTTGGGTCTCCCCCTCTTCTTGGAGCCTGAGAACCTGAGGAGCAGACTTTTGTCAAGGATGTTGTCCTCAGGTTCCCAGGATCTCTCTTCAGGACCACAACCCTCCCAGTCTACTAAAAAAAAATTTTTCCCTCTGACCTTTTTGGCAGCCAAAATTTCCTTGACCGAGAAGATGTCCGAGGAGCCGGAAACAGGAGTGGGAGGAACAGATTTGGGAGAAAAACGGTTGAGGATGAGTGGTTTGAGAAGAGAGACGTGAAAGGCATTAGGGATACGAAGAGAAGGAGGAAGAAGAAGTTTATAAGAGACAGGATTAATTTGACACAAAATTTTGAAAGGACCAAGATAGCGTGGTCCCAACTTGTAGCTAGGGACACGGAAGCGGACATATTTAGCGGAGAGCCATACCTTGTCTCCAGGGGAAAAAACGGGGGGAGCTCTTCTTTTCTTATCCGCGAACCTCTTCATACGTGAAGAAGCCTGTAAGAGAGAATTTTGGGTCTCTCTCCATATAATGGAAAGGTCACGAGAAATTTCATCCACAGCGGGCAGACCAGAGGGCAAGGGGGTAGGGAGGGGGGGAAGAGGGTGACGGCCGTACACCACGAAAAATGGGGATTTGGAGGAAGATTCAGAGACCCTGAAGTTATACGAGAATTCGGCCCATGGAAGGAGATCTGCCCAGTCATCCTGGCGGGAGGAAACAAAATGTCGCAAATAATCACCCAGGATCTGGTTAATTCTTTCTACTTGTCCATTGGACTGGGGATGATATGCAGAGGAAAAATTTAATTTAATCTTGAGTTGTTTACAGAGAGCCCTCCAGAATTTAGACACGAATTGGACCCCTCTATCCGAGACAATCTGCGTAGGCAACCCGTGAAGACGAAAAATGTGTACAAAAAATTGTTTAGCCAACTGAGGCGCAGAAGGAAGACCAGGAAGAGGGATGAAATGTGCCATTTTGGAGAATCGATCAACGACCACCCAAATAACGGTGTTGCCACGGGAAGGGGGTAAATCAGTAATAAAATCCATACCAATCAGAGACCAAGGCTGTTCGGGGACAGGCAGAGGATGAAGAAAACCAGCGGGCTTCTGGCGAGGAGTCTTATCCCGGGCACAGATAGTGCAGGCTCGCACAAAGTCCCCAACATCCGTCTCCAGAGTCGGCCACCAATAGAAGCGGGAGATGAGTTGCACAGATTTCTTGATGCCCGCATGACCTGCGAGATGGGAGGAGTGACCCCATTTGAGGATTCCGAGGCGTTGGCGTGGAGAAACAAAGGTCTTTCCTGGAGGAGTCTGCCTGATGGAGGCAGGAGAAGTGGAGATCAGGCAGTCAGGTGGAATGATGTGTTGCGGAGGGAGATCAACTTCTGAGGCATCCGAGGAACGAGAGAGAGCATCGGCCCTAATGTTCTTATCGGCAGGACGAAAGTGAATCTCAAAATTAAATCGGGCAAAGAACAGAGACCACCGGGCCTGGCGAGGATTCAGCCGTTGGGCAGACTGGAGGTAGGAGAGGTTCTTGTGGTCGGTGTAGATAATAACAGGAAATCTTGATCCCTCCAGCAGATGCCTCCATTCCTCAAGTGCTAATTTAATGGCTAGAAGCTCTCGATCCCCGATGGAGTAGTTCCTCTCCGCTGGAGAGAAGGTCCTAGAGAAAAAACCACAAGTGACAGCATGCCCGGAAGAATTTTTTTGTAGAAGAACAGCTCCAGCTCCCACTGAGGAGGCATCAACCTCCAATAGGAAGGGTTTGGAAGGGTCAGGTCTGGAGAGCACGGGAGCCGAAGAAAAGGCAGACTTGAGTCGTTTAAAGGAGTCTTCTGCTTGAGGAGGCCAGGACTTGGGATCAGCATTTTTTTTGGTTAAAGCCACGATAGGAGCCACAATGGTAGAAAAATGTGGAATAAATTGCCTGTAATAATTGGCGAACCCCAAAAAGCGTTGGATAGCACGGAGTCCGGAGGGGCGTGGCCAATCTAAGACGGCAGAGAGTTTGTCTGGATCCATCTGTAGTCCCTGGCCAGAGACCAAATATCCTAGAAAAGGAAGAGATTGGCATTCAAACAGACATTTCTCAATTTTGGCATAGAGTTGGTTGTCACGAAGTCTCTGAAGAACCATACGGACATGCTGGCGGTGTTCTTCTAGATTGGCAGAAAAAATTAGGATATCGTCCAGATATACAACAACACAGGAGTATAACAGATCACGAAAAATTTCATTGACAAAGTCTTGGAAGACGGCAGGGGCATTGCACAGTCCAAAGGGCATGACCAGATACTCAAAGTGTCCATCTCTGGTGTTAAATGCCGTTTTCCACTCGTCCCCCTCTCTGATGCGGATGAGGTTATAGGCGCCTCTTAAGTCCAATTTAGTGAAGATGTGGGCACCTTGGAGGCGATCAAAGAGTTCAGAGATGAGGGGTAAGGGGTAGCGGTTCTTAACCGTGATTTTATTAAGACCGCGGTAGTCAATGCAAGGACGTAGGGAGCCATCTTTTTTGGACACAAAGAAAAATCCGGCTCCGGCAGGAGAGGAGGATTTACGGATAAAGCCCTTTTTTAGATTCTCCTGGACGTATTCGGACATGGCAAGAGTCTCTGGGGCAGAGAGAGGATAAATTCTGCCCCGGGGTGGAGTAGTACCCGGGAGGAGGTCGATAGGGCAATCATAAGGCCTGTGAGGAGGTAGAGTCTCAGCTTGTTTTTTGCAGAAAACATCCGCGAAGTCCATATAGGCCTTAGGGAGACCGGTTACTGGAGGAACCACAGAGTTACGGCAAGGGTTACTGGGAACCGGTTTTAGACAGTTCTTGGAACAAGAGGACCCCCAACTCTTGATCTCCCCAGTGGACCAATCCAGGGTTGGGGAATGAAGTTGAAGCCAGGGAAGTCCAAGGAGAATCTCCGAGGTGCAATTGGGGAGGACCAAAAGTTCAATCCTCTCATGATGAGATCCGATGCTCATAAGAAGGGGCTCCGTGCGGAAACGTATGGTACAGTCCAATCTTTCATTATTTACACAATTGATGTAGAGGGGTCTGGCGAGACTGGTCACCGGGATGTTGAACCTGTTGACGAGAGAGGCCAAAATAAAATTTCCTGCAGATCCAGAGTCCAAGAAGGCCACTGTAGAGAAGGAGAAGGCAGAGGCAGACATCCGCACAGGCACAGTAAGACGTGGAGAAGCAGAGTAGACATCAAGGACTGTCTCACCTTTGTGCGGAGTCAGCGTACGTCTTTCCAGGCGGGGAGGACGGATAGGACAATCCCTCAGGAAGTGTTCGGTACTAGCACAGTACAGGCAGAGGTTCTCCATACGGCGTCGTGTCCTCTCTTGAGGTGTCAGGCGAGACCGGTCGACCTGCATAGCCTCCACGGCGGGAGGCACAGGAACAGATTGCAGGGGACCAGAGGAGAGAGGAGCCGAGGAGACGAAACGCCTCGTGCGAACAGAGTCCATATCTTGGCGGAGTTCCTGACGCCTTTCAGAAAAACGCATGTCAATGCGAGTGGCTAGGTGAATAAGTTCATGTAGATTAGCAGGAATTTCTCGTGCGGCCAGAACATCTTTAATGTTGCTGGATAGGCCTTTTTTGAAGGTCGCGCAGAGGGCCTCATTATTCCAGGACAATTCTGAAGCAAGTGTACGGAATTGTACGGCATACTCGCCAACGGAAGAATTACCCTGGACCAGGTTCAACAGGGCAGTCTCAGCAGAAGAGGCTCGGGCAGGTTCCTCAAAGACACTTCGGATTTCCGAGAAGAAGGAGTGTACAGAGGCAGTGACGGGGTCATTGCGGTCCCAGAGCGGTGTGGCCCATGACAGGGCTTTTCCGGACAGAAGACTGACTACGAAAGCCACCTTAGACCTTTCAGTGGGAAACAGGTCCGACATCATCTCCAGATGCAGGGAACATTGGGAAAGAAAGCCACGGCAAAACTTAGAGTCCCCATCAAATTTATCCGGCAAGGATAAGCGTATCCCAGGAGCGGCCACTCGCTGCGGAGGAGGTGCAGGAGCTGGCGGAGGAGATGACTGCTGAAGCTGTGGTAGCAACTGTTGTAGCATAACGGTCAGTTGAGACAGCTGTTGGCCTTGTTGCGCTATCTGTTGTGACTGCTGGGCGACCACCGTGGTGAGGTCAGCGACAACTGGCAGAGGAACTTCAGCGGGATCCATGGCCGGATCTACTGTCACGATGCCGGCTGGCAGGTAGTGGACCCTCTGTGCCAGAGAGGGATTGGCGTGGACCGTGCTAGTGGACCGGTTCTAAGCCACTACTGGTTTTCACCAGAGCCCGCCGCAAAGCGGGATGGTCTTGCTGCGGCGGTAGTGACCAGGTCGTATCCACTAGCAACGGCTCACCTCTCTGGCTGCTGAAGATAGGCGCGGTACAAGGGAGTAGGCAGAAGCAAGGTCGGACGTAGCAGAAGGTCGGGGCAGGCAGCAAGGATCGTAGTCAGGGGCAACGGCAGAAGGTCTGGAAACACAGGCAAGGAACACACAAGGAACGCTTTCACTGGCACTAAGGCAACAAGATCCGGCAAGGGAGTGCAAGGGAAGTGAGGTAATATAGGGAAGTGCACAGGTGAAAACCCTAATTGGAACCACTGCGCCAATCAGCGGCGCAGTGGCCCTTTAAATCGCAGAGACCCGGCGCGCGCGCGCCCTAGGGAGCGGGGCCGCGCGCGCCGGGACAGAACAGACGGGGAGCGAGTCAGGTAGGGGAGCCGGGGTGCGCATCGCGAGCGGGCGCTACCCGCATCGCGAATCGCATCCCGGCTGGCAGCGGGATCGCAGCGCCCCGGGTCAGAGGACGTGACCGGAGCGCTGCAGCGGAGGGAGTGAAGCGAGCGCTCCGGGGAGGAGCGGGGACCCGGAGCGCTCGGCGTAACAGTACAGAGGCAGTGACGGGGTCATTGCGGTCCCAGAGCGGTGTGGCCCATGACAGAGCTTTTCCAGACAGAAGGCTGACTACGAAAGCCACCTTAGACCTTTCAGTAGGAAACTGGTCCGACATCATCTCCAAGTGCAGGGAACATTGAGAAAGAAAGCCACGGCAAAATTTAGAGTCCCCATCAAATTTATCCGGCAAGGATAGTCGTAGGCCTGAAGCGGCCACTCGCTGCGGAGGAGGTGCAGGAGCTGGCGGAGGAGATGATTGCTGAAGCTGTGGTAGTAGCTGCTGTAGCATCCCGGTCAGTTGAGACAGCTGGTGGCCTTGTTGCGCTATCTGTTGTGACTGCTGGGCGACCACCGTGGTGAGGTCGGCGACAACTGGCAGAGGAACTTCAGCGGGATCCATGGCCGGATCTACTGTCACGATGCCGGCTGGCAGGAGGTGGATCCTCTGTGCCAGAGAGGGATAGGCGTGGACCGTGCTAGTGGACCGGTTCTAAGTCACTACTGGTTTTCACCAGAGCCCGCCGCAAAGCGGGATGGTCTTGCTGCGGCGGTAGTGACCAGGTCGTATCCACTAGCAACGGCTCAACCTCTCTGACTGCTGAAGATAGGCGCGGTACAAGGGAGGAGACAGAAGCAAGGTCGGACGTAGCAGAAGGTCGGGGCAGGCAGCAAGGATCGTAGTCAGGGGCAACGGCAGGAGGTCTGGAACACAGGCTAGGAACACACAAGGAAACGCTTTCACTGGCACAATGGCAACAAGATCCGGCGAGGGAGTGCAGGGGAAGTGAGGTATAAATAGGGAGTGCACAGGTGAACACACTAATTAGAACCACTGCGCCAATCAGCGGCGTAGTGGCCCTTTAAATCGCAGAGACCCGGCGCGCGCGCGCCCTAGGGAGCGGGGCCGCGCGCGCCGCGACAGGACCGACGGAGAGCGAGTCAGGTACGGGAGCCGGGATGCGCATCGCGAGCGGGCGCCACCCGCATCGCGAATCGCATCCCGGCTGGAGGCGGTATCGCAGCGCACCGGGTCAGTGGATCTGACCGGAGCGCTGCAGTAGCGAGAGTGTAGCGAGCGCTCCGGGGAGGAGCGGGGACCCGGAGCGCTCGGCGTAACAAGGGTTCGCAAACGGGCGCATCCCGCAACGCGAACCGCGGCACTGCCGGGAGCAGAGGGCAACATAGGAGAGCACTCCCGGTCGAAGCGAGAGCCCTGACGCATGCTGCATGCAAGAGATAACACCACCAAACATACAAGAGAAAACAGCACCACCAAACATACAAAAAAATACTGCACCACCCAACATACAAGAGATAACAACTTCACCAAACATACAAGAGAATACAGTACCATCAAACATACAAGAGAATACAGCACCATCCAACATACAAGAGATAACAACACCACTAAACATACAAGATAATACAGCACCATCAAACATACAATATGATAAAGCACCGATCAGAGGCAAAACATGCCAGTAATGTCCAGTGACTCACAGGTTAAGACTTATATAGTAGATATTCATCTGCTTCATCTCCTCCATCCGACTACTCTGCCAAAAATATTCCTTACACCCATGACTCTTTTGCCCTCAACCAGTAATAGTGGCCACCAAATAATTGTTCCAATCTGAATACCCCCATAGTGCTACCAATGAGCAGACAGAGGGAAACATTGGTTGGCATATTATGGGTGCAGCTTTTTTGTTACCCACATTTTTTGTTACTCACATTAGTGATGAGCGGCATAGGCCATATTTGAATTCACGATATTTTGCGAATATATGGACGAATATTCGTCATATATTCGCGAAATTCACATATTCGTTATATTCCGTTTTTTTTCCGCATATGCGAAAATATATGCGAATATTCGCGAATATTGAGCCCTCCCTTTTTTAGGGAACTTTGACTAGTTCATTAACTCTGTGATTTTTTTTTTGCCGATTGAAACCAATAGGCCCATTGTGGTCTATGGGAATCTCACGGCATGTAAAACAGTTAGATAAGCAGGACCGTCTCGGCAGCACAACTCTTTCTCTACACTGGTTTTGATGAATCTCCCCCATAGAGGGAGATTCATCAAAACCTGTCCAGAGGAAAAGTTTCTGAGTTGCCCTTAGCAACCAATCAGATCGCTTCTTTCATTTTTCAGAGGCTTTTCAAAAATGAAGGAAACAATCTGATTGGTTGCTATGGACAACTGCACAACTCTTTCTCTACACTGGTTTTCCGCATATTCGCAAATTTTGAGCTTTAATGGTATAGGGAACTTTGACTAGTGCAGTAACTCTGTGATTTTTTGCCCATTGTGGTCTATGGGGATCTCACTGCATGTAAAACAGTTAGATAAGCAGGACCTTCTCGGCAGCACAGTGGATGGGAGACCACCACGGGTTCGAGTCCCGGGGTGTTACAGTGCTTTTTCTTCTGTATCATAGCAAAGTAACAACTGAGCGCCCCCCCCTTGTCTTTGGAGGAGAAGCCCCTTGTCTTTGGGGGAGAATTTACAGAGAACATCTTTTTCCTAAACTTGTTATACGGTCCATTTATATGCCTCCTGCTCTAATGACTAAATAAATGTAACTCTTACTATCGTCATAACCTTTGTGTTGCTTATTAGATTAGTTACTCATCTTTGTTCCTTTTCAGTACCAGATATTCCAGGTGAGGCCGTACCAATACTTTATTAAGCTGTAATATTATTTCCCTGTCCTGCAAGTCCATACCTGTTCTGATATCTGACAAAATCCTGCTGGTCTTAGAAGCAGCTGCTTGACATTGTGCTGTTCTGTAGTCTATGATCTACAACCGGGGCTCAAGTCCTGGAGGAACGCATGGGAACGGAGTTCCTGCACTTTTTCCACAGCAGGAACACTGTTCCCATTAGCAGAAGTCCTGCAGGACCAGTCCTTAAATGGAAATCTTGGGTTCCCACACTCTTTTTCCCAGGACTAGATCCTTCTCTACTAGTGACTCTACCAGGTCACTACTCCTCCTAAGACATATGATGCTGCAAGCAATTACTCCTTTAGGACATATGATGCTGCAGGTATTACTCTCCCTAAGACATATGATGCTGCAGATTATTATTACTTGTCCTAGAACATATATAATGCTGTGGGTTTTTTTTGTACCCAGATGCATAACTTTACATTTATCCACATTGAACCTTATTTTCCTAGTGGATGTCCAATTGCTCAGTCTGGACGGGAGGGAGACCGGGCCTGCAGTGCGGGAGTGTGCAGGATTTGCGGGAACACCCGTTCCTTTCCGCAACAACCTTATTACCGCCCACATTTTATGCATTGGATCCTGCGGGATCCCAATCCTGATGCACTACTACCTTGGGTTACACCACTTATAACCGGGGACCAATCAGAGCAGGAATCCTTTACCACCACTCTCTGGGTACGGTCCTTAAAGGGGTACTCCGCTGCTCAGTGTTTGAAAGAAACTGTTCCGAGCGCTGAAGCCGGCACCAGGACCTTGTGACGTCATAGCCCCGCCCCCTCATGATGTCATGCCCCGCCTCCTCAATGCAAGCCTATGGGAGGGGGCGTGACAGGCGTCACGCCCCCTCCCATAGGCTTGCATTGAGGAGGTGGGGCGTGACATCATGAGGGGGCGGGGCTATGACTATACGAGCTCCCGGTGCCGGCTCCAGCGTTTGGAACAGTTTCTTACAAACGCTGAGCAGCGGAGTACCCCTTTAGGCCAGTTTTAAGTCCAATGACAAGTTATTCTTCGTATACCTTGAGACCATTATTTACCCATCAGGCCCAGATGACGGACACAGTCAAGCACTGTATATGCATGTACAAGTATCACCATGGAATAAATGATTACATGGAGTAATTGCTGAGTTGTATGTAAATGAATGATCACAAGTAATAATTGCTAAGATGTATGTAAATGACCTTGTAATTACAGGTCACCGCTGGCATATCAAATATAGGGCAGAATACCGATGCAAGATATGGTTACTAAGGTAGGAAAAACACATGCAGGATGCTATGATCCAAAATGGTAATACACCATTGGCTGTCTTCATAAAATACATTCATTATATACTATATATAGTGCATAATATCTGGTGTAGGAAAGGGCAAAGCACAATACAAGCTGTACTCAGGTGGGAATGGAATAAGATATTATAAGGTTTTCTCCATCCATGATTACATATACAAATAATAATGGATTGTCCAATCATAAGCATTTGTGGTGTGTCCACAGTATATACCAGTATTTCCCAAAAAGGGTGCCTGCAGCTGTTGCAAAACTACCACTCTTGGATAAAGACATCCTGGGGAAAGGCATCAGGGTACTGGGGTGACTGGGGTGAGCCCTGGTAACTCTGTATGGACCTGAAATAAAGATTTACCTTCTTACCTATATTTACGGATATTCTCTTTTGTGTGCAGGAGTGTATGCTCTTAATGATTTCAAATCATAACACATCCCACCCACCGCATCATAACACATCCCACCCACCGTGACCTAACACATCCCACCAACCATGACCTAACACATTCCACCCAATGTGACCTAACACATCCCACCCACTGCATAATAACACATCCCACCCACTGCATAATAACACATCCCACCTACCGTGACCTAACACATCCCACCCACCGTGACCTAACACATCCCACCGCAACCTAACACATACCACCTACTGCATAATAACACATCCCACATACCGAGACCAAACACAACCCAACCAACATGACCTAACACATCCCACCCACCGTGAACTAACATGTCCCACCCACCATGACCTAAGACATCCCACCCACCGTGACCTAACGCATCCCACCAACCGTGACCTAACACATTCCACCCACCGCGACCTAACACATACCACCCACCGCGACCTAAGACATCCCACCCACTGCATCATAACACATCCCACCCACTGCATCATAACACATCCCACCCACTGCATCATAACACATCCCACCCATCGTAACCTAACATATCCCACCCACCAAGACCTAAAACATCCCACCCAATGTGACCAAACACATTCCACCCACTGATGGAGAACAATGTGCTCCATCCTACACCAACCTGTTCTTGGGCTGGTGGGAGCAGACACAAGTGTATCCATCGTGGTTCTTTAAACAAGTAACCCAATGATTTAATTTTATTGATGATTTTTATTTTCTGGTAGTGTTCGAGGGAGGAGTGTCTTGAATTTATCTCCTTCCTCAACCATAACAAAGTGCATAAATATCAATTTGATGAGTAATATTTATTTTCTTACAGTAGAATTCCTTGATTTAGAACTTACTATTCAGGACAACCAGATAATATGAAATCTCTATCGGTGACCAATAGCCTTTTTCACTACATTACATTTCTTTCCACCCTAAACATACTCTAAAAGAGATTCGAACAGGCCAGTTCCTGCGTATCAGGAGAAATCACTACTCAATTCAAGTCGAAGATGCTCCTTCATGCTCCAAAGTGCCTTATTCCTCTTCATTGGAAGCTCTCGACTCCTCCATAGCCCTTTGATCATCTCTCTAGGATTCAGGATGTATACAACATGGAATATAAGATTGTCAATCTATACAACACTATAGACCGAAATGTCTGGGCTACATAGGACGATTTCAGGGACAGTAGAGGTGGTTGATGTCTCCACCGCTCTCTCTTTTTGCTATATTTTGAGAAACCTCCTAAAAAAAAAAAAAAAACGCAATATAAGGGAAATTTTTTTGTTAAGACATCCGTACACCAGCAGTCTTCCCAGGTAAACCGGAACTGGTCTCAAGCTCCGAACTTGCTGTCAAGGAGTCATTTTTAGAAACCTGCTCGTAGTTTGCAATGAGGCACCACATTTCAGGGCTCTTTCCCATGTGTGCTATTAATCCAATCCGATCAGGAACTACGACAAAACGTCTAATATTCTTCTGGCACTGACTTGTCCCTATCAAAAGGTAAATGTGGGCCCGACCAGTCAGCAGCTTCGGAGAAGGGTTCAAAAACATCTCTCCACTATGGCCTTAGCTAAAAGAGATGCTGGAAATCAACCAATACTTACCTCAGTTGCAGAACATTTCCTACATTTCCATTTGGGCTCCTCAAGCAGATTGACAGGGTAACAACAAATATCTACTACCATTAGAGGTGGAACATTACCAACAAACTGCTACAACAGAAAGCAAAATGGATCTTATCGTAAGAACAACACCACCTGGAGGGCTGAATGAGGAATTACTGTTTACGGGATTCTTGGGTCATGAACTATTTGATCACTATTATTACTGTCTGGAATTATTCCTTTGTATATTATACAGTAAACAATAATAATTATTTAACATTTTATTATTTTTCCATTTTGTTATGCACATTTCACAGTTACAGCACTAAATGGGAATATTCCTCTTGAACACACTCCCAGGTACTCATGTTTTAGGTTACATTCACTTAGTTTATCATTGTTATTTTTCTCATAATTTTTCACTTTTATACCAGTAGTCTCAAAACAGTGGACCTCCAGCTGTTGCCCGTACACAGTGATCAGAACAAGCGGGCTGCTTGGATAATAGCAAACATCAGCAATACTGATCACGTCATCTAAAGTATTTGCTTTGGGGTACTCATCAGACCACCCGCAGTCGGCTGCGGGAGTCCGATAAGTCGTAATGGCGGCCGGCAGTCTCCTTACCTTCTCCATGCCACTCTTCCGGGATCTATCTGTATGGACTGCCTTCTGGCAGACAATACAAATCACAGGTAACACTAATCAGTGCTATGCACTGCACTGAACATTAAAGGGGTACTCCGGTGGAAAACTTTTTTTTTTTTTTTTTTTTTTTAAATCAACTGGCATCAGAAAGTTAAACAGATTTGTAAATTACTTCTATTAAAAAAAAAAATCTTAATCCTTCCAGTACTTATTAGCTGCTGAATACTACAGAGGAAATGGTTTTCTTTTTGGAACACAGAGCTTTCTGCTGACATCTCTGTCCATTTTAAAGGGGTTACCCACCATAAGGTGATTTTAGTACGTACCTGGCAGACAGTAATGGACATGCTTAGGAAGGATCTGCGCTTGTCTTGGAGCTAAATGGCTATATTGGGAGATTACCATAACACTGTGGCTAGCTTTTTGTGAACTAGTATTTCCTGTTTAACTTTTCTTTTTTTGACTACAAATCCCAAAATTCCATCTTCCTCCCTCCCACACATCAGCCACCCCACTCATTGAAACATAAATGAGCTGCATTCATTCAAAGACCTGTGGTTTTCAATCAGGGTGCCTACAGCTGTTGCATTATTTGCAGATTGATCTCTCTCCCACCAAGCGATCGCTCCACCCATTGAAGCAGACAGGCATCAGCTGACTAGTGAGTCAGGTCTCTGCCACATTGCAAGCTGGGAAAAATCTGAGACAAGAGTCCAGATGCTATAGACGTGTGCACTGCTGATACATATTTTCAGACGTCACTAACTGGATGACGTGTCTTGCGCATTACACAATCCGCGCATGTGCAGTGATTTCTTACCGGTTGTCTCTCTTTCATGGGGAGACACAGACCAATGACCAATGTTATCATGGTATGGATTTATTCTCAAATGTGTAAGGTTCCATAGGTTCTACTTTTCCCCGGATTCCTGCCTGGTATATATGTCGATTATCTAGCAGACTAGCTTACTTCCACTTTTTGGAGTTGTCATTTCAGTAGTATAGTTTGCATGCGCGGTGAAACATGTTGCATTGTTTCAGAATACAGTCCAAATGCAGATACGAATAGTAGAAAGAAAGATCGATGCACTCACCACTTCTGTTGCTTAATTCTTCTTTATTAATGAAAGCATTTGTTACAAAACAAGACCACGGTGCAGGGGAAGGACCGGCAAAGAATTAAAGGGGTTATCCAGGCTCCATAAAGGGGTTACCAACTGGCTCCAGAAAGTTAAACAGATTTGTAAATTACTTCTATTAAAAAATCTTAATCCTTTCAGTACTTATGAGCTTCTGAAGTTAAGGTTGATCTTTTCTGTCTAAATCCTCTCTGATGACACGTGTCTCAGGAAACGCCCAGTTTAGAAGCAAATCCCCATAGCAAACCTCTTCTAAACTGGGCGTTTCCCGAGACACGTGTCATCAGAGAGGATTTAGACAGAAAAGATCAACCTTAACTTCAGAAGCTCATAAGTACTGAAAGGATTAAGATTTTTTAATAGAAGTAATTTAAAAATCTGTTTATCTTTCTGGAGCCAGTTGATATATGAATTATTTTTTTTTTCCTGGATAAACCCCTTTAAGCAACTGAAGTGGTGAGTGCATCGGTCTTTCTACTATTCGTATCTGAATTAACACTTCACTGATAAAATAGCATTACATACATAAATGATTGCTTATACAGGCCCATCTGGAGGACTAAAAATTTTTTTTTCAAATATATGATTTTTTTTATTTAAAGGGTACCTCTCATCAAAAAAACTTTTGATATATTATAGATTAATGTATGCAGAATAACTTTACAATTGCATGTTATTAAAAAATATGGTTCTTTCTATTTAATTTTCCACTTTGAAGAAATGACCACTAGGGGTCTCCCTACCAGTCCTGGCAGCAAGCATTTCAGACTCATGCTGGAGTCCTAAACACTACGAGCTGCCAGTCTGCTTTGTTCACAAAGGAGAACACTCAGAGCTGCCAGCCTGCTTTGTTCACAGCCTATTTGGCTGTGAACAAAGCAGGCTGGCAGCTCTGAGTGTTTAGGACTCCAGCATGAGTCAGAAATGCTTGCTGACAGGACTGATCGGGAAAAATACAATAGAAAGAAGCATATATTTCATTAACATGCTATTGGAAAGTTATTCAACATTCATTAATCTAAAATATATCAAAAGTTTATTTGATGAGAGGTACCCTTTAATATAAAAACAGAATTGTGGTGCACAATCCTACAAAAAAAAACAGGGTGTGTTCTGAAATCTGCCCAAAGCCTTTATTCTCTATTATACTGGGGTCTGTTATACTGGGGTCTGTTATACTGGGGTCTGTTATACTGGGGTCTGTTATACTGGGGTCTGTTATACTGGGGTCTGTTATACTGGGGATCTGATATTGGGACTTATAACACAGGGGTCTGTTATACTGGGGTCTGTATTATACCTTGGCATATTAATGCAAATTCTATCATTTCTAAATTAGAATTTATTTTGGATGAGATGAGGAAGCTGCTTATGCAGTTATGTGCTTCTATTCTACATATTACATATATTCCTGCTAGTCCATATTTGCATTATTTTGATGTATAAGTTTGTCCCAATATTTAAAGCTGGAGAGCACCTAAATGTGGCAGGTGTTTCACCCCGGTGATTCACAAGGAAGTTTATAGAGTATTTCCTCTTGAACATTCTTGTGATAATATAAACTACTTAATTATTACATGAATAAAATAGAGCAGTGAATAGGAGCTAAAGAAAGACAGTGACAAGGACTACCATTCACATGCTGCAGTGTGGCCCCTGGCATCTAAGTGGTATCATTAATGGGCACAAATATAATCCATGTGCCCACACTGGGAATACAACTACAAGCTGTGTACATACATTACATTACTTATCCTGTACTGATCCTGAGTTATATCCTGTATTATACTCCAGAGCTGTACTCACTATTCTGCTGGTGAGGTCACTGTGTACATACATTACATTACTTATCCTGTACTGATCCTGAGTTATATCCTGTATTATACTCCAGAGCTGTACTCACTATTCTGCTGGTGTGGTCACTGTGTACATACATTACTTATCCTGTACTGATCCTGAGTTATATCCTGTATTATACCCCAGAGCTGTACTCACTATTCTGCTGGTGAGGTCACTGTATATATACATTACATTACTTATCCTGTACTGATCCTGAGTTATATCCTGTATTATACCCCAGAGCTGTACTTACTATTCTGCTGGTGAGGTCACTGTGTACATACATTACATTACTTATCCTGTACTGATCCTGAGTTATATCCTGTATTATACCCCAGAGCTGTACTCACTATTCTGCTGGTAGGGTCACTGTGTACATACATTACATTACTTATCCTGTACTGATCCTGAGTTATATCCTGTATTATACCCCAGAGCTGTACTCACTATTCTGCTGGTAGGGTCACTGTGTACATACATTACATTACTTATCCTGTACTGATCCTGAGTTATATCCTGTATTATACTCCAGAGCTGTACTCACTATTCTGCTGGTGAGGTCACTGTGTACATACATTACATTACTTATCCTGTACTGATCCTGAGTTATATATCAGACAGGAGGCTCATATCTTGCATTAATCTTTCTTTTATTAATGCCCATAGCAGAATTTTATTAAAATAATGTATTTAATATAACTTTTTGAAAAAAACTACAACTCCCAGCAGCCCTTGCGCCTTCCTCCTCCCATTTCCTGTTGACTGGTGCTATAAATGAGGCTGCTGGAAGATCCACCTCCTCTTTCTTTCTGCTCATGGCAGACAGATAAGTACACTGAATGTATATGTTTTCTATAAGTTTCTGACTATTCAAAATCATCTCTTTTTCTCATATATTCTTTCCTATCTATCATTATTATTCTCTCAGTTATTTCCCTTTTATATATTTTCCTTTTATATATATCTGTCATATTCTACCCGTTTGTCCCTTAGGGATTTTGCCGGTGGCCGGTGAGTTCCGGCTTACCTCTGTGAGGGCGAGACACGGAATTCTTTTCCGTCTATCTCCCCTTCCTCCCACCCTCTCTTTTGGCTTACCGGCGCCATTTTGAGCTTCTTCGCGCGCTTCTCCTCCCTCCTTCCCGCCACTGAGCTTCTTGTTCGCCGGAAAGGAGGGGAGGAGGGCGTTCCTCTTCTAACGCGCATCTTCTGACGCGCTCTGCTAACACCACTCCACCAATCACAGCGCTCCCTGCTGAGTTCTCGTGAGATTTCGCCTGGGACCGCTGTGACTAGTTACCGCCTCCTCTCCCCGTCGCCAGTGTGGTGCGAGCGGCGAGAGGAACGGCAGCAATTTTGTGGTGGTCAGCGTTTCTGTCAATTACCATCTCCCCAGGTAGTTTCACAGTCCGGTCACAGAATACTGACAGGATCCTGTTAGGTGCTAACCTTTAGCCTGCAATTAATTATACTATTGACAACTAGGCTGTTTCCAATCATAACCAGCTTATAATATATACCTATTCAATAGCTTGTGGAGCTCATAGTGAGGTCCACTACAGATTCACTTTGAATATCTTAGTGCTACTTGATAGCCTACACTAGATATGGCTGGTGATAACAGCAAACATACTGCCCCTATCATGGCTGGTACTGAGGAGCATATTGAGTTAGACGCCTCCCAGTTAATGACGGCTACTCAGATACAAGACCTCATAAATAGGTCTGTCCAAGCTGCACTAGCCTCAACTATACATCCCTCTATTAAACCCTCAGTCTCTGGAGAGAAACCTAATAGGGGTAAAGCGCTTTCCAAGCGCAAACATATTAATGAACAACTCGACTCCCCGGCAGGGGAAGAAAATAATATGTCCAGGACAGGACCCACTCCGGCCTGTCAAACCCCACATCCTGAATACGACCGACCCTTGGGCCTCAAGGAGACCATTACAAAGAGGCATAAGTCCAATAAAAGGACAAAACCAGACTCGTACGACACATCGGAGGATGAGTCGTCGGAGGTCTCTGAGGTGGCCGAGGCCACGGACTCCGACTCTGACAAGGAGGATGCGGGGTTCTTAGCGGAAAACTCTGACGCCAATCTCGACATGCCTTCCGAGACGGTACTAGATACACTCGGACAACCGTTCTTTAGTCCGGAGGCTATCACTCATCCCCGGTCAGGGGATTGGGCCCCATTACCGCAAGTTGCGGACTATGTAGAGTTTTGGACCAGAAAAGCACTGGATCGGTCCAATCGCAACAAACTGCGATCAGAGTGCCCCAGACCATATGTGGCCAAGAAAGTGGCACAAACACCGGAAATAGATCTGGTCCTGATGAAATATTTAACCCGCTCCGGCAAGTACTCCAAAAAAGGAATTGAACGTTCGTTCAAGGTGATACAGGATCGGATCTTAGACCTCCTGGGCCCGCTTACTAAAATTTTAAACCTGTCGGAACAGGCAGCCTCTACCTCCCAGCCGGTGGATTTAGTGCAGCTAAGAGGGTGGGCCCAGCGTGCTATATGCATGCTCGGCAGCGCCAACACAACTTGTTCTATTGAACGCAGAAGGTCCATATTAATGAAATTGGAACCTCAATTGTCGCACCTTGCTGAGAATGAGCCAGGCCCTTCTGCTGAAGGCCTTCTCTTCGGCGAGGATTTGATCAAGAATATAAATAAATTTGTGTCCTTATTTACTAGCCTTGATAAGGCTCAGAATTCACTGAAAATATCGGGTTCTAACCCTAAGGTTTTTGGCAAGGCCGGCAGAGGGAGAGGGCGCTCTGCCGGCCGCACTGCCTACTTCAGGCCCTACGCTAGACCAAATCCACAGCCGTACGCTCCTGCTCAGCAGTCATACACCTTGCCGGTGGCACAACCTGCCCCCTTTTTTCCACCACGTGGACGCCCCTGGAGGGGACGTGGAGGCCGAGGTTTCCCCAGATCCCGTCCGTCAGCCGGTGAGTATACATCCTCTTACACTATCACAAACACTTGTGGGGGGCAGACTGAAGTATTTTATCCACGTCTGGTCCATGATTACGGCAGACGCTTGGATCATCAATACTGTAAAGGGTTACCAGATAGATTTTCAGTCCCTTCCAGTACTGAACGTCAGGCCACATCCCATTCATTTCTCGTCCCAAAACATGACACTCATAGACACCGAGCTTCAGGGGCTTGTAACAAAAAATGCAGTACAGGAGGTGGACCCCCTCTCCCCCGGGTTTATCAGCAATTTATTCCTTGTCAAGAAAAAGGATGGCGGCTATCGCCCTGTGATCAACCTAAGAGACCTGAATCAACACGTGACTTACCGTCACTTCAAGATGGAGGCTATCCACCTGTTGCGCGACCTCTTATGGCCGGGCGACTGGTTAGTGAAGGTCGACTTGAAGGACGCGTATCTCACCGTCCCCATGCACCCATCCTCCCAACCTTTCCTAAGGTTTCTGTGGAGAGACCGAATGTGGCAGTTCACCTGCCTGCCATTCGGGTTATTGTTACGATTCGGCTGGCAGGAGGTGGATCCTCTGTGCCAGAGAGGGATTGGCGTGGACCGTGCTAGTGGACCGGTTCTAAGTTACTACTGGTATTCACCAGAGCCCGCCGCAAAGCGGGATGGTCTTGCAGCGGCGGTAGTAACCAGGTCGTATCCACTAGCAACGGCTCAACCTCTCTGACTGCTGAAGATAGGCGCGGTACAAGGGAGTAGACAAGAGCAAGGTCGGACGTAGCAGAAGGTCGGGGCAGGCAGCAAGGATCGTAGTCAGGGGCAACGGCAGGAGGTCTGGAACACAGGCTAGGAACACACTAGGAAACGCTTTCACTGGCACAATGGCAACAAGATCCGGCGAGGGAGTGCAGGGGAAGTGAGGTATACATAGGGAGTGCACACTAATACATAGGGAGTGCACACTAATTAGAACAACTGCGCCAATCAGTGGCGCAGTGGCCCTTTAAATCGCAGAGACCCGGCGCGCGCGCGCCCTAGGGAGCGGGGCCGCGCGCGCCGGGACAGGACCGACGGAGAGCGAGTCAGGTACGGGAGCCGGGGTGCGCATCGCGAGCGGGCGCCACCCGCATCGCGAATCGCATCCCGGCTGGAGGCGGTATCGCAGCGCACCCGGTCAGTGGATCTGACCGGGGCGCTGCAGTAGCGAGGATGTTGCGAGCGCTCCGGGGAGGAGCGGGGACCCGGAGCGCTCGGCGTAACAGTTATCATCGGCCCCTTGGTGTTTCACAAAGTTACTCAAGCCGGTAGTAGCGACTCTCAGGAGCAGAGGGGTGCGACTAATTATTTATCTGGACGACTTACTGATCATGGCAAGTTCCAGAGCACAAGTCTTGTTGCACAGTCAGTGGACTGTGGGGTTGTTGGAGGAACTAGGGTTCCTGATCAACGACAAAAAGTCCGTTCTGATTCCTTCACGATCAATGGAATTTCTAGGTTTCCTGGTGGATACCGAACAAGCAGTACTACGTCTACCCAATGCCAAACTAGCCCTGATTCGCAAAGAAATCAGGGCTGTGTTGCGCAAAGGTCAGGTGTCGTTACGGATGATTGCTCGAATAGTCGGCCTGTTGGCGGCTTCCATTCAAGCGATCTTTCCGGCCCCGCTCCATTATCGGGCACTTCAGAGGCTCAAGATCCTCCATCTTCGCCAGGGTTTACGCTACGCAGACGAGATTGCTCTCTGCCCCGAGGCGGTGACGGAGTTACACTGGTGGCTACGCCATGCCGTCGAATGGAACGGCAAAACTATATTCAACTCCTGCCCAGACATCATCATAGAGTCCGATGCGAGTCGACATGGTTGGGGAGCACGCTGTGGTCGAGCCACAATAGGAGGGAGTTGGTCAGAAGACGAATCTCTTCTCCACATCAACGCACTGGAATTACTGGCGGCATTCTTTGCAATCAGGAGTTTTCTTCCACACAGATCCAATTGTTGCGTGTTATTACGCATGGACAATGTGGCGGCAGTGCAATATCTCAATCGCCTTGGGGGCACGAGATCCAGGATTCTGGCGAACATTGCATCAGACTTCTGGCATTTTTGCCTATCCAGGGACATCATCCCAGTGGCGGAATACCTACCAGGTATATCCAATTCGGTGGCGGATTGGAATTCCCGTTACCTAGTCGATTTCAGCGATTGGACGCTCGATCGATCTGTGTTTCTCATGATTCGAGAACTTTGGGGTCCCTTACATATGGATCTTTTTGCCTCTCGTCTCAACCGGCAATTACCCCGCTTTTACAGCTGGAGGCCGGACCCGGAAGCATCAGCAGTGGACGCTTTTCGTCAAGTGTGGCCGCAGGGGATTCACTATGCGTTTCCCCCATTCCAGATGATTACCAGAGTTCTGCTGCAAGTAACAACTCAGAGAGCGACAGTGGTTCTGATCACTCCTTGGTGGCCCACGCAACCGTGGTTTCCCCTTCTCCTGGGGATGTCCATCGACTATCCCCGATTGATTCCCTGCGCACCTCTACTTCTCACGAATCCGATCGGGGAACCCCACCCGTTGATCCAGGAAGGCAAGCTTCCACTCCTCGTGTGGTTGGTTTCGGGGTCCCAGACGCTGGTAGCGACCTTTCACAATCAGCTAGAGACCTCCTCGCCCTGGCCTGGGCCCCAGGGACTAGATCGGCGTATCGATCAGCCTGGTACTTATGGGTTCGTTGGTGTGATCAACGACAGGTTGATCCCATTCAAGCACCTGTTCCCATCATAGTCAACTATATGGCAGATGCCTTTGAGGCCGGAAAATCTTACAGTTCCTTGAATGTTTACAGATCTGCCATATCGGCATATCACTGTCCGGTGGATTCTCTACCGGTTGGCAAACATCCGTTAGTGTGTAGATTATTGCGGGGAGTGAAATTTAAACGTCCTCCCCGTCCTCGATATCAATCGACTTGGGATGTCTCCCGAGTATTAGACTTCTTTACCTCCTGGGATACCAATGAAGCGCTATCCTTAAAATTTTTGTCGTTCAAATTGACTACACTACTTTGTCTGGTTTCCATTAAACGGGTGTCGGATGTTAGAGCATTGGACATCTCTAGGCGACAATTTTCGCCTGAAGGTGTCCGGTTCTCGGTTGTTCGGAGGACCAAGACGGGACTTCAGTCAGTCTTTTACCCTTCTTTTCCGACTCATCCTCAACTTTGTGTAGTACGTTGTCTCCAAGCGTACGAGGCGCGGACAGCGACCTTACGTTCACTATCTCATACTCAACTTTTACTATCCTATGTGAAGCCCCATCTTCCAGTCAGTTCGGCCACTCTGGCCAGGTGGGTGCGGTCGGCCATGTCTATGGCGGGCATCGACGTTTCCTTGTTCGGTGCCCACTCTTCTAGAGGGGCTATGGCCACTAAAGTGGTTACCTCAGGAGGTTCACTTGCGGACCTCTTATTGGCCGCCAATTGGTCGTCAGAGACGACTTTTCGTCAATTTTATTTTAGACCGGAGGAACACGTATCCGTGGCGGTACTCTGATTTGTCTTGCATTACTATTTTCTGTTGACTGTATTTGTTAGCTTTAAACTTGCAAGATATGAGCCTCCTGTCTGATATATAAATCGAGATTTTCCTAGCTAATGTGACGGAAAATATTAGTTATATGAAGACAGGAGGCGAGTATCTTCCCTCCCGACCCACCCTATGATGATGTTTGTTTTCTTTTTAGGATACTGAACAGAGTGGTCGACGACGTCTTCATGGCAGTGGAAGCTGAAATGTTCGGTTCCTGTTGTTCTTACAGAGTTCCTGATCCAGATGGTCAGAAGGTTCGCGGCCCGGTTGGCCGTTTGTTCAAGGGTTCCTGAGACGGAGCTATGCTACATGGCGGTGTTCCGGGACTAAGTTGTCAGTCTAGACATCGCAGCAAGAAAGAGGAGGTGGATCTTCCAGCAGCCTCATTTATAGCACCAGTCAACAGGAAATGGGAGGAGGAAGGCGCAAGGGCTGCTGGGAGTTGTAGTTTTTTTTCAAAAAGTTATATTAAATACATTATTTTAATAAAATTCTGCTATGGGCATTAATAAAAGAAAGATTAATGCAAGATACTCGCCTCCTGTCTTCATATAACTTATATTTTCCGTCACATTAGCTAGGAAAATCTCGATTTATATCCTGTATTATACTCCAGAGCTGTACTCACTAGGAGAAGGAACACAGAGAAGATAAGTGTTATCTGAAGGGGAGGATGAGAAGGTGCACCGGCTGGGGATGTATGGACTGCAGAGGCAGCATGCTGGTGTTATACCACAGACTGAAGACTCCTGAATGACACATGCTGGGAGTTGTAGTCCCTTTTGTGTGTGTATGGCAGTGTATCCCAACCAGGGCTGATTATATAAGTGTGCTGTGTATAAGGGGGGCCGACCCGGGAAAATAGTAGGATGGGTAAAGGGCGGAACAAAAAAAAAAATAAATAAAAAGAGCCGCTCCAAACCAGCAAGGCATGTGGCATGCTGGGATTTGTAGTTTTCAGCACAGCAAGAAACAGGAAATAGAAGCAAAGATAGGAAAACAAAGTGGGGGATAAAAAGACAACAAAGAACGGAAAAAGAGTCACCTAAACAGCAAGAATAGAAATGAAACAAAACAAATAGGGTAAGTCAAAAACGGAAAAACATGTTGACCACCGGAGTGCCCCTATAAAGTGTAGAAAACAAAGACAAGTTGGGAGGGAAAAAACATATAATTTTAAAAAGGTAAATTTCCCTGGACTAAGAGCTGCACTACAGGACATAGACTGGGAGGAGGTGTTCTCATATACTGATACAGAAGGGAAATGGGGAACACTGAATAACTATACAGCAAAATGTATTTCCAGGGGAACAAGTATAAACAATTAAAACTTAATTCTACATGGCTGACAACTGATGTAAAAGAGCAATAAACAACAACAAAATTGCATTTAACCCCTTAAGGACCAAGGACGTACCGGTACGTCCTTGGTCCTGTTCTTCTGATATAACGCGGGGTTACACAGTAACCCCGCGTCATATCACGGCGGGCCCGGCATCATAGTGAAGCCGGGACCCGCCTCTAATAGCGTGCAGCGCCGATCGCGGCGCTGCGCGCTATTAACCCTTTAGCCGCGCGCTCAGAGCTGAGCTGCGCGGCTAAAAGTGAAAGTGAAAATTCCCGGCTAGCTCAGTCGGGCTGTTCGGGATAGCCGCGGCTAATCGCGGCATCCCGAACAGCTGACAGGACAGCGGGAGGGCCCCTTCCTGCCTCCTCGCTGTCCGATCGCCGAATGACTGCTCAGTGCCTGAGATCCAGGCATGAGCAGTCATGCGGCAGAATCGTTGATCACTGGTTTCTTATGAGAAACCAGTGATCAATGATGATCAGTGTGTGCAGTGTTATAGGTCCCTATGGGATAACAATGATCAGTGTGTGCAGTGTTATAGGTCCCTATGGGAGCTATAACACTGCAAAAAAAAGTGGAAAAAAAAAAGTGAATAAAGATCATTTAACCCCTTAAGGACCCGGGCTTTTTCCGTTTTTTCATTTTCAATTTTTCCTCCTTAACTTTAAAAAATCATAACTCTTAAAAATTTTCACCTAAAATTATATATAATGGCTTAATTTTTGCGTCACTAATTCTACTTTGTAATGACATTAGTCATTTTACCCAAAAATCTACGGTGAAACGGGAAAAAAAATCAATGTGCGACAAAATTGATGAAAAAACACTATTTTGTAAGTTTTGGGGGCTTCTGTTTTTACGCAGTACATTTTTTGTCAAAAATTATACCTTATCTTTATTCTGTAGGTCCATACGGTTAAAATGATACCCTACTTGTATAGGTTTGAATTTGTATCACTTCCGAAAAAAATCATGAATATATGCAGGAAAATTTATACGTTAAAATAATCTTTTGACCCCTATAACTTTTGTATTTTTCTGTGTTCAGGGCACTTTGAGGACTCATTTTTTGCGCCGTCATCTGAAGTTTTTAGCGGTATGATTTTTGTTCTGATCAGACTTTTTGATCACTTTTTATTCACTTTTTTGTGGTATAAAAAGTGATCAAAAATGCGCTATTTTGGACTTTGGAATTTTTTTGCGCGTACGCCATTGAACGAGCGGTTTAAAAAGCGGTATATTTTTATAATTCGGACATTTCCGCACGCGGCGATATCACATATGTTTATTTTTATTATTATTTACATAATGTTTTATTTTTGGAAATGCCGGGTGATTCAAACTTTTATTAGGGGAAGGGATAATTGAAAGGGTTAATGATTTTTTTACACTTTTCTTATGCAATATTATAGCTCCTATAGGGGGGGCTATAACATTGCATTAACTGATCTTTTACTCTGATTGATCCATCTCCATAGGAATGGATCAATCAGGGTTTTCGGCGATTGAATGCCTGGATCTCATTCGGCGATCGGACAGCACAGGAGAAGGTAAGAGACCTTCCTCCTGTGCTACAGCTGTTCGGGATGCCGCGGCGATCCCGAACAGCTCCCTGAGCTAGCCGGGCACTTTTACTTTAGTTTTTAGCCGCGCGGCTCAGCTTTGAGCGCGCGGCTAAAGGGTTAATAGCGCGCGGCACAGCGATCAGTGCCGCGCGCTATTAGAGGCGGGTCCCGACTTCACTATGACGCCGGGCCCGCCGCGATATGATGCGGGGTCACCGTGTGACCCCGCGTTATATCGCAGGACCGGGACTCATGACGTATGCATACGTCATGGGTCCTTAAGAGGTTAACTCCTCCCCTATTAAAAGTTTGAATCACCCCCCTTTTCCAATAAAAAAACAGTGTAAATAAAAATAAACATATATGGTATCACCGCGTGTGGAACTGTCCGAATTATAAAAATATATCATTAATTAAACCGCTCGGTCAATGGCGTGCGCGCAAAAAAATTCCAAAGTCCAAAATAGTGCATTTTTGGTCACTTTTTATATAATTTAAAAATTAATAAGTCCTATCAATGCAAAAATAGTACCGTTAAAAACTTCAGATCACGGCGCAAAAAATGAGCCCTCATACCGCCCCATACACGGAAAAATAAAAAAGTTATACGGGTCAGAAGATGACAATTTTAAACGTATTAATTTTTCTGCATGTAGTTATGATTTTTTCCAGAAGTCCGACAAAATCAAACCTATATAAGTAGGGGATCATTTTAATCGTATGGACCTACAGAATAAAGATAAGGTGTCATTTTTACCGAAAAATGTACTACGTAGAAACGGAAGCCCCCAAAATTTACAAATCAGCGTTTTTTTTTTTCAATTTTGTCGCACAATGATTTTTTTTCCCGCTTCACCGTAGATTTTTGGGCAAAATGTCATTACAAAGTAGAATTGGTGGCGCAAAAAATAAGCCATCATATGGATTTTTAGGTGCAAATTTGAAAGAGTTATGATTTTTTAAAGGCAAGGAGCAAAAAACGAAAATGCAAAAACTGAAAAAACCCCGGTCCTTAAGGGGTTAAAAAATACAAATCTGATGGGTCAGCTATAGCATTCAAACATTACAAAGAGCCGAATAAAATGTGTAAAAATGTAATAAAAACAGCAAAAATTCAAAATGAGAGACAGGTGGCCAAAGAAAGCAAAACTAATCCTAAATATTTTTTTAGATATATAAATGCAAAAAAGCCAATGACAGAGCATGTAGGACCCCTTAATAATGAAAATGGGGTGGTTGTCACGGGCGATAAAGAGAAGGCGGAGCTACTGAATAGGTTCTTTAGTTCTGTATATACGAAGGAAGAAGGAGGAGCTGACGCAGAGCGGGCAAGTGCTGGCAACACATCATGTAATCTACTGAACTGGCTTAATGTCGATATGGTCCAAGGGAAATTAAGTAATATAAATGTAAGCAAATCTCCAGGGCCGGATGGACTACACCCAAGAGTTCTTAGAGAGGTAAGTTCAGTAATTTCTGTACCCTTGTTCATGATATTTAGAGATTATCTGGTGTCTGGTATTGTGCAGAGGAACTGGTGCAAGGCGAATGTGGTGCCAATCTTCAAAAAGTGCTCTAGGTCTCCCCCAGGTAATTATAGACCCTTATAATTACTTAATGTGCATTGTGGGAAAAAAAAATTAAGGACCTTCTTCCTGCTGCCCGGGTTCCTTACATGACACTGCGCCCAGCCTATCACTGGTCAAGGCGGGACATCACTGTGGCCATCGATACACTGAGCGCAGTATGACCATTGTCCCCAGGAAGCAGGAAGAAGACCGGCACCAGAGGACTGGGACACCGATAATGGGGGAGTGTCAGAAGGTGAGTTAAAGTTAGTTTTGTTACTTTTTGCAGCCTGGGCAAAGGGATTCTGAAAAATTAGTACTACAAATCTCTTTTAATGATATAGATGATGTGATTAAAGGGGTTATCCAGGAAAAACCTTTTTTTTTTATATATATATCAACGGGCTCCAGAAAGTTAAACAGATTTGTAAATTACTTCTATTAAAAAATCTTTTAATAGTACTTATGAGCTGCTGAAGTTGAGTTGTTCTTTTCTGTCTAAGTGCTCTCTGATGACACGTGTCTCGGAAACTGTTCAGAGTAGAAGCAAATCCCCATAGCAAACCTCTTCTACTCTGTGCAGTTCCCGAGACAAGCAGAGATGTCAGCAGAGAGCACTGTTGCCAGACAGAAAAGAACAACTCAACTTCAGCAGCTGATAAGTACTGAAAGGATTAAGATTTTTAAATATTTTTTTTAATAGAAGTAATTTACAAATCTGTTTAACTTTCTGGAGCTAGTTGATATAAAAAAAAAAAAAGTTTCCTGGAATACCCCTTTAACAGCTCTGTTTCTATTTTTGCAGATGACACCAAGCTTTGTAGCACGGTACAGTCTATAGAGGATGTGTATAACTTACAAGATGACTTGGATAGACTAAGTGTCTGGGCATCCACTTGGCAAGTGAGGTTCAATGTGGATAAATGTAAAGTTATGCATCTGGGTACTAATAACCTGCATGCATCATATGTCTTAGGGGGGGATTAAACTGGCAGAGTCACTGGTAGAGAAGGATCTGGGTGACTTGTAGATCACAGACTACAGAATAGCATGCAATGTCAGGCTGCTGCTTCCAAAGCCGGCAGGATATTGTCATGTATCAAAAGAGGCATGGACTCAAGGGACAGGGACATAATACTCCCCCTTTATAAAGCATTGGTACGGCCTCACCTGGAATATGCTGTTCAGTTTTGGTCACCAGTTTATAATAGGGGCGTTGTGGAGTTGGAAAGGGTGCAGAGACGCGCGACTAAACTAATATGGGGCATGGAACATCTTAGCTATGAGGAGCGATTAAAGGAGTTACAATTGTTTAGTCTTGAGAAGAGACGTTTAAGGGGGGATATGATAAACGGTTATAAGTATATTAATGGCCCATACAAAAAATATGGAGAAAAACTGTTCCAGGTTAAAGGTTGGGTCACAAGGGACAACAAGCCTTCTTTACCATAAGAACTGTGAATTTATGGAACTGGTCAAAGCAGGAACAGTTAAGAGCTTCAAAAAAGGTTAGATACATTCCTAGAACAAAATATCAAAAGTTATTTTGCACTATAGATGTCCTTTTAATGCTTATGCAGAAATATAAAATCATACCCCTTCCTTCAATTCCTTGGTTAAACACGATGGACTTTGTTCAACCGTACTAACTATGTATCAAAATATAATGTTAATAACCATGTATGACGAATGGAGTAAATGTTAAAGAATAACGTTTTTGTCACATCATATTTTAAAAAAAAAATTTGAAAAAATGATTCAAAAGTTACATATATGCAAAAGTGGTACCGATAAAAAAAAAAAAGTACCGATCACGGTGCAAAAAATTAGCCCTCATACAGCCCCGTATACAGAAAAATGAGAGAGTTATAGGTTGCAAAATTAGAGTGATTTTAACCTTTTAAGGACGCAGGGCATACCTGTACACCCTGTGTACGGGACTATAACATTGCAAAAAAAAGTGTGGAAAAAAAGTTCATAAAGATCATTTAACCCCTCCCCTAATAAAAGTAAGAATCACCCCCTTTTCCCATAAAAAAAAAAAAACTATAAAAATAAACATATGTGGTATTGTTAATCAAACCGCACGGTCAATGGCGTACGCGCAAAAAAAATCCAAAGTTCAAAATAGTGCATTTTTGGTCACTTTTTATATCATGAAAACATTTTTAAAAAGCAATAAAAAAGTCAGATCCATACAAAAATGGTACCACAAAAAACTTCAGATCATGGTGGAAAAAATTAGCCCTGATACCGCCCCATACATTTTTTTTTTAAAGTTATAGGGGTCAAAAAATGACAATTTCAAACGTAATCATTTTCTTGCATGTAGTTATGATTTTTTTTCCAGAAGTCCGACAAAATCAAACCTATATAAGTAGGGGATCATTTTAATCGTATGGACCTACAGAATAAAGAGAAGGTGTCATTTTTACAAAAAAAAAAATGCAATGCGTAGAAACGGAAGCCCCCAAAATTTACAAAATAGCATTTTGTCTTCGATTTTGTTGCACAATTCATTTTTTTTCCGTTTCGCCGTGGATATTTTGGTAAAATGACTGATGTCACTGCAAAGTTGAATTGAAAAAATAAGCCATAAAATGGAATTATAGGTGCAAAATTGAAAGGGTGATGATTTTTTAAAGTTAAGGAGGAAACCCTGAGTCTTTGAGGGGTTAAACATTCTAATTTTGTTAAAAAAAAGTTTGAGGTTTTTTAAAGAAGTACAATAATAGAAAAGTATTTAATCATGGGGATTATTTTAATCGTATTGACCCACAAAATAAAGAAAACATGTCATTTTTACCATAAATTGCGGTTTTCTTTTCAATTTCCCCACACAAATAATATTATTTTTGGTTGTGCCATACATTTTATGGTAAAATGAGTGGCTGTGAACTACTATGCCGTCAGGGACCTTAGGAAAAGGGCCTCCTCTCAGCTATTTATTCTCTTCTCCACTCTCCCAAAGGAGGGGCTGACCCTAATCACCACTATATGAGCCGCTGGGAGGGGGACTTGGGTACCATTATCACTGTTCCACAATGGAGAATAGTCTGGGACAGGGCCTCCAGGGCGTCGATCTGCACGGCCCACAAAGAGATCCAATATAAATTGCTCATGGGCTGGTATCACACTCCAGAACTCCTCAACAGATTGAACCCCTCTTTCCCTCCGCAGTGCTGGCTCTGTGGGGTGGGAATTGGGTCTACTTATCACATTTTCTAGTCTTGCCCGCTCATGCAGGGTTTCTGGGGGGTGGGGGCCCGTCTAATTGGTCTGGTCATAGACGTGGTAGTCCCTCTGGACCCCTTGGTTTATCTCCTGCATCTCTCCCATAGGGCCTTGTCCAAGAAACCGTTTAAATTGTTTATGCATATTGTATTAGCGGCTAAAACATTGATTGCTAAGTGCTGGAAGAAAAGCCCCCCCCGTCCAAGAATGACCTTGTGGCCCGGACTCATGAAATTCGGTCCCTGGATTCCTGCGAACCAAAAGGTGAGAGCCATTATCCACAAATGGAGTAATTCTGGAACAGTGATGAACCTCCCCAGGAGTGGCTGGCCTGCCAAATTTACCCCAAGAGCGCAGCGAAGAGTCACCCAAGAGGTCACAAAAGAACCCAAAACAACATCTAGAGAACTGCGGGCCTCACTTGCTTGCCATAAAAAGACACTCAGCAAACTGCTGCTGACCAAAACCACAGAAAGACCTGTCTTTTGCCAAAAAATCATCTCGATGATCTAAGACTTTTGGGAAAATATTCTGAGGAACGATGAGACAAAAGTTGACCTTTTTACAACTCAGGTACCGTAAAAGTGACACAGCATTTCGGAATGATAACATTATACAAATATGGGGGTGGTGTGATGGTCTAGGGCCGCTAGTTGTGATTGATGGACTTTACCAGAAGAATCCAGAAGAAGAATGTCCACCCATCAGTTTGGGATGTCGCACACTTGGAGGTTGGCAGCAGGACAATGATCCCAAACCCAACAGCAGGGCCACCTCTGAATGGCATAAGAAAACTAAAATGAAGTTTTTTGGAGTGGCCTAGTCAAGGTCCAGGCTTGAATCCAATTAATATGCTGTGTTGTGACTGTTTAGATGTGTTTCATGCTCAAAAACCCTCCAATGTGGCTGAATTAAAACAATGTTGCAAAGAAGAGTTTACCAAATTCCTCCACAGTGACGCAAAAAAGACTTATTGACAGTTATTGCAAATGCTTGAATGCAGTTGTTGCTGCTGAGGGCGGCACAACCAGTTATTAGGTTTAAGGGCAGGACTTACAGCTTACACTACTGAGTACTGCTCTATAATGCCCTTCCCCCTTGCCAATGCTGTACTTACAGCTTACACTGCAGAGTACTTCTCTAAAATGGCCCCCCAATTTGCCAGTGCTGGACTTACAGTTTACACTACTGCGTACTGCTCTATAATGCCCCCCCCCCCATTCACCAATGCTGTACTTACAGCTTATACTGCAGAGTACTTGTTACGCCGAGCGCTCCGGGTCCCCGCTCCTCCCCGGAGCGCTCGCAACATCCTCGCAATCGCAGCGCCCCGGTCAGACCTGCTGACCGGGTGCGCTGCGATACCTCTCCCAGCCGGGATGCGATTCGCGATGCGGGTGGCGCCCGCTCGCGATGCGCACCCCGGCTCCCGTACCTGACTCGCTCTCCGTCGGTCCTGTCCCGGCGCGCGCGGCCCCGCTCCTTAGGGCGCGCGCGCGCCGGGTCTCTACGATTTAAAGGGCCACTGCGCCGCTGATTGGCGCAGTTGGCTTAATTAGTTCATTCACCTGTGCACTTCCCTATTTTACCTCACTTCCCCTTCCCTTCCTTGCCGGATCTTGTTGCCATCGTGCCAGTGAAAGCGTTTCCCAGTGTGTTCCTAGCCTGTGTTCCAGACCTCCTGCCGTTACCCCTGACTACGATCCTTGCTGCCTGCCCCGACCTTCTGCTACGTCCGACCTTGCTCTTGTCTACTCCCTTGTACCGCGCCTATCTTCAGCAGTCAGAGAGGTTGAGCCGTTGCTAGTGGATACGACCTGGTTGCTACCGCCGCTGCAAGACCATCCCGCTTTGCGGCGGGCTCTGGTGAAAACCAGTAGCAGCTTAGAACCGGTCCACTAGCACGGTCCACGCCAATCCCTCTCTGGCACAGAGGATCCACCTCCTGCCAGCCGAAACGTGACAGTAGATCCGGCCATGGATCCCGCTGAAGTTCCACTGCCAGTTGTCGCCGACCTCACCACGGTGGTCGCCCAGCAGTCGCAACAGATAGCGCAACAAGGCCACCAGCTGTCTCAACTGACCGTGATGCTACAGCAGCTACTACCACAGCTTCAGCAATCATCTCCTCCGCCAGCTCCTGCACCTCCTCCGCAGCGAGTGGTCGCTTCCGGCCTACGACTTTCCTTGCCGGATAAATTTGATGGGGACTCTAAGTTTTGCCGTGGCTTTCTTTCACAATGCTCCCTGCACTTGGAGATGATGTCGGACCAGTTTCCTACTGAAAGGTCTAAGGTGGCTTTCGTAGTCAGCCTTCTGTCTGGGAAAGCTCTGTCATGGGCCACACCGCTCTGGGACCGCAATGACCCCGTCACTGCCTCTGTACACTCCTTCTTCTCGGAAATTCGAACTGTCTTTGAGGAACCTGCCCGAGCCTCTTCTGCTGAGACTGCCCTGCTGAACCTGGTCCAGGGTAATTCTTCCGTTGGCGAGTACGCCATCCAATTCCGTACTCTTGCTTCCGAATTATCCTGGAATAATGAGGCCCTCTGCGCGACCTTTAAAAAAGGCCTATCCAGCAACATTAAAGATGTTCTGGCCGCACGAGAAATTCCTGCTAACCTGCATGAACTCATTCATCTTGCCACTCGCATTGACATGCGTTTTTCCGAAAGGCGTCAGGAGCTCCGCCAGGATATGGACTTTGTTCGCACGAGGCGTTTTTTCTCCCCGGCTCCTCTCTCCTCTGGTCCTCTGCAATCCGTTCCTGTGCCTCCCGCCGTGGAGGCTATGCAAGTTGACCGGTCACGCTTGACACCTCAAGAGAGGACACAACGCCGCATGGAGAATCTTTGCCTGTACTGTGCCGGTACCGAACACTTCCTGAAGGATTGTCCTATCCGTCCTCCCCGCCTGGAAAGACGTACGCTGACTCCGCACAAAGGTGAGACAGTTCTTGATGTCAACTCTGCTTCTCCACGCCTTACTGTGCCTGTGCGGATATCTGCCTCTACCTTCTCCTTCTCTACTAAGGCCTTCTTGGATTCCGGATCTGCAGGAAATTTTATTTTGGCCTCTCTCATCAACAGGTTCAACATCCCAGTGACCAGTCTCGCCAGACCCCTCTACATCAATTGTGTTAACAATGAAAGATTGGACTGTGCCGTGCGTTACCGCACGGAACCCCTCCTAATGTGCATCGGACCTCATCACGAAAAAATTGAGTTTTTGGTCCTCTCCAATTGCACTTCCGAAATTCTCCTTGGACTACCGTGGCTTCAACGCCATTCCCCAACCCTTGATTGGTCCACAGGAGAGATCAAGAGCTGGGGTACTTCTTGTTTCAAGGACTGTCTTAAACCGGTTCCCAGTACTCCCTGCCGTGACCCTGTGGTTCCCCCTGTAACCGGTCTCCCTAAGGCTTATATGGACTATGCTGACGTATTTTGCAAAAAGCAAGCTGAGACTTTACCCCCTCACAGGCCTTTTGACTGTCCTATTGACCTCCTCCCGGGCACTACTCCACCCCGGGGCAGAATTTATCCTCTGTCCGCCCCAGAGACTCTTGCTATGTCTGAATACATCCAGGAAAATTTAAAAAAGGGGTTTATCCGCAAATCCTCCTCTCCTGCCGGAGCTGGATTTTTCTTTGTGTCCAAAAAAGATGGCTCCCTACGTCCTTGCATTGATTACCGCGGACTTAATAAAATCACGGTAAAGAACCGCTACCCCCTACCTCTTATCTCTGAACTCTTTGATCGCCTTCAAGGTGCCCACATCTTTACCAAACTGGACTTAAGAGGTGCATATAATCTCATCCGCATCAGGGAGGGGGACGAATGGAAAACTGCATTTAACACCAGAGATGGACACTTTGAGTATCTGGTCATGCCCTTTGGCCTGTGCAACGCCCCTGCCGTCTTCCAAGACTTTGTTAATGAAATTTTTCGTGATCTCTTATATTCCTGTGTTGTTGTGTATCTGGACGATATTCTGATTTTTTCTACCAACTTAGAAGAACACCGCCAGCATGTCCGCATGGTTCTTCAGAGACTTCGAGACAATCAACTTTATGCCAAAATGGAGAAATGTCTGTTTGAATGTCAATCTCTTCCTTTCCTAGGATACTTGGTCTCTGGCCAGGGACTACAAATGGATCCAGACAAACTCTCTGCCGTCTTAGATTGGCCACGCCCCTCCGGACTCCGTGCTATCCAACGTTTTTTGGGGTTCGCCAATTATTACAGACAATTCATTCCACATTTTTCCACTATTGTGGCTCCTATCGTGGCTTTAACCAAGAAGAATGCCAATCCTAAGTCCTGGTCTCCCCAAGCGGAAGACGCTTTTAAACGGCTCAAGTCTGCCTTTTCTTCTGCTCCCGTGCTCTCCAGACCTGACCCATCTAAACCCTTCCTATTGGAGGTTGATGCCTCCTCAGTGGGAGCTGGAGCGGTCCTTCTACAAAAAAATTCTTCCGGGCATGCTGTTACTTGTCGTTTTTTTTCTAGGACCTTCTCTCCGGCGGAGAGGAACTACTCCATCGGGGATCGAGAACTACTGGCCATTAAATTGGCACTTGAGGAATGGAGGCATCTGCTGGAGGGATCAAAATTTCCAGTTATCATTTTCACCGATCACAAGAATCTCTCCTATCTCCAGTCTGCCCAACGGCTGAATCCTCGCCAGGCCAGGTGGTCGTTGTTCTTTGCCCGTTTTAACTTTGAAATTCATTTTCGCCCTGCCGACAAGAACATTAGGGCCGATGCTCTCTCTCGTTCCTCGGATGCCTCGGAAGTAGAGGTCTCTCCGTGTCACGATGCCGGCTGGCAGGTAGTGGACCCTCTGTGCCAGAGAGGGATTGGCGTGGACCGTGCTAGTGGACCGGTTCTAAGCCACTACTGGTTTTCACCAGAGCCCGCCGCAAAGCGGGATGGTCTTGCTGCGGCGGTAGTGACCAGGTCGTATCCACTAGCAACGGCTCACCTCTCTGGCTGCTGAAGATAGGCGCGGTACAAGGGAGTAGGCAGAAGCAAGGTCGGACGTAGCAGAAGGTCGGGGCAGGCAGCAAGGATCGTAGTCAGGGGCAACGGCAGAAGGTCTGGAAACACTGGCAAGGGACACACAAGGAACGCTTTCACTGGCACTAAGGCAACAAGATCCGGCAAGGGAGTGCAAGGGAAGTGAGGTAATATAGGGAGTGCACAGGTGATAACTCTAATTGGAACCACTGCGCCAATCAGCGGCGCAGTGGCCCTTTAAATCGCAGAGACCCGGCGCGCGCGCGCCCTAGGGAGCGGGGCCGCGCGCGCCGGGACAGAACAGACGGGGAGCGAGTCAGGTAGGAGAGCCGGGGTGCGCATCGCGAGCGGGCGCTACCCGCATCGCGAATCGCATCCCGGCTAGCAGCAGGATCGCAGCGCCCCGGGTCAGAGGACGTGACCGGGGCGCTGCAGCGGAGGAGGTGAAGCGAGCGCTCCGGGGAGGAGCGGGAACCCGGAGCGCTCGGCGTAACAGTACCCCCCCCCTTGGGTCTCCCCCTCTTCTTGGAGCCTGAGAACCTGAGGAGCAGACTTTTGTCAAGGATGTTGTCCTCAGGTTCCCAGGATCTCTCTTCAGGACCACAACCCTCCCAGTCTACTAAAAAAAAATTTTTTCCTCTGACCTTTTTGGCAGCCAAAATCTCCTTGACCGAGAAGACGTCCGAGGAGCCGGAAACAGGAGTGGGAGGAACAGATTTGGGAGAAAAACGGTTGAGGATGAGTGGTTTGAGAAGAGAGACGTGAAAGGCATTAGGGATACGAAGAGAAGGAGGAAGAAGAAGTTTATAAGAGACAGGATTAATTTGACACAGAATTTTGAAAGGACCAAGATAGCGTGGTCCCAACTTGTAGCTAGGGACACGGAAGCGGACATATTTAGCGGAGAGCCATACCTTGTCTCCAGGGGAAAAAACGGGGGGAGCTCTTCTTTTCTTATCCGCGAACCTCTTCATGCGTGAAGAAGCCTGTAAGAGAGAATTTTGGGTCTCTCTCCATATAATGGAAAGGTCACGAGAAATTTCATCCACAGCGGGCAGACCAGAGGGCAAGGGGGTAGGGAGGGGGGGAAGAGGGTGACGGCCGTACACCACGAAAAATGGGGATTTGGAGGAAGATTCAGAGACCCTGAAGTTATACGAGAATTCGGCCCATGGAAGGAGATCTGCCCAGTCATCCTGGCGAGAGGAAACAAAATGTCGCAAATAATCACCCAGGATCTGGTTAATTCTTTCTACTTGTCCATTGGACTGGGGATGATATGCAGAGGAAAAATTTAATTTAATCTTGAGTTGTTTACAGAGAGCTCTCCAGAATTTAGACACGAATTGGACCCCTCTATCCGAGACAATCTGCGTAGGCAACCCGTGAAGACGAAAAATGTGTACAAAAAATTGTTTAGCCAACTGAGGCGCAGAAGGAAGACCAGGAAGAGGAATGAAATGTGCCATTTTGGAGAATCGATCAACGACCACCCAAATAACGGTGTTGCCACGGGAAGGGGGTAAATCAGTAATAAAATCCATACCAATCAGAGACCAAGGCTGTTCGGGGACAGGCAGAGGATGAAGAAAACCAGCGGGCTTCTGGCGAGGAGTCTTATCCCGGGCACAGATAGTGCAGGCTCGCACAAAGTCCCCAACATCCGTCTCCAGAGTTGGCCACCAATAGAAGCGGGAGATGAGTTGCACAGATTTCTTGATGCCCGCATGACCTGCGAGATGGGAGGAGTGACCCCATTTGAGGATTCCGAGGCGTTGGCGTGGAGAAACAAAGGTCTTTCCTGGAGGAGTCTGTCTGATGGAGGCAGGAGAAGTGGAGATCAGGCAGTCAGGTGGAATGATGTGTTGCGGAGGGAGATCAACTTCTGAGGCATCCGAGGAACGAGAGAGAGCATCGGCTCTAATGTTCTTATCGGCAGGACGAAAGTGGATCTCAAAATTAAATCGGGCAAAGAACAGAGACCACCGGGCCTGGCGAGGATTCAGCCGTTGGGCCGACTGGAGGTAGGAGAGGTTCTTGTGGTCGGTGTAGATAATAACAGGAAATCTTGATCCCTCCAGCAGATGCCTCCATTCCTCAAGTGCTAATTTAATGGCTAGAAGTTCTCGATCCCCGATGGAGTAGTTCCTCTCCGCTGGAGAGAAGGTCCTAGAGAAAAAACCACAAGTGACAGCATGCCCGGAAGGATTTTTTTGTAGAAGAACAGCTCCAGCTCCTACTGAGGAGGCATCAACCTCCAATAGGAAGGGTTTGGAAGGGTCAGGTCTGGAGAGCACGGGAGCCGAAGAAAAGGCAGACTTGAGTTGTTTAAAGGAGTCTTCTGCTTGAGGAGGCCAGGACTTGGGATCAGCATTTTTCTTGGTTAAAGCCACGATAGGAGCCACAATGGTAGAAAAATGTGGAATAAATTGCCTGTAATAATTGGCGAACCCCAAAAAGCGTTGGATAGCACGGAGTCCGGAGGGGCGTGGCCAATTTAAGACGGCAGAGAGTTTGTCTGGATCCATCTGTAGTCCCTGGCCAGAGACCAAATATCCTAGAAAAGGAAGAGATTGGCATTCAAACAGACATTTCTCAATTTTGGCATAGAGTTGGTTGTCACGAAGTCTCTGAAGAACCATACGGACATGCCGGCGGTGTTCCTCTAGATTGGCAGAAAAAATTAGGATATCGTCCAGATATACCACAACACAGGAGTATAATAGATCACGAAAAATTTCATTGACAAAGTCTTGGAAGACGGCAGGGGCATTGCACAGTCCAAAGGGCATGACCAGATACTCAAAGTGTCCATCTCTGGTGTTAAATGCCGTTTTCCACTCGTCCCCCTCTCTGATGCGGATGAGGTTATAGGCGCCTCTTAAGTCCAATTTAGTGAAGATGTGGGCACCTTGGAGGCGATCAAAGAGTTCAGAGATGAGGGGTAAGGGGTAGCGGTTCTTAACCGTGATTTTATTAAGACCGCGGTAGTCAATGCAAGGACGTAGGGAGCCATCTTTTTTGGAGACAAAGAAAAATCCGGCTCCGGCAGGAGAGGAGGATTTACGGATAAAGCCCCTTTTTAGATTCTCCTGGACGTATTCGGACATGGCAAGAGTCTCTGGGGCAGAGAGAGGATAAATTCTGCCCCGGGGTGGAGTAGTACCCGGGAGGAGGTCGATAGGGCAATCATAAGGCCTGTGAGGAGGTAGAGTCTCAGCTTGTTTTTTGCAGAAAACATCCGCGAAGTCCATATAGGCCTTGGGGAGACCGGTTACTGGAGGAACCACAGAGTTACGGCAAGGGTTACTGGGAACCGGTTTTAGACAGTTCTTGGAACAAGAGGACCCCCAACTCTTGATCTCCCCAGTGGACCAATCCAGGGTTGGGGAATGAAGTTGAAGCCAGGGAAGTCCAAGGAGAATCTCCGAGGTGCAATTGGGGAGGACCAAAAGTTCAATCCTCTCATGATGAGATCCGATGCTCATAAGAAGGGGCTCCGTGCGGAAACGTATGGTACAGTCCAATCTTTCATTATTTACACAATTGATGTAGAGGGGTCTGGCGAGACTGGTCACTGGGATGTTGAACCTGTTGACGAGAGAGGCCAAAATAAAATTTCCTGCAGAACCAGAGTCCAAGAAGGCCACTGTAGAGAAGGAGAAGGCAGAAGCAGACATCCGCACAGGCACAGTAAGACGTGGAGAAGCAGAGTAGACATCAAGGACTGTCTCACCTTTGTGCGGAGTCAGCGTACGTCTTTCCAGGCGGGGAGGACGGATAGGACAATCCCTCAGGAAGTGTTCGGTACTAGCACAGTACAGGCAGAGGTTCTCCATACGGCGTCGTGTCCTCTCTTGAGGTGTCAGGCGAGACCGGTCGACCTGCATAGCCTCCACGGCGGGAGGCACAGGAACAGATTGCAGGGGACCAGAGGAGAGAGGAGCCGAGGAGACGAAACGCCTCGTGCGAACAGAGTCCATATCTTGGCGGAGTTCCTGACGCCTTTCAGAAAAACGCATGTCAATGCGAGTGGCTAGGTGAATAAGTTCATGTAGATTAGCAGGAATTTCTCGTGCGGCCAGAACATCTTTAATGTTGCTGGATAGGCCTTTTTTGAAGGTCGCGCAGAGGGCCTCATTATTCCAGGACAATTCTGAAGCAAGTGTACGGAATTGTACGGCATACTCGCCAACGGAAGAATTACCCTGGACCAGGTTCAACAGGGCAGTCTCAGCAGAAGAGGCTCGGGCAGGTTCCTCAAAGACACTTCGGATTTCCGAGAAGAAGGAGTGTACTGAGGCAGTGACGGGGTCATTGCGGTCCCAGAGCGGTGTGGCCCATGACAGGGCTTTTCCGGACAGAAGACTGACTACAAACGCCACCTTAGACCTTTCAGTGGGAAACAGGTCCGACATCATCTCCAGATGCAGGGAACATTGGGAAAGGAAGCCACGGCAAAACTTAGAGTCCCCATCAAACTTATCCGGCAAGGATAAGCGTATCCCAGGAGCGGCCACTCGCTGCGGAGGAGGTGCAGGAGCTGGCGGAGGAGATGACTGCTGAAGCTGTGGTAGCAACTGTTGTAGCATAACGGTCAGTTGAGACAGCTGTTGGCCTTGTTGCGCAATCTGTTGTGACTGCTGGGCGACCACCGTGGTGAGGTCAGCGACAACTGGCAGAGGAACTTCAGCGGGATCCATGGCCGGATCTACTGTCACGATGCCGGCTGGCAGGTAGTGGACCCTCTGTGCCAGAGAGGGATTGGCGTGGACCGTGCTAGTGGACCGGTTCTAAGCCACTACTGGTTTTCACCAGAGCCCGCCGCAAAGCGGGATGGTCTTGCTGCGGCGGTAGTGACCAGGTCGTATCCACTAGCAACGGCTCACCTCTCTGGCTGCTGAAGATAGGCGCGGTACAAGGGAGTAGGCAGAAGCAAGGTCGGACGTAGCAGAAGGTCGGGGCAGGCAGCAAGGATCGTAGTCAGGGGCAACGGCAGAAGGTCTGGAAACACTGGCAAGGGACACACAAGGAACGCTTTCACTGGCACTAAGGCAACAAGATCCGGCAAGGGAGTGCAAGGGAAGTGAGGTAATATAGGGAGTGCACAGGTGATAACTCTAATTGGAACCACTGCGCCAATCAGCGGCGCAGTGGCCCTTTAAATCGCAGAGACCCGGCGCGCGCGCGCCCTAGGGAGCGGGGCCGCGCGCGCCGGGACAGAACAGACGGGGAGCGAGTCAGGTAGGAGAGCCGGGGTGCGCATCGCGAGCGGGCGCTACCCGCATCGCGAATCGCATCCCGGCTAGCAGCAGGATCGCAGCGCCCCGGGTCAGAGGACGTGACCGGGGCGCTGCAGCGGAGGAGGTGAAGCGAGCGCTCCGGGGAGGAGCGGGAACCCGGAGCGCTCGGCGTAACACTCCGCAACACATCATTCCTCCTGACTGTCTGATCTCCTCTTCTCCAGCCTCCATCAGGCAAACTCCTCCAGGGAAGACCTTCGTTTCTCCACGCCAGCGTCTCGGGATTCTCAAATGGGGTCACTCCTCCCACCTCGCAGGCCATGCGGGCATCAAAAAGTCCTTGCAACTCATCTCTCGTTTCTATTGGTGGCCGACTCTGGAAACAGATGTTGTTGATTTTGTGCGGGCCTGTACTGTCTGTGCCCGGGATAAGACTCCTCGCCAGAAGCCTGCTGGTCTCCTTCACCCTCTGCCTGTCCCAGAACAGCCTTGGTCTCTGATTGGTATGGACTTTATTACAGACCTACCCCCATCCCGTGGCAACACTGTTGTTTGGGTGGTCGTTGATCGATTTTCCAAGATGGCACATTTTATTCCTCTTCCTGGTCTTCCTTCAGCGCCTCAGTTGGCAAAACAATTTTTTGTACACATTTTTCGTCTTCACGGTTTGCCCACGCAGATTGTCTCGGATAGAGGTGTCCAATTCGTGTCAAAATTCTGGAGGGCTCTCTGTAAACAACTCAAGATTAAATTAAACTTCTCTTCTGCTTATCATCCTCAATCCAATGGGCAAGTAGAAAGAATTAACCAGGTCCTGGGTGACTATTTACGGCATTTTGTTTCCTCCCGCCAGGATGACTGGGCAGATCTTCTACCTTGGGCCGAATTCTCGTACAACTTTAGAGTCTCTGAATCTTCTGCTAAATCCCCATTTTTCGTGGTGTACGGCCGTCACCCTCTTCCCCCCCTCCCTATTCCCTTGTCCTCTGGTTTGCCCGCTGTAGATGAAGTGACTCGTGATCTTTCCACCATATGGAAAGAGACCCAAAATTCTCTTTTACAGGCTTCATCTCGCATGAAAAAGTTTGCCGATAAGAAAAGAAGAGCTCCCCCCATCTTTGCTCCCGGAGACAAGGTATGGCTCTCCGCTAAATATGTCCGCTTTCGTGTCCCCAGTTACAAACTGGGACCACGCTATCTTGGTCCTTTCAAAGTCTTGTGCCAGATTAATCCTGTCTCTTACAAACTCCTTCTTCCTCCTTCTCTTCGTATTCCCAATGCCTTCCATGTCTCTCTCCTTAAACCACTCATCATCAACCGTTTCTCTCCCAAACTTGTTTCTCCCACTCCTGTTTCCGGTTCTTCTGACATCTTCTCCGTAAAGGAGATACTGGCCTCCAAGACGGTCAGAGGAAAAAGACTTTTTTTGGTAGATTGGGAGGGCTGTGGTCCTGAAGAGAGATCCTGGGAACCTGAGGACAACATCCTAGACAAAAGTCTGGTCCTCAGGTTCTCAGGCTCCAAGAAGAGGGGGAGACCCAAGGGGGGGGGGTACTGTTACGCCGAGCGCTCCAGGTCCCCGCTCCTCCCCGGAGCGCTCGCAACATCCTCGCAATCGCAGCGCCCCGGTCAGACCTGCTGACCGGGTGCGCTGCGATACCTCTCCCAGCCGGGATGCGATTCGCGATGCGGGTGGCGCCCGCTCGCGATGCGCACCCCGGCTCCCGTACCTGACTCGCTCTCCGTCGGTCCTGTCCCGGCGCGCGCGCGCCGGGTCTCTACGATTTAAAGGGCCACTGCGCCGCTGATTGGCGCAGTTGGCTTAATTAGTTCATTCACCTGTGCACTTCCCTATTTTACCTCACTTCCCCTTCCCTTCCTTGCCGGATCTTGTTGCCATCGTGCCAGTGAAAGCGTTTCCCAGTGTGTTCCTAGCCTGTGTTCCAGACCTCCTGCCGTTGCCCCTGACTACGATCCTTGCTGCCTGCCCCGACCTTCTGCTACGTCCGACCTTGCTCTTGTCTACTCCCTTGTATCGCGCCTATCTTCAGCAGTCAGAGAGGTTGAGCCGTTGCTAGTGGATACGACCTGGTTGCTACCGCCGCTGCAAGACCATCCCGCTTTGCGGCGGGCTCTGGTGAAAACCAGTAGCAGCTTAGAACCGGTCCACTAGCACGGTCCACGCCAATCCCTCTCTGGCACAGAGGATCCACCTCCTGCCAGCCGAATCGTGACAGTACTGCTCTATAATGCCCCCCCCCCATCCTCAATCTGGATTTACAGCTTACACTACTGCTCTATGATGCCCTCCCCATCTGCCAGGGCTGGATTTACAGCTTTCACTGCTGAATACTGCTCTGTAATGCCCACCCCCCTCCCACTATTCACCAATGCAGGACTAAAAGCTTACACTCCTGAGTACTGCTCTATAATATGTCCCCCACCACCCCCATCCACCAGTGCTGGACTTTCAGCGTACAATGCTGAGTACTGCTCTGTTATGTCCTCCATGCTGCTGCTTCTGAGGATTTGCTATAGAGCAGCAGCATCCTCTCTTCAGAGTGAGCAGCGTATGGAAGCCATCACCGCAGCTAGTCTGTACTCACTTATTCAGAGACAACTGAAAATTAAAGATGGAGCCTGCAGAGGGGAAAACTGGTGAAAATGCCAAATACTAGATATATACTGGTCATAAATAGTTCTACTCCTCATGTACACTCCTGCGGTACAGCAGACACCAGATGGAAATCTGACGGACCCAATAGACCCCATTTAAAGTCAATGGGGCCTGGTAGTGTCCACTGTGCTCGGACCCTTTCAGCACAAAAAAAAAAAAAAAAAAAAACAGTAGACCCTAAACAGGTCGGAGCATTATGCTTATGTGAACCTAGCCTTATCCAAAACCACTAACATTTAGTATATCCATAAGATAGAAGTCTTGTGTGAATACCCAATGCCCCCTGGTGATACACTGGAGTAATAACACCTTATTTACAAAAAAATAAAACATTTTACACACCATATAGTTTTGTAAAGCTTACATAGCATACAATGCACTAAAGATATTAAATTTACTTTCATTTCTGATTGAATTAACTAGTTAATGTCCAGTTACATCTGCAATAATTACCAATATTTTATTGGAGCAGGTTTCTCATTCCGGTACGCTGAATACTATGAACGTGCTGCCACCTGATGGACAATGTTAGTAGTAAGCCCAGTGGTTTTCCCAACCAGTGTGCCTCCAGTTGTTGCAAAACTACAACTCCCAGCATGCCCGGA